>NC_141218.1:8532228-9132228 GCF_054856515.1 Filicampus tigris
GTATGTATGTATGTATGTATGTATGTATGTATGTCAGGAGGAGTTCTTGTTTTATCATCTGTCTTATTAACGGGCCGGTTGGTCCCCATATGGAGGTGCAAAGTGAATAGCCAAAATGCGCGTGTAATGGACGCCCATATAATTGCATTGGGGAAAAAATATATATATATTTTATAGAAAAATATCCCCCCAAATTCTTGAATAATCAAGAATATACCGCCAGTTAGTGTTTTCCACGAAAGGTTGGCTCCCTCCCCCAAAAAAAATTAAAAAGAGCAAAAAAAAAATAGGGGAAAACGTGCATGCAGAATGCCGAACATGCGGAGTCCACTGTATATACATCTTTTAAATGACAGTAAATAACTTATTTGACATGATTTTGTCCGGGACCCCAGTCTGAGAACCACTGCTAGTCGACATTTTCAAGTAAACGTTTACTAAATCAAAACATATTGTCTTGTCTTACATAATTTCTGACACAGATGAACTTTTTTAATTTTTTAAATAGTTAGCACAACATCAGCAAAGCTACATCGACCAAACATGTTGTCATGACAACTACACCCAAATGTCTGAGTAGTCGGTCACCATGGCAACCACTCCTGATCAAAGTTTCCAGCGTTTCCATAGCAACGTCGTCTTTTTTTTTTTTTTTTTTTTTTTTTTTTTTACCTGCGCCGCGTTAGCATCGGAATCTGACGACATCACAGCTGAACGCCGTCCGAGAAGGCGGAGCTTTCCGAGCACCCGTCCCAGGAAGCGGAGCTTTCCGAGCGCCCGTCCTTGGCGCCGCCCGGCGACTTCCTGTGTTTGTGCTTGGACTTCTTCAGCATGCGCACCTGTGGGCCAGCCATGACAACCCACCGTGGTCACTTCATTAGGTACACCAGAGATCACCAAACAGTACTATTTTACTAAATATTACAATTCCTTTTTTTTTCTTTTTTTTTTTTTTTAACCATTATTGTGAATTATTATTTCATTAAATGTTATCAGTTTTCTTTGTATCTGCCCCAGATAATAAAACTCAGCTCATTCATCCCAAAGTGGGTTGGCTGAGATGATCCCCACCTGTCCCACACACACATAAATCCTTTTAGTGATTGTAGTCAATTTATTCGTTTTGCTTCAAGAAAGAGGATAAATATTCAAATTTCAACGACAGAATCCACAAAATTAAAACAGAAAAATGAACTTGCACAGCCCTCGCTGGCATCAGGCCGAAACCTTCTATGCCCAAATTTGGTCTAAGTTCTATTTTTTCACAAATGGATTCTATTGGTCAGTCTTCAAGTGCTTGACCAATCTGAAGTGTTGAAAGCTTTTTTTTTTTTTTAAACAGAAAAGTGACGCTTTTGGAGGCATGAGGTTTGCGCCCGCCGCTAAAGGCAGCTGAAGCATATGGTGTTTGTGTTTGTCGACCTTGGGTCCAGCGGCGGAGATGATGATCTGTCCTGGAGGTTGCAGCCACGGCTCTCCGTCCACCTGCACGGGGAAAGCCTTCCTGAGCGTCACACGCATGTAAGTCCCCTGGGCGATCCGAATGCCAGAGCGCAGGCCGCTCTGCACCTGACCCTGCGGAAAGGCGGAATGTAAAACGTAATGGCCTTTTAATGCGCCGGCAGCCGTGCGATGACCCGTCGGCGTTCGAGGAACACGTCTGCTCACCATGTGAACCACGCCGGTGACGCCCACCACCTCCAGCAGGCCGTCGTCCACAGTTGGCTTGCTGTAGCGGGCGTCCGCCTCGGAACCCCAGAGGTCGGCGCCGGAGCCCCAGCTACGGGGGCGCAAGGCACGGGGCGGGTGAGGTCACGGGATCGTGGAGTCGGCGCGGACCGAGCTCGTCCTCACCTGGGAATGTTGAGGAAGATGAGGCCCTCGATGTTGGGCAGCGCAACGTGCCGTCCGTCCACGTACAGCTGCAATTCCCTGTGCAGACTGCGGGTGGCGCTGATCTTCTGCAAGCCCACCTTGACGTACACGCCCTTGTTGTGGAACCTGACAACCAACAAGACCAAATCAAAAAGGGAGGGAACTACATGTTTGTTTTATTTACATGTACGGTTACTTTCGCTTCATTCACGACATTGTTTTTTTTTTTTGCAAACCAGTGTTGCCGATTATCGGCACACATATTTGGCATTTTGACACGTCAGAATCGGCTGTTTGTTTTTTGTTTTTTTTATTTGTTTGAAAAATCTGAACCGATCAATTTCAACTAAGGTTATTTTGGCCTTGATGCAACCATACAGCATGCTGGGAGCTCCCTGCACTTTTTGGTCGAGACATCTGAGTTATATTAACAGTTTGTAAAATTTGACATGTCTATTGTCTAAGGTTAAAAAATAAATAAACATGTTGCAAATCTGAAACTCAGTTTCATAAACATGCGTCAAGACATTTAAACAAAGTGTTGAAGTGTGTATTATTTAAAATGTTGATATTTTCCCCTTTTATGCAAATCAATTTCAGCTCCAAATAAATATTAATTATCTGTCTCATCGATGTCTAATAATCGCTATCAGCCCTGAAAAAAAAACATTGGTCTAATCAACAAAAAATAAGTACAACTAGAGGTGCAACAATTAACTGATTTATCAAGGACTCATTGATCAAATTCCGTGACAACTATTTTGATTAACCGTTTAGAAACCTTAAGTTGAAATTGTCTAAGTCCTCGGAATTTCAAATTCTCAGCAGTCAATATTCTGCCATCCTCCATGAAAGCAGACTGATTATTTTTGTTTTTCCTCAAATATGTCATTTGCAAATGGAAAACAATCAGCAACATTTTTGACAAACCAGCAAATGAAGCATCATTCATTTATGTTTGTGCATTTTCTGCATTGTCATTGTGAAATAATGTCCTAGTTCTGAATGAGGTGATGGAAACATTTGTTTTCAATCAAATTGACAATTGTGGTGTGGCGTGGCGTGACATCGCACATGGCGTACCTGCTGGTGAACTTGTCCGGGTCGTCTTCGCGGGCCTGGTGGAAGTCCAGGCTAAGCTCGGCGTCGATGCCCACTCCGAAGTAGTTGTTCATGTGGACAATCTGGAACAATAATGGTCGTCAGTTGACGGGGGAATTATTTTTCTCCCTTCTGGGAATTTTGCGCTTTGACACTGGCGGGCGGGCGCACCTTGGGCGCTTCCAGAAAGCTGTCGCCGGCATTTTCGGTGAGGTCCTGCGCGTCCAGCAGGATGGTCCAGCGGTCCATCAGAAGTTCGTCCGCCTCGCCCACGCAGGCCAGGATGTGAGACGGGTCTTCGCCGCTGTAGCCCGCGCCCCAGCGCAGAACCCGCGACAGGTCGTTACCTTTGAGAGGATCGGTCATATATGGACGCTCAGCGTCTACGTGGCCGTCACAAACACACATGGACACATGCAAGCATGCAAAGACATACTCACATACTCTCACACACACACACACACATGCATGCATGTACATTCACAGGCACGCGCACACACCCACAGACACAGAGCGCATGTGACCTGTTCCAAGCGGCACGATGGCAACGGGAGGCTCACGGCAGACAAGCTGGTGCCGTAGCGCCTCCAGCACGCCCAGCACCCAGCCCACCGTCCCGTCGCCCCCGCACACCAACACGCGGAAGCTGGGAATGTCCCGGAAGGTGTGGAGGCTGCTCACACACACGTACACAACAATCCTTGTAACTTGCTCTGACTCAAGTATGACGTCGATCGCAATGGTACAAAAAAGTCACCCTGGCAACGGTCCTCCGTTGGAGAGGTCAAAGACTTGGTGTGGGTTGAGGATCTTGCGGAAGGCGTAGAGAAGATCTTTTCCCTTTAGGCCGCCGCTCTTCGTGTTGACAAACACCAGCAGGGGGCGTACGTCCTCACCCAGCAGGCTGAGCTGCAGTGGCACAACATCAAAATCAACAAAAATGGCAGTCCCATTACCAGCCTCACCTATATGCGGTGTTTTGACGCATACGGCGATGTTTTTTAAATTATTTTATTTGTTCATTATTTTTGGTCAATATTTCCGCTATTACTGCAATATATAATAATTATAACAGCCTTAAATATATTAGCTATCGCCCTCATTGACTATTAATAATTGGTATCGTATTGACCCTGGAAGAAACATAAAGGTTTATGTCTAGCAACAACAATCACTACACCTCCAGGTGTAACAACTAACTGATCAATCAACAACTAATCCATGATTAATCAATAACTATTTTGATAATCAATCGTTTATAGACCTAGTTTAAATTCAAATTGTTCAAATTCTCAGAATTTCAGCCTCTCAACAGTCACTACATGTTTGTGCAGTGGGTGAAAATTAAAAAAAAAAAAAGTTCTTTATATTCATTTGATCAAGTAATCTCAATAAAATACAGAAATGGACAGATTAATCGATTATCAAAATAATTGCATCCGTTTGTTGCATGAATTCAACGTTGACAGAACACAACATTTCTCAGGTGTTGTGTTGTTGTTGTAGTCTTTTTGGCCACCAGAGGTCACCCAGTGGCCACTTAATAGGTACAGTACATAAGATACAATAGAAGAGCAGGCGTTTTCAGAACAGGGACACAAGTGAGGGACCGTAACGACTTCGGTAAACATGTCACGTTGTGGTTTTTAACCATTCCTGCCACTTTCTGTTCACGTTCCTTCTGGAATGTGAACGGTTACCGGTACATAAAAAGATCGCATTGGATAAAAATAAATCCAAATACGGCGTCATGACCTGCAGCGTGAACGTATTTTTTTAAGCACATTAAAAAAATAAATAAATGCATGGACAAGTTGATCTGATGTGAGCATGTTACTATTCCGCCGGCATACCTGTATGTCCGGGATGACGAGTGACGTGAGCGACTTGTCGTTGACGGTCACATCTTTGGCCAACATGAACACGCGCTCGGCTTCGGAGAAACACGACAACTGCAACGCCACCGCGCCTGAACACAAGTACCACATATAAGGGTGCTTTCATTCAAGACCTGGTCGCCACGGTGACCCTCTCACCTTGGCTGGCGTACACATGGCTCATGTCCGCCAGGTGACCTGCAGGCAAAACGAAGACGACGACGTGTTGTCATGATGATGCTAACGTCATGACATGAGCACGCGAGCGTGTATGCGCTCACCTTTGACGGCCAGATGCTCCTGCAAGAGCTGCCAGTACTGCTCTTTGGACACCAAGGGGGGTAGCCCTCCAATCAGCAGGCTCACCTGCACCGCTTGGCTCCGCCTCTCCGTGATATAGAAGCGAGTCTGGTTCATCTGCCGCAAAGACGTCTGGGAATTGCGCACACACACACAGAAAATGAGAAAGCCTACAAGGAGACATCTTCTTCACCGATGAAAGACAATCTATGCTAATGCTAACTGTTATGGACACGTGACTGATTTCAATCACGTTTAATGACACTTAATTGACATCCAACTGACATGACTTACATGCTATTGACATGGGCTTAACATTCTACTGTCACGTGACTGACATGTTTACTCCCATGACTGACATCTAACTGACCCTTTTAACCGACACTGGCATGTTTCCTGACACGTGACTGAACTTATACTGACACACTTGTAGCCAAGTCACTCATTAGTTTACTGACAGATGACTGATATTTTGACTGACAACAACTGAAACCTAACTGACATGTTCGCTGACACGATTGACATTTAAATGTCATTTTAGTGGCGTGACTGATTTTTTTTTCACTGAAACATGATTGACACTTTACTGACTCACGGACAGGTTTTCTTGACATGTCGACTGCGACATGATTGATGTGACTGACTTGACTGAGACTGACTGTCACAGCATTTACATGTCATTGAACAGTACAATACAACTTTATTTATATTATATTTCAGAACCGCTGCAGCTGTAACAAAGCACTTTACATTAACGAAATAGCAATAATCCAACAAAAAAGACAACGCAATGAATGATACTTGCAATGAATGATACCTATATACAATACACACTCCATGCTAATGCTATCTACCAATAATAATCGCTCCATGCCTAACCAGAGCTGGGCACTTGACCCTATTTTGCCAGTCCATCCTCCGTCCGGGACCTGGGTACCCTTCCGCTCTCGTCCCTCCGTCCCTATTCATAAAAATAACCATCCCCGGACCCCATCCGCCCTCGCCCTTTTAAAGCGCTTCTGTCCTTGCATTCCGTCGATCCGCCCACCGCCACCGAAAAAACAAAAAAACCCTCCGTGCACTCATAAACATTATTGAAAGATGATTAGCTGGCAGTCCGCTGATAGTGTAGTGGTACACACGCCTGAGTTGTGTGCGGGCAGCGTGGGATCGATTCCCGCTCAGTGACAGTGTCTATGTGTGCCCTGCGACTGGCTGGCGACCAGTTCGGGGTGTAGTCTGCCTTCGCCCATTGACGGCTGGGATAGGCTCCAGCAACTCCCCGCGACCCTGTATAGGATAAGCGGTTTGGAAGATGACATGACATGATGGATGATTAGCTGGCTAGTTTCCTGTGCGCATCCTTACTTGGTTTGAATTGTTTACAACTGTTTAAGTAAGACAGCATTTAGCTGCAACACAAGACCGTCGTGATGTGATGACGACAATGATGCCGACTGGAGCAAGCCAGGGGACATCAGGACAATATTTAAGATTGAGTAATAACGCAATACTATTGCGTTTTAATTGCAAAACTTTTGCCTTTCAACACAAGACGTTTTCAGTTTTTATAAAATAATTATTGCAAAATAAAGCAAGGTTATTTTAAGAGGAAAAAAAAACCCCTCCACTTTCAGGGTCATTTAAATGTATTCGCTGGTAGAGATTTTTACGGTCTAAAGATGTCCCACACAAGGTCATACTTTGCATGCAAAGGGATAAGGTACTAAATGTTAACAGTTAACAAAACAAAATTGCTATCACGGATTACACACACAAGACAGGCTGGACGTGTTTCTGTCAGTCAGTGAAACAACGTTCTGTGGTATTATCCATGGCATTGAACCACATGTGTTGCACCACTAGAAAGCAGAATATGCATGTGCAACGTGACTACTGGGAAGCACATGAAAAGCGTTGTGCAGGCAATTAATGAAGGCGGTCCGTAGAAGAGAACATGCAGTGGTCTTGCTTTTTTTAAAAGAACCCAACATAACATAAATTGAAAGATGGACGAAAACCCACTTCCGCCCATGCTTAGTCCGCCCTTTTAAAAAAATAAAACTCTCGTCCTCCATCCACCCGTCCACACAACGGGCGACCGGTCCGTCCCAGGGACGGAACGCCCAGCTCTGCGACTAACCTTCCTGATGTCGTGCAGTTTGGCCAGAATGTTCTGCTGCGGCGTCAGCGTTTGCTTCTGCACTGAGGACACACAGAGGTCGTGACCTTTAGTGTGCTTTGCACTTGGAGATGAACCAGAGGTCAGGAGTCACTGACCTTGTTTGCTGCTCATGAGCACTTCCTGCAGGTCAAATCGTGTTATGTCGTCTTTCTGTAAGGAATAGAAGAACCTTTGTGTTATCGTGTGACCTCGCGCTTCTTGTCGGTTCCCTGCCGAAGGTGCGTACGTGAAGCTGCAGCTGCTCCAGGGCCTCGGCGAGGACGGATGCCGCCGTGCTGTCCTCGGACACGGAAACGCTGACGTAATCCGATCCGGAGCTGAAACACAGACACTGTTGTTGACTTCCTGTCGTAGGGCGAAGATCGTGTACGTCGGATTAAAAAAAAAAAAAAAAAAAAAGCAGCCTGACCTCGCGACGCCCCCGTACACTTTGATGACCTCGGCGCGGCCCCCTTTGGCCCTCAGCATCCAGGCGTCGCCGCCGTCCTTCAGCGAGCCGCTGTTCCGGTTCAGGATGTCGTCGCTGTGGAGACGCTCAAGTCCGCCCACCTCCCGCAGCTGGAAATGCTGGGGGTCGTCTGGCAGGTAAAAGGCCCGCAACGCCGCCTCCTGTGCCGTGATGCCGACACGTCATTGACACGTGACTGGCACCTTTACTGACGCATGCTGACTGAAACGTCACTGACATGATTGGCATTGGGCTGATTTGTTTATCTGACATCTTAGTGATATACAATGGAGATCGTAGACACATTAAGTGACATATGACTGCAAGATTGTCATCTTGATGTTTACCGACATGACTGACAGGTTGTTGACATGATTTAATTGCAACGGGCTGCCTGACTTCTTACTGGCACATTCATGGATGCGTCCATGACGTCTTACAGTTTTACGGACATGTCATCATCCACAAGGGAAATTCAATTGACCGGCACGGTGACCCAAAAAAAAAAAAAAACAGGCCCCAACTTTCAATAGACATCCTTTCATCATTTTTTTTTTTTTTACGGAATCAAATACAAATTGAGGTAGAACTAGTTTATTTTGTTTAAAACATAAACTCATTGGCCTTTTCATCTTTTCAACAGAAACTAATTTCAAAATTTCCAAATTCAAATCTTCTTTCGTGGCTAGTTTTTTTGGAGTCACCCTGTATTTACGGACATGTGATTGACACATGCCTACTACATGTTTTGTTGACACAGTATTTACTGAAAGGTTTGTTAGTTGATCTTGCTAATGTTTACCGACATGTGGTGCTTCCTACCAGAACTTCTTGGTTCCTGGTGGCTCTGACGATGGACACGAGGCGGAAGTGACCACGCCTGAGGGCGTCGTCGCCGTCATAGACTTTAAGAAATTGTTTGCCTGCACCACAAACGGCACGTCAATTAGAAGCGTTGGGTTTTTTTTTTCAGGTGGCCGTTAACCCGCAAGCGCAGCCGGACGTCAACTGACCGTGCTCGGGCGTCGCCGGTTGACCGTCTTTAGGCGCCATTGCGGAAGTGTCCACGACATCGCCGTGATCTGTGGGTGACGTTATTGCGTTTGACTGAACAATATTATCAACATCAAGACAATGTAAGACAAACTCAAGGCCTGCGGGCCAGCTGCGGCCCTCCACCTCATTTTATGTGGTCTCCAAACTGTTTAATCATCATAAAAACGCTCAACCAAATGCAGGGGCAACGATGTCATCTGATGGGATGATTTTTAAGATTCCCACTGGGCCTGTCACTATCAGGGCCTGGGTGTGCACAGGTCCAGACCATTCCATTGCAGACGTCATGGCTAGCTAAAGGTTTGGAAAAATCTAGTGTGCAACACAACATCAAGTGGCATTTGAACGGCCTCGCTCCCTGGATCTGGTTGCCTCCTTCACTTCTTAAAAAGAAGACAATTGAGGTTGCACTTTCCTAAAACGTAAAAATGTTAAGCTGGTCCCATCTACCGTATTTACTATAAGTCGGTCCGGAGTACAAGTCGCACCAGCCATAAAATGCAAAATAAAGAAGGAAAAAACATATATAAGTCGCACTGAGTATAAGTCGCATTTTTGGGGGAAATTTATTTGATATAATCAAATACCAAGAACAGACAGAACAATTTAAAATAAAAATAGTATTGAGGCAACAACAGGCTGAACGGTATGCTTACGTTACATTACACAAAGCCCCCCCGGAAGCCAAGTTGTCTTCGTTGCGTAATGCTAATATTAAAGGGATGGTGGGGCCGGGATGGCCATGTTTTCACTAACAAGTTCATTTTATATATTTTTTGATGGGGAAAATGAAAACAGTTGTCATTTTATATTTTATCGTTAAATTTGGGAGAAATTAGGAAATAAGTAACTCCATGAATAATGAGGACAATGGCTGCGCCCCATAACGTTCTATCCATGTTCGGTCGGAGTCACGGGAGGAACCGATTCCAAACTCTCAATTGGAAATCATTATACCGTATTTCCCGGACTATACGTCGCTCCGGAGTACAAGTCGCACCAGCCATAAAATGAGGGGCACTTTAGTACTGATGTCATTTTTACATGCAAACCTATTATGTAAGTGCCAATGTTAAGCTCATCCCAGTGTCCCTTTAAATGCACAAGCAAGCATCACCGTTGCATAACGCTAATATTAAATGCACAAGCGAGCAAATGAGTAAAACAAATTGACGTATTAGGCATCACTCGCACCCGCCCCCACCCCCCTGAATAGTTACAGGGCCGGGCCACGAACGGTATAGACTTGTATGAACACGTCCTGGCAGAAAAGAGGTTGGGGACCACTGCTCTAAAGAAGTCATTGGGACGCTTAGTCTAGAGCGGCCTCTTGCGGTTCAGTCAATCAATCAATCACATTTTATTTATATAGCACTTTTCATACATAAAAATGCAACTCAAAGTGCTTTAAAACATTCAAAGCAAAACATAGAATTATCTTCAATCAAAAGAAAAGATAAATTATTTAAAAGTTGTTGAAAGCCAAACTAAAAAGGTGTGTCTTGAGCTTCCTCTTAAAAATATCAACAGTCTCTGCAGACCTGACATCCTCTGGCAGGCTATTCCAAAGGTGAGGACCAAAATGGCTGAATGCAGCCTCGCCATGCATTTTGGTCCTCACCCTTGGAATAAATAAAAGGCCGGCGCCAGAGGACCTCAGGATCCGCGAGGGCTGGTATGATAAAAGCAAATCAGATAAATAAGATGGCCCAAGACCATTAACACATTTATAAACTAATAAAAGTACTTTAAAATCGATCCTGAAACACACAGGGAGCCAATGCAGCAATTTCAAAACTGGCGTAATGTGCTCCCGCCCTCTGGTTCTCGTCAGCACCCGAGCGGCTGAATTCTGCAGTAGTTGCAGTGGTGAAATGCTCTTTTTCGGGAGGCCAGAGAGCAGGGCATTACAGTAATCTAAACGACAGGAAATAAAGGCATGCATCAGCACTTCCGTGTTAGCCTGAGAGAGAAACGGGCGGACTCTGGCGATATTCTTAAGGTGATAAAAACCAATCTTGGTTACATTTTTAATATGAGGAATAAAACTGAGCTCAGAGTCAAAAATGACGCCAAGGTTCTTCACACAGTGTGAGGGATTAAAAATGTGTAGTTTTGGTAAAAGCTTCTCTCTCTGACCTTCGGGACCGATAACTAAAACCTCAGTCTTGTCCTCATTGAGCTGTAGGAAATTATCTGCCATCCATGACTTGATATCTAAAATGCAATTTAAAAGGGTATCAATGGGTCCTGTGTCATCAGGAGACACGGCAATATACAGCTGCGTGTCATCAGCATAGCTGTGAAAGCTGATGCCGTGTCCCCTGATGACATCTCCGAGGGGAAGCATATAAAGATTAAAAAGTAAGGGGCCTAAAATCGAACCTTGAGGAACCCCACATTTAATTTCATGAGTTTTAGAGGAACAAGTATCCATACTTACAAAGAAATATCGGTCTGTGAGATAGGAATAAAACCAGTCAAAAACAGTACCAGAGATGCCCACTAGATTTTTAAGTCTATTTAATAAAATTTGGTGATCTACTGTATCAAAAGCAGCGCTTAGATCCAGTAGCACCAAGACTGTGAGTTTTCTCACGTCTGCAGTGCACCTAATATCATTTAAGATCCTTAAAAGAGCAGTCTCCGTACTGTGGTTCATCCTAAAACCAGATTGATATTTCTCCAAAATATTATTTGTATTTAAAAAATGATTCAACTGGATGAAAACCAGTTTTTCTAAAATCTTACTTAAAAACGGTAAGTTGGATACGGGTCTGTAGTTATTAAAAACGCTCGGGTCAGAACCGCTCTTCTTCAGAAGGGGCTTCACCACCGCCGTTTTAAAGGCAGCGGGGAAGACGCCTGTCTGAAGAGAGCAATTGACTATATTTCAGTTCAGTGTGAAAATAACATGTGAAATGTAATAATGTGTTAATAATTTCACACACAAATCGTCGCTCTAGAGTATAAATCGCAGCCCCGGCCATACTATAAAAAAAAATGTGACTTATAGTCCGGGATATACGGTAATTCTGTCCTCGCGGTGTGTTCCACTCCTCGCAATTTGGAAACAAGTCGGGCAACCGAGACGTAAGCAGCGATGCCAGCCAAGGAGGAAGTACGGCAGACGTACCCAGCTCGTGACCGCCGCCCTCCGTGATGCGGAAGCAGTGCTGCTTGCTGAAGTTTCTGGATTGGAGGCGCACGCAGGCGGGATGCAGCATCATGCGGCGCAGACGGCCCAAGGTGCACTCCGGCGACACCCTGAGATAGCACGCCGTGTGACACTGTGGGGGGGCGGGGGGAGGTGGGCGAAAAACCAGCATCAACGAGAATGGCGGTGAACGCTGGAAAACTCAACTCCTGGACTCAAGGAAAAGTAAAAAAAAGTAGGAAAAGTAAAAAAGTAGACTCTGGAGTGTATTTTAGGACATTTGTTTTGACCATCAATTTACAATACACATTTTGATAACTTGACATAATTAAAAAAAAAAAAAAAAAGACAAAAAAAAAAAGACTGCGCACAAAATAGTTGGTTAAAGTACAGTAAAGTCAACCCAAAAAATGTCTTTACTGTAATATCTCCTACGCAGCCCCACTTGTCGAAACATGGCATTCTGATTGCTATTGCGTTTGTGGAATATGAGTTAAGTAGTAAAATCCAACCATTTTTGTCCATCTCAGAGGGCGGCCATTTTGCCACTTGCTGTTGACCGAAATTGACATCACAAATGCTCAGGGCTCAGGTAACAACCAATCATGGCTCAGCTTCAGAAAACAGGTGAGCCGTGATTGGCTGTTACCTGAGCCCTGAGCAACTCTGATGTCATTTTCAGATGACAACAAGTGACAAAATGGCCACCCCCTAATGATGGCTAAAAACAGGGGGATTTTGCTGCTTAACTCATATTGCACAAACACAGTATTAATCCGAATGCCCTATTTCAACTAGAGGGCCTGCATAGAACATATTATTCTGAAGAAAAATTTTGTGTTGACTTCCCCTTCAATTTTGACGTGAGAAGTAGAAAATTAGTTATTGTTTTTTAAATATATAGAGTAAAAAGTTAAAAAAAATAATAATAAAATAAAGATTTATACTTGATTACTTGAAATAAAGTAACAAGAGTATTTTGACAAAGTAAGGAAAATAAATATAGAATAAAAATATTTGTTTTCAAATGTAGAGAGGAAAAGTCCTTTATCTGTACTGTAAGTATCTTTTTGGGGGGAGGACAACTTTTTACTTTTCCCTACGGAAGAACATTGCTTCCACGCCAGAAAAAAAAAGTTCAGGCTCCCTATGATGAATATCAATTTTGAAAAGTGATACTTCTACATTTGGGAAAACAAAATGAAGCAAATGCTTCTGGGTTCAGGTAACTAGCAAAGGGAGGTCTATGCAGGTGTGTGTGCCTTTTTAAATCTTTTAACACTTACTGTCCTTATTATTATTATTTTTTACAGTAGAGTAATGAGCCTATTTTGGAAACATTAAGAAAGAGAAAGTACAAATACTGTATGTTTTAAAATGTAGGAAGGGAAAAAGTAATCAGAAAATGACTACAGTAACAGTATTCGTACTTGGTTATTTTGAAAAAAGTAACCAGCCTATTTTGAGATTGTAAGGGGACGAAAGTGCAGATATGTGTGTTCAAATGCAGGGACGAAAAGAAAAAGTTGTCAGAAAGAAGAGTCTATTTCAAGTGCCGTGACAAAGTACTTGTACTTGATGACTTCCCCCTGCGGGCACTACTTCCACCGGCGGTGGCGGAAAGATGCTTCTCACCGTGACACCGCACCACTCGCACCTCATCCCCGCCAGAACGTCGGACGAGCCGCAGGAGCGCCGGCACAGTTGACAGCGTGCGCCAGACGCCAGGTTGCCCTCCCGCCAGTGGTGGTGAAACGTGTCCTGCGGGAACAGGCACACGCAACAGCTGTGGGCCGGAAAGCGCTCGTTTCCCAAATAAAACGCACAGGTGGCGCTTTTGTCGCCAAAGCGGGAAGTCGAGCGCCCAGGTGAGCGGAGGTCACTGACCTGCTTCCGTGTGTCGTCCACATGACAAGAGCGACAGTCGGTGCACGTGAAGGCGGCGCAGTCGGCATGCACGTGCAGCTCGCACACTGAAATAATCCAAGTGATAGAATCTCTTGTTAGCGTGTGCCTTCAGCATCCAGGACAATTTCAGTTTCTCAGCAGGACATACGGTCTGTAGTTGCTTTTTTGAAAAATAGCCGGAATGGGTGTTTTTGTAAGTGTCAGCCGTGAACGTACTTTAAGCTTCGCACAACGTAAAATCAAATCTTTCTTTGAAATTGTCCTGAGCAAAACCGAATCAACGTGCAGTCCTAGGAGGTTACATCTAGAGCTGTAACTGACAATTATTTTATTAATCTGTTGATTCTTTTTTTTTTAATTATTAATCAATGAGTCAGATTTTTAAAAATTAATAAACAGTTTTTTCCCTCTCCCTTTCTTCAAAACAGGACATTTTTTCAGTCACTGGTTTGGTTTGTAATATGTCAGAAAATCGGCAAAAATATTAATCATTATTTTCCAAAGTAAAAGTCGAACTTTGCAAATGTCTTATTTGGATTCAACACTTAAGATAATCCATCTGCTTTCATGGAGGCCTACAGAAATCGGAGAGGTCTTACTTCTCAGAGGCTGAAATTCTGAGGATTTGGACAATTTTACGTTAAACGAAGCCTTGAAACGATTAATTGATGATGAAAAGAGTTGCTGATTAGAATCGATGGGTTGTGGATTAATCGATAAATTGTTGCACCGCTAGTTACGACAGATTAAAAAAAACATCATGAGAGAGGTTCAACCAATCAGCCTATTGGGGGAGGAGCATCAGCTGTCGTTAGTGACAGAGAGTGCGCCCTCTGGCTGCGGAGCCACTAGCATCTGGCTGACCTTCGCAACGAAGGGCGCCGTTTCCCTCCGTCTGCTTCCTGCACACGCAGCACATGCGCCTCTTATGAGTGTCCGGACCGAAGCAGTGAGCCACGGGGATCTGTAGGGGGCAGGGTGGACACTGCAGCGTCATCATGCGATGTCATCAACAAGGACAATGACAACAATGCGCTACTCACCCGTACTGCAGAGGGCGCCATGCTGGAGCACAGCGAGCGAAGCGTCTTCAGACATTTCTCGTGACACATCAAGTTACACACTGAGGAGAACACCAAAGAGAACATACAATTTGTATCACCATAGCCACAAAAGACACCTTTAACACAGAACACATATATATATATCACCATGACAACAGAGGGTATATTTAAAACAAAACATATTGCCATGGCAACACAGGTGGACACTTAACTCATTCACAAATGTATTGGTCTTTTTACAGTCCAGCCATTTAATCCCAGGAATTTATTATTATTATTTTTTTTTCCAAACGTTACGGTAAAAGAGGGTCTGAAAATGTCTGGCAGTGAATGAGTTAAAATGCAACTGGCATATTGCCATGGCAACAATAGAGTAAGAACTAAGGATATCGCCTTTGCAACAGAAGACATTTAAAACAACACATCACCATGGCAACACTGGACGTAGCTTTTAAATCACGTCGCCATGGTCACAAAAGACATTGAAAACAACACTCATTTCAGCATGACAACACAGGACACCTTGAAAACAACACATCACAATGGCAACACTTTTAAAAGAACACATATCACCATGGCAATAAATTACATTAATTGTATTTGTCACATGTAATGCACATATAATTATTAACATGGCAACAGTGGACACTTTAAATCAACTCACCAAGGCAACACATACTGTATTTAAAGCACAACAGGCATAATGCTATCACCATGGCAACAGATAAGCTCACACAAGTGTCTTAATGCAAGTGACAGCTTCAACAACATTTTGGTATCATGTGACTAAAGACACATTTTCATTGGCTGCACACATACACGTACACACACAAATTCACACGCCAAGACTTCTGTTTCCATGACGACCAGAGGAAGTCCTTGAGAACTGCTTCTCACATCGAGAAACACATGCCCATTTCCACCTTCTCCTCCTCCTATGATGACACACCCACACGCACGTACACACACACACACATGAATGGCGGACAACGCGTGTTACTGGGCAGAACGCGTGTGTGTACAATATGTGTCTTTGTGAGGACCACTTTCAACGTTAACAATTGTTGTGAAGACTGCAAAAGGCCCACTGAGGGCATTTAAAGAGACAGTGAGGAATTGAAAAACAAGCTGAGGACATGTGATCAAAGTAGAGGCATTGAAAGACATCGATAGACTTCGTAAGAAGGTTTGTGTTTATGAGCCGACGGGCCTCTGTCGGAAGGGGCCGAGAGCACACTCTCCACGGCGCAAGCGCTCGCCGTTTTCCCTGTTTTGGCACTACACACGACTACCGTTGATGTCGAAGGCGTATCATAGTTTTAATCACGACTTGGAAATCTCTCCAAAGAGCAAGCACACGTTACAATACTCGAACAACATTTGCAGAATTTCTAGTTGACAAAACCCCCCTCAAAATCTTTGAGGTCATCTTTCAAATCCAGAAGTGCATCTTTAGGACATATTTTCTAAACTTCTGCCAAATGGGATGTAAATTGGTCAATTGGCACAAACAGGTGTGCCGCAGGATATTTATTATCCAATATCAATTGACAAAAAAAAACAACATTTTCTAATATAAAACTGTTTATGTTAAATTATGTATGCCAAACACATATAGTAACAGGCAAAACAATCAATTGCTCTTCGACTAGATGACAGACGGTACATAACTAACCTGTATATCCACTTTTTGCTAATCATTTTGCTAAGTGGCGTGCCGTGAATTTTTTTTCAATGTTAAACGTGCCTTAGCTCAGTGAAGGTTGACAAACTGTCGCAAATTTTCAAAAGGTTGGGTGTAATGCTGTCCCTTGAATTTTTAACTATTTCCTTTGGCAACAAGATGTGTGTTATTCACAAGAAATTAAAATGTTTTTTTCTGCTAAACAGACAAGGTTAGCAGGCCGAAATCAGCTTTTTACCGGCCAGGCATGGAGCTTCGTGTCACGGACGCATGGCGTCCAGGGAGCTCCGCGTAGCAGAACGAACGCTAATTCTGTCCAGTCAGAGATGCAGCTCGGCATCACGTTGAAAGTGACTCGTTTGAGTGTGTCAATTTCGCATATGCAGCTGCACGACAAGCCCCGGATGTCGACTTGGCGAAATTTCAAAGTTGTACTTTGAAAAATCCAACACGCCCGAGCACATCCCTAATGAGGAAATAAATGCAGAAAATGGATGGCTGGATGGACGACAGACTTTGAAAAATTCGGAGCACCGGAGCTCCAGCAAGGAGGCCAACCCTTCAGCAGAGCCTCCTTTTGGGAGGGGCGGTCCCGGGCATACCCCCTAGGTGGACTTGGGAAAAAAAGTAAGGACCGACGAACAAATAGACGAAAAGCCTCTCGAAACATGTTCATATCTTGGGGTCTTATCAAAGAAAGCAAATATGCAGAAACTGCATGTAAGAAGCTCATTTCCTCATCACTTGTAAACCATACATGGTGAGGCGAATCCTTGTGATATTTGCAGAGGTTGGAGTGGGCATAAGTACAGAGGTGCACATACATTTTGGTGCTGATTTATCGTCATTTTTAGAAATGATCAGCAATGTATGTATAATGATTTTGAATGGACAAATTATGTCTGGTTCCTCCCTTGATGTTGGAAAGTGTGAAGGAGGCGTGGCTATATTGCTGCCCCGAAAGGGGTGTTTTGAGAGTAGTTAGTTATGTTCTCATTTTCCCCCGAAACAAAATGATAAAATTGAAAATGCAAAGTAATATCATTTTCCTGATCAAAACAATACAGAAATTGAGTTTTTGAGTGAAAAATGGGCCATCCCTGCCGCATGATCACTTTAGGAGACACGATAAGGATTGTTCCAGACAGCAAAAACAACAAAAGACACAGTAGGGCCATTTATGGACTGAGTTAAGTCCAAACACATAAAACACAAGATGAAGATATGACACAGAGGGGACATTTAAACAAAACGGGAAGCCATAGAGAACATTTGAAAACACAGTGAGGAAATTTAAAGAGACAGTGAAGAACCTGAATCACAGTAAAGACATTTTGAAGACCTCATGAGGACAGTGAAGACAGCGTAATTTTGGATACCGTCGGCATGTTGTGCTGTACCTTCACACAGGAAGCCGAGCAGCCCCCACAGGAAGTCGCTGCAGTGGTGGCAGAAGGTGGGCTTGGTGAGCGTCACCCTCTTGAAACTGTGACCCAGAGCGCAAGAGTCCTGATGGCGTTTCTTGACTCCCAGCGGGCTCTCCGTCACGCTTCGACGGCTGTCCGCAGCTTCCACTCGAGCCGGACTGCAGTCCGCCATGCTTCATGTCAAGTCACGTCACGTCATGTCATGTCATGCCACGCACGACGTTTAAAAAAAAAACAAAAAAAACATTAAATGTCCACGCCCACCGCGTTCGAAGCCCGACAGTCCAAGACGAGCGCGTTTGGGTACACGAGGGATTCTTGTAGATCAACCTGTGACGTCGCAAGCCGGCGCGGGTCCCGCCCAGTTTGCTTCCACAAGTTCCCGCTCACGCGCGCGCGCGGCCGGGTCTCTATCACGCGCGGCGCATGGTCGCGATTCAATACGTCTGTCTTGTGGCCGGGATCACGTGACGTAAGGCGCGTACACGCCGCCGGCGTTCACGATGGACCCTACGGACGTATATATATGACGTATTCATATATAAGTCCGTGGATGGAGCACGACAACAACAAACGCGGAAGTCAACAAGTGGAAAACGAGCGGCCTTCTTTTCTCAGTATTCATTAAAAGAGACTAAAATGCATCACGTCCTTCCTCCTTTTCCATGACGTCACTTCTTACTGTATAGATTTTTTAAGTCTGTCAAGAAGATTTCATTATTTGTCAATTTCCTGTCTCCAAGCGCTGAGCTACACTTGCAAGACATAGCCACTAGGTGTCAGTGGGATTCTGGAAAAGTCCACAACAAACTGGAGTTGCTGAATGCATATGTGTGTCGATACAGCAGGGGTCTCAAACTCATTTTTACGCTGGCCACATCATAGTTATGGTTTCCCTCGGAGGGCTGTTATGACTGTGAACCCATACAAATGTATGATCGCCTTATATTATCATGGATATATATATATATATATATATATATATATATATATATATATATATATATATATATATATATATTACGGGTGACCCCCAATCTACAATAGACTTTTTTTTTTACAGAATGAAATGCAACATCATAGAACATCACATTAAAACATTATAATCATCATTATACTCATTGGCGTTTTCTTCTTCAGAAATCCATTTAAAATTCCCAAATGTCCAAATCCAAATCTTCTGTCGCTTCTTTAGGAGTTTTATTGGGTCACGTATATATGGCCAACGTGGAGCCCACAAAGGACAGTAAATGCTCAATAATTATACAATAAAAATACTTACAACGATCGACGTCAGCCTACCTGTTTTGTCCCTCTCAGGCTCCTCCCTCGCTTCTTTCTCCCCTCCTCTCTCGCTCTATTTCCCACCCTCCCTCCTCGCTCGTCATTCTCGCGGCTGCTGGCCCTCCATCAACATCTCTGTCTCTCTCTCTCTCTCTCTCTCTCTCTCACACTCTCCAATCTGTCTACCTGTTTCTCTCTCTCCTCCTTCTCTCCTTCCTTGCTTCCTTCCTTTCCTCCCTCCTTCCCTCGCTCAATCGCTGACCCCCTCCCCCTTTTGCGACCCCCGACCCCCCTCTCGGTGCGGACATGCTGAGGTCGGTGTGGAGATGAGGTTCCGCAATGTGTCCTTCTTGACGCTCTTGCTGTTCGGACTGTGCGGGCTGGTCTCGCTGTCCTGGTACACCGCCTTCAGCTCCTCCAGAGGTAAGAACCCGCACGGGCGTGCATACGTCACAGACGCACACACGCACGCCTGCACGGCTCGGGGAGAAAAGGGAGCAGGAGATGGTGCTGATGGTGGTGGTGGTGATGATGAAGAAGTGAGGCTGCAGGCGAGGGAGGGAGCGCTCGATTCCCGACAGAGGAGGAGGGGGGAGCGCTCGGTTTGTTCGTGTCAGGTGAGGTGGCGGGCTTGGGAGTGAAAAAGGGGTGCGCTTGGTTGCACGATGGACACATGACGCTCCATGCTGGGCCGACGGTGAAGGGAGGTGCTTGTTTGGGAGTGCGGCACGTGCCGTCAGGGTGGCGATGAAAAATGAAGCAAGAGGCCCGAAAAGATGAAAATCCTTGATACCCATTTTGACTGTACTTGTACCCTCTTTGTCCTCACAATAGTAAGACAATGCAGCGCACCGGTGGAGCGATTGTGTCTTAGGGCCAAATATTTGGAATGTGTCACGCACTTGAAGCCTTCTGGAGTTACTCATATAGCAGCTAAATACCAACCAGTTGTTTTGCCTCACAACTAACATGTCCTTGTCCTTCTGCCAAAGTTGTCCTCCAAGTCAAAACAAACAGCACACTACTTTCCGTATAGTGTACTATAATGAATGATTTTGTCTTAAATAGTCACTATAGTGCTATTTTGCTTACAGTCCAGTTCAACCTTTTTGTACTGGACCGCACTTTGTAGCACTACCAGGCCAAACTAGTCGGCATGTGTCACACAGTAGTAGCCCCAAAATGTCCACAGGTAGTTTTGCCCCAAAGTAACATGTCCTACTAGTATGCCAAAATTGTCCAATTAGTGATGCCAAAGAGAATACTAGTACAAAGAAATCAAATAAAAGCTCAAATGGCTCTCTGTAACGCACGCCAGTAGACTGACTAAGACGCACTAGAACAACTGCCACTCACTAGTAATGTACACACCTGACTGGAGGAGTAGAAATGACCTTGGAGGTCTTTAAAGAAGCGCTTGGTTTCCTCCACAGCACGTGCCGACCTGCTGCGGCATCTTGTGCGATTGTCTATGTTCCAGAGGAGTACTTGCTTTTGCTTCAGTGGAGAAATGAAAAAGTTGGGTGGGGGGTGGTCAAGGGGTGCACTTGTTTTGCTCCAGTGCACAAAATGCGTCATGTTGATGAGAGAAGAACAACAAGTGCCTACTCAAGAAAAAAACGCTTGATTTGTGGTGCTGCACATGCCAGTTAGTGCTTTGATAGAGATGCATCCAATAGTGTGGTCTCTAGGGAGCACTTGGTTAATCGTGCAGCACATGCCGGGGGAAGGGGGGCTCACACAGAAGCTGTGACATGAAATGGAATGGAGTGTTGGCCATGTTGTGGGCGGCAACACTGGAGGGGGGTGGGGGGTGTTGTGTTTGTCTGCTTGTGTGTTTGTGTGTGTGTATGTTAATGTGTTAGTGGATTTCTATGTCTGTGTGTAAATATCTGTGCTTGTGTTTGTATTTGTCAGTATTTGTGTGCATGCATGAGAGAAAAAGCTAGCATCTCAATGTTGTGTATGTGTGTATTTCAGTGTATTTGTATGTCAGTGTGTGGGCGTGCGTGTCCATGTGTGTGTGAGAGAGAGTGGGTGGGTGGGTGTGTGTGCATGTGTATGTTAATGTGTTAGTATATTTCTGTTTCTCTGTGTAAATATTTGTGTGTTTCCATGTGTGCGTATGAGAGAAATAGTTAGCATTTTTGTGTGTTTGAGTGTATTTGTATGTCAGCGTGCATGGGGGTGCGTGTGTGTGTGTGTGTGTGCGTGGGTGTGTGTGTGTGTGTGTGTGTGTGTGTGTGTGTGTGTGACAAAGTGTGTTCGTCTGCGTGCCAGTGAGTGTGTGCTTGCTGCACGCAGATGTTTCCTGCTCGGACAACTCCATCGTGCGCAACATGTCAAGGGACATGTTTTTCCGAGGGGGGGCTTGTTTTGGGATGCGGCACTTACCATCCGGGTGGATACAGATGTGTTTCTTGGAGGGCGTCCACGCGTGACATCACGTGAGCAGGAAAGTGAACACAAAGACATTTGAAGAGCAGGTGATGATTCCTCACCTGAGCGTCACATGACACCACCATGCTAATGGTGTGGCACGTCAAGATGGCTGCCAGCTTCAAAATGGTTAGCAGTGTTGGGGAAGTCAAGTCTGCTAACCTTTACTCCGCCGCTCCAATTTTGGTTGGAAAACATCATGGGGTCAAGACAAGAAGAAAAGGTGCTTCCTTTGGAACACGGGACAAGAAAGGGCAGCGCGATCTTTCAAATGATTTCAACTCCACTCTTCCTTTCGCTTGTCCAAGATTTTGGGTGTTAAAAAATATATAGTAAATAACACACAGATTGTTGTCGTTGCAATAATGATAATGGCTATCAATAATACTTTTTGCTATTCACAGGCTGACCAGGTTCCTATCCCCCGCATATAGCAGGGGGCCACTGTATTCAATTAATAGTGTCAGCCGTATAGTCAACTAGCCCACTATATAAAATTGTGTTTATAGTGAAAGGCATTTCGAATCATTCACTCGACACTAAATCAATTCATACAGATTTCTAGTAATGAAACTAGATCTTATTATATACAGTAAAAATCCTTTTTTAGGGAATAAGTAAGGGATTCTCAACACAGCCAATATACTGTATGTGTCTATGGTTCATGAAAGTCTTACATTTCAAATGTCAGTGTGTGTGCACGCGTGTCTGTGTGTGATGTTGACAATGCTGTGCTGTGTTATACCTTCGGTGGCTGCCTTCCAAAAAGAAAGTAAGCTTGACTTGTTAACAACACACAGTGTGTTTGACTGGGGGGGCTGGAGGCGGGGGTTGAAGTGAGGTGTGTGCACACGTGTGTGTGTGGTCATGTTTGTGTGTCTGTGCATGCGGCAAGTTAAGACAAGCCCGCTTGCTGACTTAGGTTTCGGGGGGGGTGTTTTTTTTTACTTGTACTTGGCTGCAAACAACCTTAAACAATCCTGGACAAAGCACATCAACATTTTTCCTTTGTCGGGTCCAGATGCAAATGCCACAAACCTGACTTAACACCCTCTTAGTCCATCGTTCCCAGGAATCAGTTCTGATGAGTCAGCAAACGCTACAGTGGAATCTTGACTTATGAGTTTGTACACTCGCCCGCTAGTTTTTTGCTTTGTGTTGCAAGCACAAATTGTGAGTGAGATTCGCCGCCGCTCTAGGTAAGTGAAAACAAAACAGAGCAAGTAAGACAGCGTAATGTCCTGGCATGCAGGCAAGGAGAGCCGTAGTCACTTCTTTTCAGTCGTTAATTGTGCAGCACCACAAATCAAGTCAGACATCCAATTGCAAAATGACAACACTTGCAAGGAGCATGGAGCCAATGCAATTGAGTCTGGCTTGAGTAGACCACACCTATTAAAGGCACACAGCAACACATGAATGCTACACTACATTTGTGTGTATGCATTCTCTTTTATTTTTAAAAAAAATATTTTTTGTTATCTCAACTCACTTAAAAACAAGCAACAGTTTAGCAATTAGTCAACAATTTGCCAGAAAAAAGCCTTGAAGCTGTTAAGGCAAGTGCTCTTAGCTTAATGTTAACCTACAATGCAAAACGCTATTGACTTGCTAACGCTTAGCATCGTTAGCGCCAATTTTAGAAGCCTTTACGCTCAGGATATTGCATCACAAACGGTGGAGCAACATGTGTAAACAGATAATATAACAAAACTAAAAGGCATATTGTTAGCCTAACAGCGTAATCCCCTCAGTCATTTCCGAACACTTTTGGACAAACAAGAAAAATGAAAAAAATATCCATACCAACATAAAAAAGAAAAAAAGCACAATTTTAAGCAACCCCATTGCCATTTTTATTGATATTCAGTGCTGTCAAGCGATTAATTTTTAAAAACGATTTAATCACAAAATCTTCCATAATTGATTGCGATTAATCGTATTTTTCAAGTACAATTTTTTACAAAACTTGGAACCGATATTTACTTGAGTAAAATCATGGAATTAATGTGGAAAAAAATAAAAGTATGTTTCGATTCAAAGACTGTTCAAATAGCTTTCTTTGATCCTTGAATACGATTCTTTTCCTGTGAAATACAACAGTTGAGCGATCCACCAAAGACGTACAACTAATATGGTATTTCAATTTGGCTTTGCACACTGTGAAAATTATTTTGGATTTCTCCAATGAGCCATCAAGCAACTTTTTAAAGTAAAACTACGTCAAAGTCCGTCTTTGCGACAGTGACTCTCCTCTAAGTTTGGTTGCACAGTGAGCAGAGGTCAGCTGCAACAGGAAGTAAATAAAACGAGTTAACTGAGTTCATTTTTCTAGTGCGTTATAAAATTCAAATTAATCTCCATAGTTAATGCGTTAACTTTGACAGTCCTAATATATAATAATAATATTTATATATATATATATATATATATATATATATATATATATATATATATATATAGCAGTGTGACTCATGAGTGAGTCCACTTGAGTTGATTGACATCGAACATGTGAGCTGAAAGTGCAGTCAAGTCAAAGTCCTCCTTAAGGGTGTGCGTGTGCGTGTGTTGAGGTATTTTTTTTAAAGGCTCATCACATGATCTAAATATAATCAGTGTTGTGATGTCGTATCCAGGGGCAGTAGGAGATCTGACACGCCAGCTTATAGGCGCACCTAAAAACAATCTCGACATTGTTCATGTACACAACAAAAATGTGTGTGTGCGTGTGCCTGTGCGTGTGCGTGTGCGCGTGCGCGTACGCGTGCGTGTGCGTGTGCGCACGAGCGTCATGGAAAGAGTTATGAATCCATTGATAGTTTCATATGGATGTTTTGCTGCATTAAATGACTCACTTTGTTGTGCTGTTGTGCGCGCGTGTGTGTTTGCATGTGTGTGAGTGTAGTATTAAATGGAAAGTTGTAATTGTCCTCTGGAGGCTCGTCAGTTTCTATGACGACTTGTTGCTTCCTGCGATCCATTCTTGTTTTTGAGCCTCATAAATGCTGCATGATGACAAACACGCACATGCACACACAGGCACGCTCGCTCACAAATTAACCAACGCCCTGCCGTGTGTGCGCGCGAGTAAGAAGTGATAAATATTTGACGAGCGCTCAGCTTTCATCGTGAAGGTTTCTCCTCCTCTTTTGTTTGAGCAACAAATGAACTTTTTAAGCAGAAAAAAAAGACACCTGAACGCATCATGACTCACTGGTTGTGCATGTTTGTGTGTGCGTGCGTTCGATAATGACAACACGAATGTAGTAACATTTGGTGGGCTTGAAGAGACCAACTCAAGACGAAAAATCGGCTCCTTTTCCTCCCACTGTCAAACCATCTGTGTGTGTGCGTGTGTGTGTGTGTGGCAGATGGCAACACACGCACGCTTGTGTTTGTGTGTCGGTGAGGAGCCAAACGAGACGGGTTGAGCGGTTCATTTTACTTGAGAATGTGACACCCACTTGAGTGTGTGCACGCACAAATCGATGACCATGTCAAAGCACAAACACACGCACGCACACACACACAAATGGAATGACTGGCCATTATATAGTCCACTATATAAACATCCATATATATTCATTAAGGGGAATTCGATAAATGCATTTAAAGCATGGGTGCCCAAATGTTTTCTTCCAAGAGCTGCACACATAAAAATCAAAGGATGAGAGGTCCCGCTTGACATTCTCCGACAATCAAGCAATTGTATACTAATCTAATTTTAACATTTTTTATTTGGAGTCATTTTTAACCACTGCTAAAAGCGATAAGGCAAATAGTTTGGGCTTTTTCATGATTTAGAGGTGGGCCATAGCCTTGTATCCCACTAGAATCGAGCCGCCCCTGCCCCTGCCTTGAGCAGATCTCCACATTCCGACGCAAAGCAAGACTTCTTTATAGGACTAGCTGTTAAAATCCTGAATTAATTTTTTTCTTCTGTAATAAGATGAACGTTTTTAAACTGATGTTTTCCCTGAGGGTCTTAATGACTCCCTAATGTGATCAGTAATAAGCTTTTATGTACTGGTCGCTCCTTGTCGCCGATTCAAAGTTGAGCTGGATGTCTGTGTCCTCCGAAAATGCTCAGAAGAGCCTGCGCATATTCATCCGTCTAGAAGATATTCATTCGCTTTTCCTTAATTTTTAAAATATTGGACGAGCGAGCACATGCTGCTGCACGCTAGTTAGCAGTTACCAGTAGCTAATGGCGGGGCTAACAACAGACCCCCAAGTTGTTGTGCAGCAAGAGTTCCTGGCAGTCCAACTTTGGCCCTGGTCAACATCAGGGCCTCCAAACGGCTCCCTGGGTAATGTAGTTACCCTTGGTAAATGCGTTTTTTCATCGAAGCAAAAGGCTGACTCAATTTACCAGGGTAAACCCTAACCCTTACTCCCGAATCACTACAGGGGGATTTTCATTGGACATTTGAAGGAACTATCCAGGTCCACTTTATCAAAATACTTACATCAGGAATTAGTCGATGATTCCCATAACAACCAATAGGTGTGTTATTGATTTTTTTTTCATCGAGTGAAAGTGTCGCTGAATACTCGCCACTTATCGGAGTCGCATGCGAGTGCAGCCAAGTTGAATTCGGTCCACTTCGAGTCCAGTTTAGTCCGGTCTCGTCCTCTATGAGAGAAGGTGTTGTGGAATGGTCGCTGGCAGGTTGTGACAGGCGTGGCGCTTGTGCCGGCCTTCAGGCGTCTGCGTGGACTTGAGACGCTTGGAACAGTGACGCTCTGTTCCGCTTCTCGGCTCGCTTCCTGTTTAAGAGCCTCGGCATACACGGCAGGCGCACAAGGGAGGCAGTGTGCAGGTCGCCGGCTGTGTGACGGGCTGTGTGGCTGTGGAGAAAAGGACTGGTCGCCGGCCAATGTCAGGGACTATATTGACAAATGACAGTCTGGTTGCCAATCCATTTCAGGGCACATTTGGGCAAAGAATGGACGGGTTGTCTGTCAATATCAGGGGCCAGGCCCATATAGACAAAAAGGGGACTTGTCACCAGTCAATATCAGAACACAACTAGAGAAAGACTGGATTGGTTGCTAGTGTATTGTCAAATATATGTAGACAAACAACAGACGGGTCGCTGTTCAAAGCGTCTTTTGGCTTTTTTGTCATTCTTGAATTGCCAGCCGAAGAAAGGCGAGCATCTCCAGTGAGGTGCGCTCACCATGGCAACCACCTCCCCATTGACCAAACAGGCGGAAGGTTACTTTGGGGTCAAGTGCTGTCGAGCTTCAGCCGAGTTCAAGCACTTGAACGTTGATGCCCTGCGTCACGCTAGGCCGCCATCTTGGATGAGGTCACCCCCACGACATGTTGGCGATCTGCCCGCCGCCCCCTGTTGGTCACTCGGAGACACAACACATGTTGACGTGACTGCGCGATCCCTCAAACACATGAGCAGAGGCATGCAGGAAAGCATGATCTTATAGACAGGAAGTGCCGCCACGCCGCTATGCCAACAGGAAATGGATGCTTGGTGCATAAAGGAAATGAGCTGTCACACCCAGCTACAGAAAAATTCTTAACTACTTCCATATAATAATTCCGAAATACTTGAGAAACACCATCACACTAATAAAACTCCAGTTGGTTGGCTGTAAATATTGAATACCTTCCCAACATGGCTGCCGTCCACACATTGGCACTCTATTTGAATCTTTGGCATGTCAATCATCCCTTTGGAAACAATGACCTCATTGTGTGTGTGTGTGTGTGCGTGTGTGGGGGTGTGTGTGCGTGTGTGCGCGTGTGTTTGTGTGTGTGCGCACGCAGGAAGCTCTTGTTTCAGTTTATACGTGTATGTGTGAGCCTCAAGTCAATAACAGTCAAGTTTGTATATATGTGAGACTATGGGATGATCTCATTGTGTGTGTGTGTGTGTGTGTGAGCTATGACTGAGCTATGTTCTGGTGTGTAGTCTGGTGTATGTTCTATGGCGGCAATGGGCATCATAAATGCTGGAAGGGGGCCAGTGCTACCGGGGCGGCTACATAGGACCACGCACTTCCTTACCAAATGCATGACAAAAATGCAATTTTACATATGGACATATGTGCATAAAAGCAAAATACCTACTTAAAATACATACTTAATAGATACAATTTTTGATAATACATTTTTCAATGCATGTATACATCCTATCCTAACCCAAAAAAACAAGCAAACTTAAAATAACCACATACCAACATTAAGTGCAAGAACTCATTTTGTACATTGTGGGTTTTTTTTTTTAACAAAAATCAACTCACTCAAAATTTTCATACTATTGAGGTACTATGTTTGTTCTGCATATCATTCCAAATTTGCAAAAAAATATTAGGCCTACTCACGTTGGAGTATAGGCCAGTATAAGACCCAGTGCAAGTGCAACTAAGACATCTGCCATCTAGTGGTGATTGGTGATAATACATCTTAGAACTATAGACCAGAATGAGCCAATCAAACTGTTTGTTTAGCGGTAACATTTGACTGATCTCTTCAAATGTTCAGAAAAGTCGCCCCTGCAAAACGGACTTTTTGAAAATCACCGGTCGGACTGGTAATTTTTTATTCTTTGAAAAGTAGGCGCAAATGTCACATAGGTTGCGGGAGCGTGCCTTTAACATCACAACTGACCACCAGCAAATGAAGCATTATTTTGGGACAACCTCTTCCCGACCAAGGATGTCAAACGGTGATCAGCAATGATCTTCTGTCCTCTAAAATTGTCCTGGAAGATGATCACGCCGTCTGAGGTGTGTTAAGAGTGGATTTGTCCGGATGATCAGGTCGGAAACGGGTTAGTCGACAATCTTAAATATTTAACGTGTTCAATATCATCGCTGTCCTCTGAAAAACACATATCTCCATTTTTTTTCAAAAAATGGAAATAATTGTTTTCCACATAACAGCGACGATATTTACCAACAAAAAATCTTTGTGTGTGTGCGTGTGCGTGTGCGTGTGTGTATGTTTCCCACCTCTGGCCCCTTTGGAAACACTCGGGAAATATTGGCTCAACTTATCCAGAAATGCAAGTTCTTTGGGCTTAGAAAGTATCGGCGGTAAAGGAATGTCTCATTGAAGCCAACAGGAATTCACTCAAAGGCAAACAAAATCCTTTTTTTACTTGAAATGTGCATCCACCTGTGTTGATTGACTTGAGTTTGATTTGCCCGTTGAGTGTTACCTGTGCTGCTTATTTTGAAATGTTTGCATTTGCATACCTTCCTTTATTGAGTTGGATTTGTATTATGTTTGACGAATGGACTATGCGAATCAAAACATGTTGAGGTCCGGACTTTTGCCGTGAGAAAAGCTTGCAACCGGACCCATCCGAGTTTTGACTGCAGACCTTGCACTAGGGCACGTGCCGTGTTTTTTTGATGCAATGCTCTTTCATGGTCCCGCATGACAACATGTTTGACTTTTCTGTAATCAGTATAAAGCTTTCAGAGGTTTTTTTCTTGTCATTTGATGACATGAAAGCTGCTTATGGGACTGTCACGTTAGGACCACTCAGTCACTTACTTACATACAGTACATACCGTACATAATATTGTGTAATCTACTATTAACTGCAATCATGCCCATATATGGACTGTCATGTCAACTCCCTGTATTTATTTAATCCACATGGGAAAACAGATGTTAGTACAGGTCACATTCTTGTTTATTTCGCACTGACGACTGTAAAACTCCTGGTCCATGGTCCAGTCTGTGTCTTGGGCCTTTGGTTTGGGCTATAGGTTGTGTTCCATGGGCTGGCCTATTTACTATAGTTTGGTCTATGTTACTGTCCATGCTTAACTGGTTGATGGTCTGGGATATGTCCTGCTCTGTGTTCTGCGCTATTTTTTCATCCATATTTAGGTCTACGGTCTTGGCAATGTTAAGGTCTGAATGTTTTTGGATTTGTCTATATTCTAATTCATAGTCTGGTCCATGTTTTGGTCAATGTTCTGGTCCAAGGTCTGGCCTTTGGTCCATGGTGTGGACTATGTTCAGGTCTATATGCCTGTGGCTTTGGCTATATTCTGACCCATAGTCTTGTAAATGTTATGGAGTACAGCCTTGTTTAGATCTATGTTCTAACATAGTTCTGGTCGATAGCCTGGTTCTACATCCTGCCCTGTGGTCTTGCCTATGTTGGGCCTTATTTGTTTATGGACTTATGTATAGTCTGATCCTCCGTCTGGTCTGTGAACTGGTTCATATTCATATTATATTTTGGTCCATGGTCTGGTTGATATTCTGGTCCATTGTTTGGCCAGTGTTTTGGTTCCCGGTCTGGTCTTTTTCCTATTTGCTAGCAGGGTCCTGGGCCATAACCTGACCTACATTCTGGTCTATGTTCTTGGTTATGTTGGGTCTATGTGTACACGACCCTCTAGTTTCTTTCTGGTCTAGTCCAGGGGTGGCCAAGTCCGGTCCTCAAGAGCCAAAATCCAGCCTGTTTTAGGTTTATCCCTACGGCAACACATCTGTTTCAAATAATCAGCTCATCAGCAAGATTTGCAAAAGCCTGATAATGAGCCTGATGATTTGAATCAGGTGTGTTGCCGTAGGGATAAACCTAAAACAGCCTGGATAGTGGCTCTTCAGGACCGGACTTGGCCACCCCTGGTCTAGTCTGTGTTGTGATCCATGGTCAGATCTATGTTTTGGTCCATAGTCTGGTCAATGTCCTGATCTTTGTTATATGGTCTGCCGTATGTGCTGGTCCATGGTCTGGGCTATGGTCTGACTATGTGTTCATCCATAGTCTGGTCTACATGACTATGATCTTCGCTGTTGGAGATTGTGTCATTGGCCTTGTCTACTGTATATTCTTGTTCACACAATGGGGAAAAATGTCTTTTGAATTTAGTTATTTAAAACATGCATGTGATGAAAATGTCATATTTTGCTTTATTTCAAGGACAAGACGGGGGAATGACATGTCAGTTTAACACATTTTAATCATGTGCGACCAATGAGGACTTTTTATTTCAGTGATGTCTGACCTATATTCTAGTGTAGTCCATAATCAGCATAATCAGGTCAATGTTTTGTCCCTGGTTTGGTTGATGTTCTGGGCCACAGTCTGGTCTCTGTCTGGTTCACAGTTTGGGCTTTGTCCTATAGTCTGACATAGTTGTCTTCCATATTCTGGTCTACATTCTGGTCCATAGTCTTGTCTATGTTTGGATATACTATACGTGTCTATGGCTCTAGTCCATACTCAGGTCTAGGTTCTGATCCATGGTTTGGGCTATACTCTGTTCCATTATATGGATTATGTTTTTATCCATGTTGTCTCTCAGGTTGACTCTGTGATATGTCCGGAACCAGGACATGGACCTTGCACCCATTATGGACTTGACCCAGGTGTGTTGTTGATGAGATGTGGCTTGTTTAGGAGATGTGGTGGACATCTACCAACGGGAGTTCCTGGCCTTAAGGGAGCGCCTGCACTCGGCCGAGCAGGAAAACCTGCGCCGGTCCAAAGAGCTCAACCTGGTCCTGGACGAGATCAAGCGGGCCATCGCCGAGAAGCAAGCGCTCAGGGACATCAACAGAACCTGGAGCAGCCTCTCTGGTATGGAAATCTGCAAGTCACACAATCCCACTTCAGCATGTCCATTGTCTATGGTGATTATACACACCGGGGTCAAGGGTCAGCCGAGGCCCACCCCCAGTTGACTTTGGCCGCAAAGGCAGGTTCGCTGACCGAACACAGGGAATCTATAAACAGACAGTTAACTGGTCGCTGGTTCATGTCATTTCCAGAGGAGACCAGGATGAAGTTGTGGAACGTGAGCGTCAGCAAGAATTTCCTTCAACTTCCCTCCGTCCTCCATCATCTTCCTCACCTCATCAACAGAGAAGACAGCCTGCAGCCTGCCGTCCACGTGGGACAAGGACGCACTGGAGGTCCGTCAAACCGTCTGTCGCACCGCGTTTGTGTGTTCGTGTGCGTGTGGGCACGCTCGTGAGGAAGTCCCCCTGTCCGTCCATCTGCCTGTCGGTGTGCTCATAATGTTGCTTTAAGGCAGGCACGTCCAAACTTTCTCCACTGAACACGTGCAAAATGTCTTCAAACTAACCCAAGAAACTGCTTGCCGACATAGCCCGTGTGTTTTGATGCTGCTGCATTATTGTACAGTATGTATGGAGTCACCTCGGTGTGTCTATGTGCGTGTGCGCGCAGTTTCCATCGTGATGGGCGTTCCTAGCGTGAAGCGGGAGGTCCACTCGTACTTGACGGACACGCTCAACTCTCTGATGTCACAACTCAGCGCTGCAGAGAAGGACGACTGCGTCATCGTTGTCCTCATCGCCGAGGTCAGCCACCGCGGTGGCGTGTGTGTCTGCGCGGGTGTGTGCGTGTCTGCATGTGCGAGCGCCTGAGCGTACGTTGTAAAGGTCAATGATTTGGCTAATGAACCAACGCACACACTGAGCGTCAACGTCTGCATTTAGTGGATGTGCTAACGCTAAGTAGAAGAGAAAGGAAGGAAGGCAACAAGGAAGGCTATGAAAGAGGTAAGGGAAGCAAGGAAGTAGAAAAGGAAACAAACAAAAGGAAGGAAGAAGCAAGGAAGTAGAGAAGTGGGCAAGGAAGGAAGGAAGAAAAGTGGGTATGAAGTAATGTTACCTAAGAAGTTATTGTAGTCATGTGACGTGTCTCTGGGATTTACGTTTGTCACAAGATGATACCACGTGATGTGGTCACATGACAGTTTTTGACATTTTTCTTCCTTGAGCGAATAAATTTGTCAAGCACACTCAAACATACACCGACACACACATGCACGCTCTCAGTCTTCAAAAACAAGTTAGTGACATCATCATTTCCACCTCCTGCTCAGCCAATCAGGACGCGCGCAGTGACTTGGGCGGTATCCAGGATTTGAGGTCACGCAGAGGTCACACAGCTGAGTCACCACTGGTTGTTTTGGTGTCCTGGACAGCCCAGCGGGGTGGAGCAAGGGGCTTCACGCCGCCGCTGCCGGAGTTAATCAGCGACACATGCGCTCGCTCATTATGAAATCTTTTTATAACTTTTTATTGACCGGTGTGCATGCGTGCGTGTGCGTGTGTGTGCGTGCGTGCACACGTCTTCCAATGCGCTGTGGGCTTTGGGTTTGACTCTTCTTAAATGTGTGCATTTGTGTGCGCAGGCGGACCATCAGTACGCCGTGAGCGTGGCAGACAACCTGAAGCTCCTGTGAGTGGTCTGCATGATGGGATGTTGTTACCGTGGCAACATGCTCCTTCACTTGCTGTCTGCTCTTTCATCTCCGCTAGTGCGCTTCTGCATGTCTGTGAGCGTTCGTGCGAATCTGTGTGTGTATCTCTGTCTTAATGTGTGCATGTGTGTATCTTTGTGTATATTTTTGGGTCAGCATGTGTGTGTATGTGTGTGTGGCTATATAGTGAATATGTGTGAGCGTGTATCTGTGTGTGCGCGCTTTCCTGCTTTGTCTTTCTGCGTGTCCATGTGGCCACTTCCTCCTCTCTGTCCATCCAGCTCGTCGTCTTGCTCGTCCTCCAAAAATTCCCTCCTGTTTCCTTTGATGATCAGAGACAATTTACGCTGACGGTGTCTTGTGTGCGTGTGACAGTTTCCCGACAGAGATCCAGTCGGGCCTGTTGGAGGTGGTCTCGCCGTCGGTCCACTTCTATCCGGATTTCTCGCACCTGCGCGAATCTTTTGGAGACCCCAAGGAGAGAGTCAGGTGGGCTAAGAAAAGCAAAGGAAGGAAGGAAAGAGGCTATCAAGTAATGTTGCTCTAAAAGATGCGGTCATCACATGACATGATCACATGACCCTCTTGGGCATCTTTCTGTTTGCTATTGAAAAACACAGAAGATGTTTTTAGGGTCATTAGTTATTATTATTCATATAATTATTATGCATTACTATCCTTTGGGCTTCTTTCTGTTTGCTATTGAAAAACACAGACGATGTTTTTAGGGCCATTAGTTGTTATTATTTATATTAATTATTATTTATTACTATCCTTTGGGCTTCTTTCTGTTTACTATTGAAAAACACAGAAGATGTTTTAGTCATTAGTTATTATTATTATTTATATTAATTATTATTTATTACTATCCTTTGATGTCATATGGCTGGTTGTCAAGGCGATCGTAGTGCAGCTTGACGATTGGCTCACGTGTTCAATGTTGTTTGTGGATCAGGTGGCGCACCAAGCAAAATCTGGACTACTGCTTCCTTATGATGTACGCGCGCTCCAAAGGGACTTACTATGTGCAGGTACACGCACACACACACACACACACGCGCGCGCGCGCGCACGCACTCTCACTTGCATGTGTGTTTGTGTATCAGCTGGAAGACGACATCGTGGCGCGGCCCACCTACTTGAGCACCATGAAGAACTTTGCCCTACAGCAGCCTTCCGAGGAATGGATGATCCTGGAATTCTCGCAGCTCGGCTTCATCGGTTAGTGTTGAAGAAGAAATTGGCAGCGGTATTCAACAATCCAACAAACCCGTCAAAGTTGAACGAAGCTCAACTGCTATGCAACCACGCAACAATCAAACTAACCACTACACAACAATTAGTGAAGAACGCAGGAACCAAACAACAAATCCATCCAAAGTGCGCAACCAATTGAACTACTACACAACAACGACAGTACAACAGCTGAACCACTACCATACATCAATTTCACAACAAAAAAACAACTTCTACATAGCAACTAAATTAAATGCTCAATTAGCATTTGTAGTAGGAATAGACCGATTATCGGCCAAGCCGATTATCGGCACCGATATTTGGCTTTTTGACGAATATCGGAATCGGCTTTTTTTAAAACGCTGCTGGCCGATAATAAATCAATTTAAAACTGCGGAAATCAAAACAAAGATATGTGGAAGTTGAACATTTCTGTCACTTTGAAATGTTCATTTACTGCAGAAAACTACATGGAGCTATTTAGTTATACAGTTTAAGTTTTCCTTGATCTTTTTAAGACATGCTGACAATCCTGGGTGCTCCCTGAACTTTTTGTTATAATTTTTATAATAGAGATGCATACTGTCGAAAATTTCTTGTAATAATGATTTTTTTAAAAATCGCCATTATGCAAACCTGAAACATTGTTCGATAAACATGCTCAAAGACGTTACAACAAAGTTAAGAGGAAATTTTTCTTTAGATTTTGATGCCAATATTTTCCTTTTCACTAAAAATGAATATCGGCTCCAAATATCGGTTTTCGGCCTCCTTGACTACTAATAATCGGTATCGGCCCTGAAAAAAGCATATCGGCCTATCTCTAATTTGTAGCTTAGCATATAATACATTAACATATTACAATCACACGCAGACATATACCTATATACACATGTGTATTTATGTACATTAATGCATATAAACAGATGCAGATTATGCATGTGTAACAACGCTAGTGAGCCACTTACTTTGTACATTTGCATGCGCGCAGGTAAGATGTTCAAGTCTTCTGACTTGTCTCTGATCGTGGAGTTCATGCTGATGTTCTACAAAGACAAACCCATTGACTGGCTCCTGGATCACATCATGTGGGTGAAAGTCTGCAACCCGGAAAAGGACGCGGTCAGTCCCTGATTTTTCAAACCCTCCTCACCATGACATCACACATTTTCCCACATGGCAGAAGGTGGACGTTTCCACAAATAAACAAACCCTTCCATGTCACCTGAACAAGAAAGCAGGCAAAATGGCTCGAACCAGGACGTGAGCCTTCTTCTCTAGCACTGTAGTTCAACTGTGTGTAGCGTCAGTCGAAAAGACGATGCTATGTGAGTTACATTGTTTGGAAGGGACACAGCCTTAATTTACACTTCAACATGTTGGAAATTCGGATGAAGTGAGTGTGATAATTTAGAGACATCGCTTGTGAATCGACTTTTCTGTTTTTCTCTTTTGAGGCTAAAATGATTGCTAATGTGTTGTTGTGTTGTGGCAAGCTAACCATTACACTATGTTTTGCTAAATGACTCAAAGACAAACCAGACAAACATTCTACTACAAACGGCTCTTCTGGTAAATAAAAGCTTCCACATCATTTGAGCAAGACTGCATGAGCCATTTTGCAATTCTACCACCGCCTATTCTTCAAAAATATTATGAAAGTGACTCTCCCTCTTCTTCCTGTACCACATCAATCAACACAACTATGAAAACAAGGCTTGTCGTCTTGTTTTTCTCAGAAACACTGCGACCGCCAAAAAGCCAACCTGAGGATTCGCTTCAAGCCCTCGCTCTTCCAGCACGTGGGAACGCACTCCTCACTGGCTGGGAAGATACAGAAACTCAAGGTGATGAGCGTCGAAAACAACAGAGACGTGAGCATCAATACCAGCGTGAGTGTTTTGCCTTCAGGACAAGGACTTTGGGAAGCAGAGCCTCCACAAGGGCCACGCCAACCCGCTGGCCGAGGTCACCACCAGCCTCAAGACGTACCAGCACTTCACCCTGGAGAAGGCCTACCTCGGCGAGGACTTCTTCTGGGCCTTCACCCCAGTGGCGGGTGACTTCATCCGGATACGCTTCTTCACGCCCGTGCGCATCGAGAGGTTGGTGCACGGCCGCTTTCAGGGGGCTGGGGGTAATGGCGGCTTTCTTCAAGCTGTTATTCGTCACTTCCGGTTGACAATAAAGCTTTGAAAATAGGCGGAAAGTCATCTGTACACACTGCTGACCAATTTCTTATGCAGCGGGGCATTACAGTCCTCCATTTGTAACAAAACAATCTTGCTCAAAAGTATCTAAACCCCACTATGTTTCATTGCTTATTTTCTGTAGAGAAAGGAAGAGGTGGACTTTTATGACAATTCCCACACAGTTGAGCATTTATTATAATTAATAGATTTTTTTCTTAAGCTATTTTCAACACTTTCAATTGGTGCTATTGGAAATCCAGGTCCAGAAAGTAAAAACCCTGCCACAGTTTGGTTTGAGCCACAGGTGTTTCTACTCAACCGGCAGATAAACAAGCTCACCTGATTAGAAGCACCTGTGGCTCTAGCCAAACTAAGGCAGGGCTTTTACTTTCCGGACTTGAATTTCCCATCTGTTTTGGTTAATAATGCATCAAAAAACAGACCGCGAAGCGACAAACTATTATAATCGATTTGTGAAAAAACATTACTTTGACTTTATTTGGAAGTATGAGGTTTGTTTGTGCCCAACAGTGATGATATTTTCTCTGTGCTATGTGGGAACAAGCAGTTTTGGACATTTTTGCTGTGTCATAAGTTGATGTTGCTAAGACGTTGTAACCATTTCAGGTATTTCTTCCGAAGCGGGAACATCGAGCATCCAGGAGACAAACTGGTCAACACGTCTGTGGAGGTTCTCCCATTTGATGTGAGACTTTCAACTCATTTTGTGACATTTACAAGAAGAAATTAGGAATCCAGCGTGTGACATGACACACTTGGACTGTTTTCTAGAACATTCAGGCGGACAAAGAAGCTCTGATGGACGGGAAGGACAAAAGTCAGAAATACCATCGCACAGAGGATGGATTCATCCGAATTGGTCAGTCAATATCTCCTCCTCCTCCTCTTCTTGTTCTTCTTTGTTTGATGCCTTTGAAAGCATTCGCTCATTTCCTACTCCCGAATCACCTCAAAGAGATTTTAAGTATACATTTTCTGGAACTATCCAGGTCCACCTTATAAAAAGTAGCCTTAAAAGTGAAATCGAACTGAACTGTTCTTTTCCAATCAGAACTTTGATGGCTCATGAGGATGCGGTTATCTTTGACCAACATATGACATCATGAACATGATCCCAATGTTTGAATGCTTCATGGATTGAAAAAAGATCCTTGTGGGACTCCTCCACTCACAAGCAGCATCACACCAGACTCACTATTGACCCTCAAACCACCAAAAAGCATCAAAACCCACCAAAAACCATCAACAGCCTAGTGGTCTCTTATTGAATCAGATGATTGCGTGCGTGCATGCGCATCAAAAGCAATAAAACATACGCATCCCAGCAGCCATCAAAATAATCCCATTAGTGCTCACATGCTTCCTGAGCGGGAAGACGACCACACACAGGGAAGCACGTGGATTATGATGAATGCTGACCCTAACCTCAACTGCCCCACCACCGCCGCCGACATCAGCTCTCCCCAGAATGGCTGTGCACTAATCACACATGAGCAGCAGCTTTGCTTTAATGGACTAGCATGGAATCCAACATGAAAGGTCTTCTAATGGCACCTGCATATATTATATACGGTACATACATTAAGACAGTGGTGGGTGGTGTTAGATTATAATGGCCAATCAGATTTCAGTCTTTCTTGAAGCGTGTGACAATGTTTGACTAAAATCAATCCCCGTGGCATGGTGTTTTCAAATAATGGCGGTCCACTTTGCATGTGCTGGATTAATTCCCCGCTCTCCTTCCACTTTGATAGTGTGCGGGATTGTGCATTAAGAATTCAAGAGACGGGCAAGGCCTATTCCACATTGTAAGCTTTCATTCACAACCGCAGGCAGCAACAGCAACGACCCCGCCGGTGCGCTCGGCAATTCTCGGCCATTATCCATGTAAACATCTTGTAGCCGCTAGAGTCAGGCCTTCAAAACAAAAGCATGCCAGCACCACCAGACAGTCGCACTACAGTGTGGGCTGAAGCATTTTTGAAAAATCCATTTTTCTTCCTCTGACTTGTTCCCGCTCACGCGTTCAGAAATAGAAGACAATTGAAATCAATTAATTCAGTCGCTGCTAGCAGCAAAAATACACGATGTTGGCGCCTAATAAACATCATGCTCAGAATGTCATGGTGGAGTAGATAAATCAAGTAGCGGTGCTGGCCCACGTAACTTCAACTATATCAGCAATGGGACTGTTTCTTTAACCAATTGCTTTTCAGATCAAAGCCCCGAGTGCCGTCCTCTTAGATTGGTTGGTTGGAGAAAAATTCGATTGTCCTTTTATCATATGAGAAGCGTTGGCCACTTGTCATGCTTGCTCATCCTTCCTACTTTTTTTTTTTTTTTTCTTTTGCTCCCCGAATGAGGTTTTTCTCTCCCAAATAGGTTTTGTCCTTCATTTTTGTCAACCGTGGTCCTGTGAAGCCGTCTGAGACTCTTTTGTGATTAAGGGCCACGTACTGTAAACAACCTTGACTTGCAAAGCCATCTGCACGCATGAATGCATTTCATAATCAACATCTGTTCTGGGTCGGATGTACTTATAGAAAAGTTTGATGTTTCTGTAATGTTAGGAGGTGAATGGTGATTGTGCTCCAGATGATGTACTGTTTTATTACCTTTTTGTACACTATTGGTTTGTATAATTTGCCTTGACATGATAGTGGGCCGATTAAGAGGTGGATTATCTCACATAAATCCTCACTCAGGGCCCAGGGACCAAATGTAACACAGCCCGCCACTGCCCCTGCAGTAATCAATACATATAATAAGAAATCCCCCAAAAGGCTTTTAGTCTGCTCATATTCCAACATAGCTTATGAACCCATTGATCCTTTGCTCACTGTCTCCTCTTCGCTCAGGAATGTTCCAGAAAGGCATCGCAGAGGGGGAAGTGGATCCCACCTTCGGACCCTTGGAGGCCATCCGCCTCAGCGTCATCAGTGACTCTCCCGTTTGGATCATCCTCAGTGAGGTCGGGCCGCTCGTGCGTTGCTCTTAGAACGCAAAGGACAGGAATCAAATGGGTTCATTCCTGGAAGTCAACATGTTCCCACCTGAAATCGAACATATTTCTGGATTACAATTGCTCAAATTGAATGCATTAATTCCAGCAATTTTCCAGGAAGTGAACGTGTCCATTCCTGGAAATCTCTCCATACCTGAAATTGAACTTGTTGGTACCACAAATTTGACATGTTAATTTGGGGATTTAAATTCCTGGAATTGAAAGTTTGAAAGTCAAAAATGTTCAGCAAAATCCACCAGTTTCGATCTAGTAACATTGAACTGCACTTAACAAAAATCCTAAATTTGCGGAACTTAATTCCATTATGTGGAATTTAATGTATTAAATTCAGAAATTCAATGTGTTCGTATTGTGAAAACAAAAAACACTTTTAAGGCCTAAATTAAGGGAATTTAAAGTCTGTTCCATGCATTTAAAATCTACATATCTGGAATTTACATTTTAATTCCTGGAATTTAAAGAATACATTTCAAGAATTTAATTAGTTAATTCTAGCATTTACATGTGTTGATTTGTAGAATTTACCATGTTGATTTTTGTACTGGTATGATGATGATGAGCGTAATATGTGATTGATTGTCCTGTGTGTTGTCGGTCATCTTCATCAGATTTTCATCAAGAAAGTGGAGTGAGGAGTGATTGAGAGAGGGACTCAGGGTCTTGGCGATCTCCGGGTCTTCAGGTCTCCGGTTCTTGGGATCCTCCTTCCTGCTCAGTCAAGCCTCCCCACCTCCACGGTGCCACAGCACTGCCCTCTGGTCGCATCTGGCCACTGCAGGTAGAAAAAGCTCAGTCAGACAGATGACTCTGGGTCACGTGACAGGAAGCTGAGGTCATGTTGAACGTTCTGACGCTTGAGTGGAGGTTGGGGAAGGACCGATGTCCAATGACGATGATGATGATGATGACGACGACGACGAAGGTTCCACATTCGAGGTCTTCTTCTCGGGCCTAAGCCACCTGGACGCCACGTGTAGCCGATAGCCGCAATCCCTTGCTGAGACCGACCTTGAAAGAGGTGACATCCTGCGAAGATGTTCCTCAGCTTCCTTGTCCAAATGTTGGAGGAGATGACTTCCAGTGGGCCTTCACAAGGATGTGCGCTGGACAAACACACAATGATGCACAATTCCCACTGGAAGAGCAACGGACCACATGACAACAGATCACGACGACCTTCTCTGCTCCAGTCACGTGACAGGGAGAAATGTTCACATGACACCAACCACACACACACTTGGAAAGACGCCATGGTGTCGCGTGCTCAGAATGAACACTTTGCTCTACTTTGTTGTACACTACTTTGTACTCAAAGTGTTACTTCAGAAGAATTACTCCACTTTAGAGAGGTACTTTTCTGTACTTGACACTTTTATACTTTTGTCATGCCTAGTTTCTTGTCATATCAGTAGCTGATGAAAAGCATAAATTATTAAAAGAATCAATAATATGTTTGAATTTCTCAAGTTTCATTCTTTGTCTTGTCTAAATATAGTTTGATTTAGAAGCAACTCAACCGTTTTTTAATTTAATCATTTTAAATACATAAACCGTAGCATAATTGGAATTTGAGGTGGGAATTAGGGCTTCCACTAACTATTTTGAATGTTTACGAAAAGGTACTTAAAGGTACTTTAGCTTTACTCAAATACTACTTTCAGGTAGCCTACTTTACACAAGATTAGATTTTATATTTGAATGACTTTCTACAATCCTTTTCTCCAATCAGTGTATTAATTTTCATTAATTGCCAGGACAGGACAGGATAGGATACAGGGAGGGATTACTTTCAAGTTGATGGTGGAAGTTCCAATTCCCTCAACGTATAACTTATAAAACATTTCCACTTGTGTTTTTACTTAGTTACTTATAACTATGATTTTACTTATTTACTTTATCAAAAAAAAATGTGTCTGTGTGGGGGGGGTCGTGATACTTAACTGTAGATAAACACATTTCAAACATTTCAGGCAGTTTGTTTGAATTACACAACAGTCACAATATCAAAACAAAAACATATCAATGACAAATTAAATTGATAAGATTTAAAAAAAAAAAAAGACAAAAACCAAGCAGACAAACAAAATTTAAAAAATTGTTTCCATTACAGAAAAACAAATCCGTGAGATTTATTTGGACAAAAAAATCGTGTCCACGATCACTTTCAAACGCTAACTGTTCTTTTTTGCGATTTATTTATATGTATTTAGTCTCACACATTATAAGTATAACGAGCACGAATAAAACGATGCTTTCTGGCCTGAATCATAATTAAATAACACACTTAAAAAATGATACGTCGAAACGAAACCTTCTGACAACTTGCTGCAAGGACCAATCAAGCCTTGACATCCATTGCCATTTTGACCAATCAGCGCCGTCCACGAGTTGCAGCTCCCCGTTCGACCAATCGGCTAATGACAGTTGACAGGGGACGTCACGCTGTCCTTCTCCTTGACCAATCAGCAGCGGGCAGGGGCGGTCCCTACCACTCTCCAATATTCCCACGTGATTGTGGACGCCAGTTCCCAAGCAGGCGGCTGAGGTGAGTTGAGTTGAGCGAATAAATGGCACTTGATCGCTGCACGCGCACGATATGTTGAGTCTTTCAAAGCGTCGCTCGGTTTCCGCTCTAGTTGTGTGATTTCGTAGTGGTGGAAGAAAGTTGAGGTGTGGGCGTTCTATCGAGAAACTAAGCGAGGTTAACCGGGCTGGCCCGCTAATGCTAGCGTGCTGCGTTAAGCGAGCGTGTAGCTTGTTAGCCAGCTAGCTGCTCATTTTTGGTTACTGGACGTCGTAACTTTTTCACGGTCACTCAAGTTCGGATGACGAGTGCAACCTTTGTTGCTGTAAAAGGCTCTCTGACGCCAGCTAAGTGGCAATGGCTAGGCTAAGATAGGCTAAGACGGCAGCTAGCCGTGTTAGTATCCGGGCGGCTATACATCATTTTTATACTATTATTTGTACTGTTTACTTAGCAATCCAAATGTTTTTGTAAGCGATTTACTTATGTTCATATTTTCAAAGATAGCCTCTTGAGATGCGACAGTTCGTTTTCGAGGAGGCCCTTTCATCTCGTACCAATGGAGATGGTGATATGAAAGTTGCCACGATATCCTCATCGTCATGTTCGGATATTAAATAAAAGCAGCACATCTCCGTCAAAAACACTTAGCCGAACATAGCATTGTGAAATACATACACCATGATACTCTGCACTGCTGAGCAAGTATGAACACATGACAAAATACCGACAAAGCCCATTTATTATTAGATTTAAAACCTAATATTGTGCCATTTTCAGTATCATGAGATTTGTTGTCCTCCACCCAATATCGTCGTAATTATCATATCTTGACGTTTGAATATTGCTAATAAGTAATTATTTGATGTGACAAAAGTATTGGGAGAGATTTGTCTCAAAATTAACACAAATATATGCACGTTTTTCAGATCCACAAATATATTTGTGATTTACACTTTTTAATGAATGGGAACGAATCATTTCCCATTTATCAGTAAAAAAAAAAATTAAAATTGGAAAAAAAACCACAGAAAGAGCCCTTATGTGATCTTCTATTATGAGTTAATTTACCACAAGTTGGGAAACAACATACGACCGTAATTTGTTTCCCTCAAGCTTGCTTGGCCTTGACACTGAAGACCTGCTGCTGCCGAAGCGGCGTAGAAGCAGCAGGTCTTCTATTTTGAATAAAGGGATGGAAATTAAAACATGTTTTCGATTCACTCATTGATCAACAAAATAACCAACAAGCTATTATTAAAGTCGTTGTTAGTTCCCCTTTGCTCCCCACATGTTCAGTTTGACTAAACACATTAATCGATTAAAGTCATTGTTAGTTGCCCTTATCTCACCATATGGTCAGTTTGACCAAACACATCTGCACGAACACAATTCTCATGTTTAGCTATTACTTCTTTTTCTTCCACAGCGTTATAATTGGAATTCCTAATGTTACCGTTAGCAGTTTTTGCTTTCTTTGGTGCCCTACTGACTGCACTGCTAATTTAGACGCACCAACAAAAAAAAAAAGCACAACTGAGCCAAAGGCAACCATGCCAAGGCTTAGGGTGAACCCAAGTGCACCATGTAAACCCAAGCCAAATGTGGTGCTGGGCCTTTGAGGAAGTAAACTTGTGGTGCCGTCAACGATTAGAATCTGTGAGCTGGAAGCTAGGAGACCAGAGACCGATCCACGTGTTTGGATCCAGTCGGTCCAGTGCATCCGGTTCAGCCTGGTTAGCGTGCACCAGGAAAGTTGCATATTAATGCGCGGGGGCGGGGTGTGTGTGGGGGGGGGCATTGTAACCTATCTTAGCCATGAGCCAACGTAGCTGCCATGTTGGAGGGGGCAACGTTACTACGCAAGGCGATGCCCATTGAAAATCTATCAAAACTTGCTCATTTCTCAACCAACTTTCATGCCTTTGTTTTTGTCACATGCTTTGAGCGTGTTCTAATACAGAACGTTTGGGAGGGGGAGAAGAAAGCGCCCAAACATATTCTAGTTAAAGTTAATGTTTAGCTGTAGCTCTTCTGGTTGCATCACAGCTGACCTGGAGCTGCTACGCATGTGTGTTAATTTGTACAAAGAAACAAAGCTTTAACAAACCAAACTATGATGTTGATTATGAAATGAAGGCCAATCAGAGAAGACCTTAAAGCGTTGTATAATGAACCACGCCCACATTTCTAGAAAACACACGCACACACTGTCACTCACACACGCATGATAAAAGCGCGCATGTGTGCCAGATGGCTGCCATGCTAAGTTAACGGCTACATACCTCTGGCCAATCTTGCTAATCCCATTAGCCTTATTAGTGTCTGCGAACTAACAACCATATTTTAGGCCAGCTCCGCCACCTTTTATTGACCAATTGTGACAGGTGTCATATAGGGCTGCACCATATATCAAAACAATATTGATATCGCAATAATGGCCTTTGCAATATGCATATATATTGCTGAGACATGCAATAATCTTCTTATGGAATTGTATTCTTTTATCTGACTAACCGGTCAGACGCAAAATGAAATTTGCATTGCTACCCAATTGTTGGACATTATCAAGGGGAATTCCAATTAATTGGCTAAGAACACAATGAGCCTGCTTATTTTGGTCCATGAAAAAATATTTTTTTTATTAGATAATAAAAATGTAATTTCTTTAGGTACATGTTAAATACCGCAATAATATTGATATCGCTATAGTCAACATCCGTATCCCATATTGCATGTTTTTCCGATATTGTGCAGCACTAGTGTCGCGACTTTTTTTGTTGCCATGTTTCAGTCAACTTCCCATCCTGCGTCAGTTTGTGTCATGTGACCACAAGGGCCACCCCCGCCAGGCCTGTGTGAAGTGTTCACATCTTTGTGTGTGCGTGTCCGTGCGTCCATCCCATAGTGTAGTGATGTCACAAGGGTGACTGGTGTGTCCTTTGGGTGCTCAGTTACCACGGTGCCCATCCATCACCGCAGTAACATGAAACACACAATTTTGTGTGCGGGTCATAAACAAAGCCTGTGATCTCATCATTTCATTTGCATCTCATGTGCAGACAATGGATCGTACGACGTGGTTGTGCGTTGTCTTGGCAACGGGCGTCCTCTGCCTTAGCCTAGCGCTGACGGATGGGGCCCACGACCATGACGAAGATGTCCTGGGCGAAGAGGTGGATGTGGAGGACGACGACCTGGACCTGGATCTGGATGGAGGCGAAGAGGAGCTGGAGCACGATCACGCCGGCCCGGCGCCTGCCAAAACCCCGCCCGTTCCCATTGTAAGTCGATTGCCAATTGGCCGCTTGTTGTTGTCGACGTAAGGCGAGTATGTGTAACGATGTCGTGTCGGCGGTACAGGTGACCTACAAGGCTCCGGAGCCAATGGGCGAACACTACTTTGCGGAATCTTTTGATCGCGGAACACTGGACAGGTGAGTGGCAACTTCACCATACAAAGTCACTATACAGTGATGCCTTGAGATCATCTTTCTCCATTGAAATAAATGGAAAAGTCATTACCGGTTGCAGCCGCCTCCCAAGGAACAACAAAGTGTTTGAATGTGTAGGGCCTGAGCATTATTGAGTTTTTTGTTTTTTTTCCCCCACATTCAAGCACAGTATTAATTTGAACTGTGCATAATGTTGCAGGAGTCTACAATTAGAAGTGCAAGATTAATCCACAACTAATCGATAATTATTTTTATCAATATTTGATGAATCATTTTGGTCAATTTTTTTCGTGTAAAAAAAAATTCTAAATCCTCACAGTTTCAACTTCTCAACAGTAAATATTTCTATTGTCCTCCATGAAGGCAGGCTGGTTATCTTTGTGCTGAATCAAAATTAAACTGATACTTTATGCTTTTATTTTGGGGATCAGTTATCAACATTTTTGCTCTTTTTCTGACATGTTGCAGAGCAAACTGGTAACTGAATCTTTTTATTTTTTTTTACAATCTTTATTGACAAGCATTTTTTGCTTATACTGTAAATATTCCTATGCATCACTGACCACGTGGCGAATTGGACCTGTGCTTTGGCGCCAGAACCTTCGACACGGGTTCCCCCACAGCAATTTTGACGGACAAATTGAGCCTTCGCCGAGATTGTTACCAGTACAGTATTTTGAATAAGCCGATTGTGTGCAGTCACAGAGATGATCTCTAATCTACTGGCGGTTGAGCATCATGAATACTTCTCAAGCTTACAATTCAAAGAGCAGCATCGGACCCTGCTCCACCCCTCCAAGTAGAAAAAAAAACGTGAAAGCACGTTCTTGAAACTGAACAATTGGCTTCTAAAAATGTGAAAATATGTTTTTGGCATTAACTGATGGACTGTCAATCACTTTCCAGCTGGGTGCTGTCCAGCGCCAAAAAGGACGACACAGACGAGGACATCGCCAAGTATGATGGTGGGTGTGCCGTACACACACGATGATGATGATGATGATGATGATGATTATGATGATGACCGTGTGACGATGTTGTCCAGGCAAGTGGGAGGTGGAGGAGATGAAGGACAGCAAGCTTCCCGGCGACAAAGGTCTGGTGCTCAAGTCGCGAGCCAAACATCACGCCATCTCCGCCCTGCTGCTGCGTCCGTTCACTTTTGGCACCCTGCCGCTCATCGTTCAGTAAGAAAGCATGAACCCTCACGCACACTTGTAACGCCCTTGAGTGCCAGCCGGGATTGTGACAATGTGTGTGTGTGTTCAGGTACGAGGTCAACTTCCAGGCCGGCATCGACTGCGGTGGCGCTTACATCAAGTTGCTCACTCAGACGCCTGAACTGGACCTGGTCAGTCTCGGCACACTTGAGCATACTACTTTATATCTTACACGTTACATATTAGGCCAGGGATCGTCACTGAAAATTAATTTCTCATGTCCCAACCTCAAAATATTTTGATTTGCTTAGATGACCTGTCAAACTATATCAAAATGGTACATTTTCCTCTTCACAGCATTTGTGGTTTTGCAAATGTGATGAAAATTTGCCTCTACCATAAAACAGTTTTAATCCTACTAAAGGACAACATATCGTCACTGACCTGTGAACCCTTTTTTTCAGTTTTTTTAAAAAAGAAATTTAAATATGATTATGGGGTTTACGCGTTACAGACATCCCATTGACGTGAAAGTTTAAAAAAACAATTTTTTTCAAATGATCACTTGGGCAATATTTGTAGAAAATCCCAATCTCCCATGACTTGTGAGCTATTTTTGGAACACGCCCACAGGCTACTCATCAGGTCCATGAGGGCTACCCAATGCCTGCGAGCACCACCTTAGTGACCCCTGATGTACCGAGTCCTTGAGGGTCTCGATAGGTGCCTTCACGTAAAATGTATAAATCCTGAATGTATTTCCTGATTTGTGCGTGTGCGCAGGCCCAGTTTGTGGACAAGACGGCGTACACCATCATGTTTGGACCAGACAAATGCGGCGAGGACTATAAGCTGCACTTCATCTTCAGACACAAGAATCCCAAGACGGGCGAGTACGAGGAGAAACACGCCAAGAAGCCCGACGCTGATCTACGCACGTACTACACCGATAAGAAGACGCACCTCTACACCCTCGGTTAGTTGCCAGCACGCACGCGCACTCAATGCACACACACACACAAAAAAATGTGTCCACCTGACCGACTCACGCGTGTCCCTGCAGTGTTAAACCCCGACAACACGTTTGAGTTGCTGGTGGACCAAACGGTGGTGAACAGCGGCAGCCTGTTGACAGACATGACGCCACCGGTCAACCCCCCTGCTGAGATCGAAGACCCTGATGACCACAAGCCCGAGGACTGGGACGAGAGGCCCAAGATCCAGGACCCGGATGCCACCAAACCTGAAGACTGGTCAGTAAAAAAATGACAGCACCTCCTGAATCAGATGTGGTTGGTTACTGAAAAAGCAATAGTTAATTGTATAAAGATGGACGTTGCAAGATTTAGCCATACTTCACCAGAGGTTTCTTTTTGGGCTTGTACACATTAAGAAGTGATTAATATGCCTGTCGATTACAGATTGCTACAGAATCAAATATGATAACATTTGCAACACGTTTGAGGTAGTAAAGGGAATCCGTCATTCCCTATTATTCAGTGGTCGCTTCTAGTTTGTGATACAGCGCCACCCTCTCATTGTGGTGCAACAGTGCAACTGCAGTTAAAAATGACCTCGCAGTTTTCATGAGGTAGCTGATAATTGCTGGAAGAACACTGGCTTCTCTGCCTGCCTCCGGCAGAATGCTTTGCGGTCCGGAATCGGGTTTCTTCCTGATTTTTATGCGATACATGTTGATTCATTGATTCATGGCCCAGCCCTAATTGAAACGCCATTTTGTTGGCGCAGGGATGAGGACGCTCCGGCTCAGATTCCCGATGAGGACGCGGTCAAACCCGACGGCTGGCTGGACGATGAGCCTGAGTACATGGGAGACCCTGACGCCGTCAAGCCTGAGGACTGGTGCGTTGCTGCGGCGACCAGTCAGGTTTAACCATAGCTGCTGCGTCTTAACGTGTGGCCTGTGTGTGCGTGTCCATCAGGGACGAGGACATGGACGGCGAGTGGGAGGCACCTCAGATCCCCAACCCAACCTGCGAGGCGGCACCTGGCTGCGGCAGCTGGAAGCGCCCCACCATCGACAACCCCGACTACAAGGGCAAGTGGAAGGCGCCCATGATCGACAACCCCAACTACCAGGTGACCTGGCAAACCGCAGATGTGGCATTTCTAAGAAAAAAAAAGCTGTGCTCTGGGCGACATCTTCTGGCATATTTGTGCCAAGGAACGATGTAGGAGTTGTAGGACCTTCATATAGACAAGAGTGGTGTACTTTGTCACCATCCTGTGGCATCTTGCCATCAAGGAACTATGTTGAAGTTGAGGAAATTTAGGTAGACAATAGTACTTTGCTGTCAACTCGCTTCCAAACAACTGTTGGAGTTGAGCTTCACTTAGACAAATGTAGTGTTTTTCTGTCATTGTGGCATCTCACTTCCAGAGAGCTATGTCCTCGTTGAGGAATTTCAATTAGATGGGGAAGTCAGGACACAAATGCACATTTCCAACTCAGTATAAATTCAACTTCACTATAAATGGAATTTTGGAGGAGAACTGTATGTACTTTATCCCCGCGGAGGCGCAGTTGTGACGTGGCTGCGCGTGTGTCCCGCAGGGTGTGTGGAAGCCGCGCAGGATTGCCAACCCGGACTTCTTCGAGGACGCGCACCCGTTCCGTATGAGCGCCTTCAGCGCCGTGGGCCTGGAGCTGTGGTCCATGACGTCCGACATCTTCTTTGACAACTTCCTGGTCACCGACGACCGTAACATGGCTGAGCGCTGGGCCAACGACGGCTGGGGCCTCAAGAAGGCAGCCGAGGGCGCTGCAGAGGTACAGAATCCGCCGCTTTTTCACCAACACCACAACATCCGTGAAAATATGTAAATTTTGTTCCGGTAGACGTGTAAAAGCTTCGGACTTTGAAGCGGTTTGACGTGACGTGACATGCCGCGGCGTGTTGAGTTTTGTGGCTTCCCTTAAACGCGGTTTGCATTGTTTTGCGGCAGCCGGGCCTGGCTGCTCAGATGATGAACGCAGCAGAGGAGCGTCCTTGGCTTTGGGTCGTCTACGTGCTGACCGTGGCCTTGCCGCTCGTCCTTATCGTCGTCTTCTGCTGCACTGGAAAGGTAAGCGCATGAGAACTCACACGAATGTTGTGGAAATAAAAATGACTTTTTTTTTTTCCCCCCTTTGTGGGCCTAATTACATTTTCTTGGAAATTTGGCCTTGTTTGAAACTCTTGCTTTTATACAAAAATGTTTCATTCATTATATTGCCATGTTTTTGTTTAACTCATTCACTGCCAGACATTTTCAGACCCTCTTTTACACTAAAGTTTGAAAAAAATTGAAAAAAGTATAAATAAATTCCTGGCATTGAATGGCTGGACTGTGAAATATATATGTGAAATAAACAAATATATCCTTGGCAGTGAATGAGTTAATAAACACCTTGCTCCATTTCCATGGGATTAACCTGCAAAAACAAAAATTGCTCCACAAAGTTAGAAAGTTGCTCTTCAAATGACGTCATTGACTAATTTAAAAACATACCCAATATGCCATTTTAAAAATAAAATTTTTTTTTCCCCTCAAAACTTTTTTCTAAAATATATACTTTTTCTCAAAAATACACTATTTGCAAAGAAACAAAAAGTGGCACTCCTCCTCTTGAGAGTGAAATGATGGCAACAACGTTTTTTTTTTTTTGTGTGCAGAAGAAGAGCGAGGCCCCGACCGCGGCGGAGTATAAGAAAACGGACGAGGCTCAGCCTGACGTGAAGGAGCCTGAAGAGGCGGCCAAGGAGGAAGACAAGAGCAGCCCAGGTCTGTGAGAGCGCAGAACAAACTTAGCCTTTACCTGTTCTCCTTTGTGCTGACTTGCGTGCGTCCTCGTGCAGATGGCGAGCGCGATGGCAGTGGCGAAGGGGAGCAGGAGGACGAGGAGGCCAACGATGAAAGTCCTGCCGAGAAAGATGAGGCGGAAGGCGACAAGGAGGAAGAGGAGAAAGAGGCGTCAGCTGAGGAGGTGAACTCGTCATTTGGACATCCTGCTGAAAAAAAATCCCCATATTGTTCATAAAAATCGCTACATCACATTGTATCCTTTTGTTTGCCTTAGCTTAGAGTAAATGCCACTGACAAAAACATGAATCAAAATGAGTTTTGCTTTTCCCAAGCAAACTGAAGTGTGAAATTAAGGACTTACAATTTAAAAATGTGTTTGTAAAAACATGTTGATATAAATTTTAGATGTTTCTTTTTTACTTTTTCAGGAATACGGTGTATTTGTATTTTTGATTTTTTGGGGGATATTCCAGCAACCAAATGGCTAAGTTGTCAAAAGTGACTTTCTCTAACATAGCTCCCCCTCTGTTGGCAACTCACTTAGTGTAGGCAATGCAGCGAAGGACGCACTTTGAGCTACGGAAGCCGCTAAGAAAATCTATTTCAGTAATTGTCCTTACAGGCGTTGGGCAATTTATTGATTTAATCAATGTAGTTGATTTTTATATATTTATTTATTTTTTTCAACATGGATATGTTTTGAAAAACTTGAATCACCCATGATGTGACTTATTTCCTTTGTGTCAGAAGTTGGAGGACGATGTTCTGCGGAGGTCTCCCAGGAACAGGAAGGTCAGAAAGGACTGATCAGTCTCAACCCAAAGCCCACACCCCTCCCTGTGCCCCCCGCACCCCCATCCTCGGCCGCTCAGTCTCTCGGTGGAAGCGGGCGGGGAAAGAATGAAAGCGAAAAGCGCCAATGGTTCCAGCGCCGGCAGGACTGACATAGACGTAAGGTTTTTTTTGTTGTTTTTTTTTTAATTGTTATTTTGAAAGAGATTATCCAAGTCCACTTGCATCTTCCTGCATCATTCCGAAACAATACACTAGAGCGGACTCCAACCCGCCGCACTGGCGGATGGACCGGCGGCCGATCGGACGACACCGGGATGATGTCACGCACTTGCTAACTGCTAATCAGCCTCATTTGCGCCGAAACGCTTAATTACAACCAGCCCTTGGTGGAACATAATTGGATAGTTTAGCAACTGGCAACCATTAATTCGCTTTCTAATGATCGGCACGTATTTGACATGGAAAAAAAACGGTTGCTAAAGGTGCTTCCACAGTGTAATTGTTCCTCCTGTCAACGAGTGGAAGAGTATGTCATTGTTCTTCCTGACACTATAAGTCACTGGCATAAGTGAATAAAACACATTTAGAGTAACTCAATAATGGTTTTCATGATTTCGCTCATGATTTTATTTCAGCACAGTTGAGGAATTAGAAGTGATAGGTTGCCATTTTTTCTGCTCCTTATATTAATGACATCACTCCTTGTCACACGACGCCACAGTCCATCATAAATCCATCATGAGATTGCAACCAAATCTAAAAGTTGATGGAAAAGACAAAAGTTTCTGGTATGATTAATTTTTTTTTTGTGTGTGTGTGTATGTTTTAATTATTATTTGATCGAATCCTTCGACGTAGCTCTGCACTGAACAGGAAGTGGCTGAGTGACAATTCCTGATTTTAGGCGTTGCTCTGTCTGTGCGTCTGTTTCGTTAGCTACTTAGCTTAGCCTTAAATGTGGAACTTGAATTGGTTTCCTTTTTTTTTTTTTTTGATTTTGTGGATGGAATTGGCTACTCATTCCCTGTATGTAGTGGAAATTTTAGGAACTATAGGTCCACTATATAATCATCCCGATATGGTGATTATGTAATGGGGAATGATTTCAACACAGTCACTGCATTCAGAATCATTCACTCATTCATGACTGATTACGATATCGGGATATTTATATGAGACCTAGAAAGTTACTAAAGTCTTTTGGTCCACTGGCGTCATTGTCGCCATCATGGTGATACTTCCTGCTAACACACTGTATATCAGGTCCACTCGCTAACCGCTGCTTGGTTGTTTTTCTATTTTTGTTTTTATTTTATTTTATTTTTTTTTTCAGTTTGAGCTTTTTGTGTTGAAACTATAGTGTTGGCCCCGCCTCAGCCTGTTGCTGTACATGCAGCGTGGCGAACAAGGCGCCGCCGGAAAAAGGTCCAACTTTGACTAGAAATACTGTGACAGACGCTGATGTGTGTTTTGATGAATAAAAAGGCCAAATGGAACATGAACTGTTGCATTTTTTTCTCCTTGGGGCTGCTTCACATTGATGCGGAGATGTTTTGAAGGCGACACTGCGCAATTTTAGTAATGCCCAACACACAAGGTGTGTGTTTCATCTGAAAAAGTTGTAAAAAAAAAATCTGGGAAAAGTGTAAAAATTATAATTAAATGTAAAACTTTTTTTTTATACAAAATGTACATTTGTGAATAAAACGTGATAACAGTTTCCATGTTTAAAAAAAAAATCACATCAAAAAAGTATTATAAAAGTATGTCAAAGTGTGGAGTAAAATAAAATGTGTAGTAAAAAAAAAAATCTGAGAAAAATTAATCTAAAAATATAAAAAAATCCACTAGAAGAAAAGCATTTTCAAAAATTCAGTGTAAAAAGATTTTTAGATAAAACTTTAAAAAAAAAAGCAATACGCGTGCGTGCGTGCGTGCGTGCTTGCCTATACTCACATCGATCGCATCGCGGCCAAAACCTTGTACCTCCAAAATAGTCACTTTTCAGGAGACTCCCAAAATGGCAAGTTTTTTCAACCATTAGCATTGTAGCGTGAAAGGTAGCAAGCCACTAATAACATTTTAGATTGGTCAATAATGTGTAACAGTATAGATTTATAGGTTAAAAGATTTTTGAAAAGAAAAAATGAAATTCACCAAAATGTGACATGATGTTTTGGCCCTACGCCAGCTATATACTGATGTGATCTGTAAAAATTATATAAAAATCTATAAAAAATAAAATAAAAAAAATTTAAATCTGAAGCTCCAAATAAGTCGAACAAAAATATCAGTGGAAAGAAGCAACTTGGTTAAAAAAAATGGTAAAAATAATGTATGAAAAAATTTTTTTAAGAAAAATACAAACTTGTATCTGAAATTTAGAGATAGAAAACAAAACATTTTTTAAACTTAAAATCTGTTTGTGAAATGTTGTAAAAGTCCTAAAAACACAATAGTTTGATGGGATTAAAAAACTTCAATCAATTTGAAATAGCATTTGAAAATTGCTATCACGGCCGTTGTCCCCCTTTCACATGCTCCCCCATTGGCTGCCGTCTATTGGCCTCTTGCGCTATCCATCACAAGCGAGGGGGCGGAGCGTGGACAATACTCTCCATCAAGGGGAAAAAAAGAGAAAGTTACCAAAATGGCGGCGGTTGAGCCCGTCCGCTGGAAAACAATAGACGAGCACTAACGGAGTCACAAGCAGCTCTAACCCGGTAGGAGCACCGTCAACCCGCGGCGACCTTTTGACAACGAGCACGCTCCGAGTTTGCTTCGTTCAGAGCTAACTAACTCGTCAGGCAGGCAGGCAGGCAAGCAGGCAGCCCCCCGAACAGAGCTAGCCGAGCAGCTAGCCTTGGCTACACGGAGGGAGGGTGGTAGGGAGGCGGGCGGGCGCCGCAGGAGGAGGCGGCTAGGCGAACAAGCGGCCAGGCGGGCGGAGGATCAGCTGTTGCCTCAACAGATGCCGTAGAGAGAGCGCACGGCCCAACCCCACGTTCACAGTAAGTCCCTTTTGACACACGCGGACAATGTTGTCGTAGCGCCCGAAACGAAAAGGCCACCATTTTGTGCGCCAGTCGAGCCGGAAAGGCCTCTGAAGTTGGCGAACAAGAAAAGTCCGCTCTCAAGAGTCGCCAAGTGGCTTAGCTCGCGTTAGCTTAGCAGCCATCTAACATCCATCCAGCGACTTAAGTTGCCACCGTGTTGACATGAAATTGGCCGCCTAAAAACATGCCCCGTGCCCCGTGAGCTCACTCCGGCAGAGGGGCTGCTACATTTGCCACTTTTTTTTCGGCCGTGCAACTTCTGGCGAGTGGAGGAATGTGCTAGCATGTAAACACAACACAAATGTTGCTAACGCGCTAGTTAGTTAGCTCTGTGGCCAACTTGGACGCGGCTTCTCGCTGCCCCTCTCCCCGCAGCTCGGCCTCGCGTCTCGCTCTTCTCCCCGGCCAAAGGTCCGGGTGGTGACCGAAGGCTTTAAGCAATACAAAAGGTCTCCTCCAATGGAGCCAGGAGCACGACTGGCTTTGTAAGGGTCGAGAGACTGACGGACGCACGGGCGGGGGGGTGTACGGACGCCCTTAGCCATAAAAAGTAATAATAATAATAAGCGAGAGCCACAGTCAGAGTTTTATGGACCTAACCTGAGCCCGCAAGCCTTTTTTTTTTTTTTTTTTTTTTTTTTTTCTATTGATGATGGCGGATTTTGTTACACCGCGACACAGCGCGGTGATGGAGCGGCTCCGGCGGAGAATCGAGCTCTTCCGGCAGCATCACAACAGCTGCGAGAGACGCTACGAGGCCGCCGCACTGGAGAGCTTGGAGCTGGAGAGGCAGCAGACCCTCGCCCTGCACCAGCGCTGCCTGCAGGCCAAGGCCAAGAGGTCCAACAAGCACCGGCAGCCCCCGGCGAGCGCCGGGGAGCAGGCCGGACAGAGGGCGCCCGGGCCCGGCAGCGGAGGAGGGGGTGGCGGTGTCGGAGCGTCTGGCGCGGAGCTCGGCGATGGTAGCGGAGGAGTCGCCGAGCAGAGCCGGAACAGCACGCTCATTGCAGTGAGTACAACACCACCACCACTCAGTCAGCTTTTTGTTCCTTTTGTCAATATATTTGTAAGTGGTGGCTTTGGATAATTGATGATACCAATACAGTGACCACTATTGCTAACACTACGACTACAACTTGTATCTCAACTACTGCCATGACTTCAACAGTTACTACCACTACAAGTTCAGCTCTTATGACTACAACAGTAACTCTTAAAACTACTACGACTACTACTACTGCAATTAGCTTACTACTTGTATCATTGCTTTGACTAGTACAACAATGGCTACTTCTACTACGAGTACTACTAACACTAATATCACGATTATTGCTATAACTACTACCACAACAATTGCTATCAGTAGGACTACAACTCATTGTGAAAGCGAAAAATGAGTAACGCGCAAATGCTAAATTTTGAAATAAAGCTAACCCAATATCACTGATGCCAGTTTGAGCAGCACAAGTTTACGTTAGAAAAACTTAACCCGTCTGAGCCTTCAAAGTGCCGATGACGAAGTGGCAGCAAGACTTCTAGAAATAGGGTGATGTCGTTACAAAAAGACCTGCTTTGGAAAATACTTTCTGCTGTCTGGGGAACAAACTTTTGTACAAAAATCCTCATCGGGTAGGAATTTTTATTTATTTACCTCTGCTGCTTTGTTGGTCGGTCAGCATGCATCTTCAGTTGGCTATATTGCATTTACGTCCCAATTCATGGAGTCAAATGGCTTGAGAGACATCGGTTTTCCCCACGCACCCAAGATATTAGGTGGTAAATATTGAACACCTATTTCAGATTGTTGGCCCGACCCGTTTGGGGCCCCACTATTGGGACAAATCCACTCTTAACTGACTTCAGATCACAGCATCATCTTAAAGGCAATTTTAGAAGACATCACGTTCAGGTAGTCAGGCGTTTGATGTCTTTGGTCGGAAAGTGACAAAATCAGAACAAAAATGGACCCTTTGTCTTTGTGTGGACTTGACCTAACTTATTGTAATTTTTGGGAGGAAAAAAACCCACCCCATAGTCCATCAAATCCAACTAGCTCCTAATGGAGTCTTTATCTACCCCAAAGCACTTAATCAAGCCTGAATTCACTTCTTTGAAAACTGTGTTGAAGCGGGGAGTAGTCTGGCGCATTTTGGCAGTCGCTTCTACTTCCGGAATAATTTTTGGTTGAAATTGACTTTCCGTGACCATGCCACGGCCAATTTTTGGTTGAAATTGACTTTCCGTGACCATGCCACGGCCAAAGGGAGAACCCAGGGTTGTTTTTGGTGCCATAAATACTCGCTGACGGGGACACTCCCTCAAGGTTCTACATTAAAGGTGGTCGCAGGCCACTACGTGACAGCATGTCAGGCCATCAGAAGTTCACTGCCGCTTGCCCGACCGCGAGATAAAAAAGTAGTATTTTCTAAAGCCTTGAATAATAAAGACAGTAAATATGAAATACTCATCAAAACTATACCATGAATACACTGCCAATTCTGGCAACCACAACATGGCTCACCCCAAAGGGTGCAATATCGGACCCTGTCAATGCAATGTAGCAGCAGTCGAGGCTCTTGTCACAATAAAGTACGTACGGTGACATTCTCAAATTCTGTCTGATCCAAGTCCGGAAATTCTGATTTGTTCACCGCCTATTTGTGTTCAGAGCTAAGCATCCATCATATAGTTGTTGGACACTCCTTAATTAGGAGATTTAAACAGAGCCATATAGACAGAGATAGAAAAGTTGATAAACAACAAGATAGAAACAGCTAAATATCTGTGACGATAGATTGAAATGGAGATAGAAGAGCAGACAAAATAAAATGTGAGCAGTTCAAGCATAGCATTCCATCCAAGCGCCATCATGAATATTTGACATTTTTGTGCCAGAATGAAGAGCAAGCATTAGCAGGAGGCATCATTTACTCACTGATTCATTTGCTCATATCATGTTTAAGCATTATTCTAATAATCAGTGAATCGGTCTGTTATTTTCCCGATGAATTGGTTAAAAAAAAATGTTTGTATTTTTTCTAAAACAGGACAAATTGGCAGTGCAGAACATTTGCAATTACTAAATGTTGATGATTCTGTTTATGGTTTAGTCCATCAGAAAATTGGCAAAAATGTTGATGATTGCTTTCCAAAGTAAAAGCAGATGTTTGCGAATATCTTCATTTGGTTAAACACAGAAGATAATCGGTCAGTCTGCATTCATGGAAATCTGAGAAAATTTCCTTTTGAGAGACTGAAATTCTGAATATTTACGTTGAACAATTTCTCTAGACAATCCTTTATCAAAATAACTATCGTTAATTAAGTATTTTTTTCATCTCTAGTATCATAAAATACACTACAAACAAACCAACTGCAGATTACTTTTAATATCAAGTATGAATACAATGATGCCTTGAGGTATGAGTTTAATTTGTTCCTGAACCACATTCTAGGGCGTTGCAATTAATTGAGATTCAATTATGGTTTTGATTTTAGCTTTGCTTGATCTTAAAAACCTAATCAAAGAAAAACATGCCAAACGGTGGTGTGTGTCCGTAAGTTCCAATGATGTGAAAGCACCTTGAAAGTTCCTTGCCTAGCATGCGTGTGACGTGTTAGTGATTCTGCCCTCCTTTAGCATGCTTTAAACTGTTTAATGACACCCCATTTAGCAAACTAAATACACAACCAAAATAATTACACACATTGTATATTTAAGTACAATACATTCTTAATTAAAAAAAAACATGGCCAGGGCTAATGCTACAGTCAATATAAGATCGCATTGACATCTTAATAGGTAATTAGCATCTACTTCCAGGGAGTGATACTCCTTCAATTAATGAATATTTACACGTCCAGATCGATAGCTGGATTATAGATCAGAACTATAGAGTGATCCAGACTGATAGCTTGATAGCTAGCTTCAGAGATGGGCTATATATGGATATATATAGATAAATAGATAGCCTAATATAAATAGCAGAGCTGGGCATCGTCCCCCCGTCCCTGAGTTTCCGTCCTGCATATTCGATCGGCCCACGTGGCCCGGGCCCATCCCTCGTCGGCGACAGCTAATCATCGGCGTCGAGAACGTCATCTTGACGTCGCACGAGCGGACACGGCGCCAAACGACCAACATAAACAGAACATAAAATATCAAACAAAAACAACTGACGCACGCACAGCGTGGTGATCGGTGAAATAAAAAGAATATGGGGCACATGTCATTCCGTCTGTGTGACTGCAAGGTACACAACACTCATTTATTTTTTATTTCTTCCTTACTCGACCACGTGTTAGGAGTGCGGCACCTGTGTGTGACGTGGTATCGGTTAAGTCCGTTCTCAACGGCGGTTGGCTGACTCCGACCGCCTGGGAGCACGTAGGTCAATTAAACACGCAGGACGGAAACTCGGGGCCAGAGTTACGATGCCCAGCTCTTATAAATAAATCGGTCCAAATCCGTAGATCCACATTGACCAAGACTGATTTCTGGATCCAGATGTTAGATCTAAGTATTTGGATCCAGACAGAAGCGGTAGGCTAGCATTAGCCTTTAGCTGCAGGTGAACCTAATTAGCCACCGTAGCATTCGGATTGATTGTGATAGATGAGCGGACACTCTGGCACGTTGCTGCCCCTCTTTGCAGGTCGTCTCCATGGCAACCGTGGGGTGGGTGGAGTCTTACCAGAATTTCAAGTTCTGAAACTTCAATCGCTCACTTGTTCAGCTCACTTTGACTCATCAAAAGTACACGTACACACACATGCACACACACGCACACCACACACACTCACTTGTTACTGGCCCACTTATCACATGACTTGATGTTGAGAGCTGAAGAGGGAAGATTGTTTCTAGTTTGTCACATGTATAAAATCAGTGGCGACCAGGCTTGGACAAACTTCTTTTTTTCTTTTTAAGCAGATAGATGGGCCTGCTAATTTGTATGAATGAATAAAAATGTTAAATGTGCTGTGCGCCTTTTTTATTGTTTGATTAAAAAAAAAATAGCCATTTAATAATGAGAAACTTTTTTTTAAGGAATACAGTGGAGGGAAATTCTACAAAGGTGTGGACACTTATGTTGCAACTGCAGTATAATTGATATATTGGTTTTAGTGCGTGAGACCTAGTTTAACTTATTTTCTGAATCCTCTGAATTTTAAGCAATCTTAAAGATACAAAGTTGGATGCTGTCTTTCCACGTGTTTGTTTCACATATGGAAATTTATATTTTGTTGAGTTTGGAGTGATTCGATGTTGTTTCACTTTAATTTCAGGCACGAGCGTTGCAAATGAGCTTTTGGTAAAAGCATTGTGATGCACACATCAGACTGCTTTGCTACAGTTTGTTTATGTTTTTGTATTTGTTCTTATCAATTAAACTCCAAAATAATGTTTAGCAGAAAAAAGTTAAAAGCGTAAATCATTAAAGGTTCAATTGAAAATAGTACAAATTTTTTTGTACTTCATTTTTTTTTTGTATCTCTAAGTCGAGCAAGTAAAAATACTTTTAAAATAAATGTTCTTTTACAAAATTACATTACCGCAGAGCTATTTTTTAATCAATTTAACTTTGCTTCGAGACAAGAAAATAAAGTTTACTGCCATACAGAATGAATTTAAGAAATAATAGCTGTTTATTCTATTAAGAAATCTTTATTCATTCATATTGTCGTTTTATTGTTGAATAAAATAGCTTGCTTCAGTCCACTGGGATCAACCTGCAAAAAAATTACTTTAATAATCGATGGAATAACCAATAGGATCATTGATTCTAAAAAGATGTGACAGCCCTACTCAACAATAAATACTCCCTGTAGTCCTGCACAGAAGCAGACATTAGTTTTTACAAATTGCAAACATCTGTTTTGACTTTTGACAGTGAGCAACATTTTAGCAGGTTTTCTGACTGATGTTACAGATGAAACAAGTTAACTGAATCTTAAGGAATATATATTTGTGTTTCCTGCACTGTCAATTTGAAATCATGTCCTGTTTCTCAATGAAGGGATGACAATTAAAAAAATATCCAGAGATTAATTGAAAAAAAAATGTAGATTCATCAATTATTAAAATAATCGTTAGTTGCAGACCTACAGCCCTACCTATTAACTCGTTCCTCATATTTTTTGGTTTATTATGCCCGCAATTTCCGGAAGGGAAAAAGTTTGCACATCCCTGATATCAGTGCAAAGTGGGCCAGTCCCATGAGAACCACCCTTGAAGATGTGGACCAGAACTAGGCCCATTGTCCTGGTTCTGGTTCTGGTCATGGCCTGGTCTTCTGAGGCCCCCAATGGAGGAAGCAGTCCGCCAGGTTTTTGTGGTGCGCACGATGGTGCCCGTGTCCTCATGGGACTCACTTAACAAAAATAATTGGGGTCTGGCTGATATGTACTTAAGGTGTTATGATTCATTTCAATGTGGGAAATTGATTTGAGTGGAAGTCCTTGTGTGTTTCATGGATCCTGTTTTTGGTTTGTGTTGCAGTTGCAGGAGACGGTGAAGAGGAAGCTGGAGAGCGCCGGGTCGCCTCTGGGCCGCGAGCAGGTTAATGGCTTTTCGGACGGCTTCCCACACAGCAAGAAGGCCTGCATAGATGCCGCCGCCGCCGCCGCCAAGGCCAACGGCTCCCCGATGGACTCCAAGCTGGCCCTGGGCGACGCGTTGGCCTCCAATGGCACCCACGCCGCCTCCGTAGAGTTGGGGGCGGATGGCGCCAAGGAGGTCGCGGCGGCCGACTTCCACCGCAAGGAAATGAAGCAGGAGCCCGACGACATCCTGCCCATCATGCCGCCGTCGGCAGGAGGAAACAACAACAACCTGTTCCCGGACCTCAACTTAGATGAGCAGGAGTGGTCGGACCTTATGGAGGAGCTCAACTGTACCGTGCCCTACGAGGACATCCAGGACATCCTCAACGATGGCTTCGAGGACCGCAAAGACCCTCTGGAGATGACACCTAACCCTGGGAGCGGCGGGGTGGTGGGTGGCCAGTCCTCCCAGAGTCTCCTTCCTCTGGATTTGGGAAGCGTGAAAGCCGAGTTCTCCCCGTCCGCCTTTGAACAGGACTCGCGCACCGGGTCCCCTCACGTCCGCTCGGCGTCTTCGGGGCCTCCGCCTCCTCCTCACCCCACCAGCTCTCCGGCGGCCGCTTCGTCGGCCTCCTCCCCGGCCGCGCCCCCGCCCAGGCAACACCCGCCGCCCCCCAACCACCTCCTCGCCAAAGACCTGTCCCCTGCGCAGCAGCTTCAGCAGCTGGCCGCCCAGCAGCAGCGGGCGCAGCACCTCCACAGCCAGCTGCAGCACAAACAGACGCCGCCCACCGTGGCCAAGTTCCACGGCCAGGGGGGCCCCCACGCACACCCCCCACCCTGGACACAGATGGCCGCCCCCTCGCAGAGCCCGCTGGGGGCGGCGTTTGGCGTAGACAAGCCGGCCACGCCCTCCTTGTACCCACAGGACTTCAATTCCGGCGCGCAGAAGCAGCGTCTCATGTCCGGCCAGCCTCCAAAGGGCTCTCCCAAGGCGGGGGCCAACAGCTACATGACGGGGGCCGCCGGCCACCCCAACTTGCTGGGCCACCCGGCTCAGGGGCCTCCTCTCAACCACCCGCCCACGTCGGGGGCCCAGGCGGCTATGTTGAACTACAACAACACCAAGCCCCTGTCCCACTTTGAAGCCGGACCCGGTCCGCCCCGGCCCCCCAACGGCCAGAACCAGAATAAGGCCGCCCTCCTCAGCCTGCTCAGACAGCAGCAACAGCAGCAGCAGCAAATGAAGCAGAAGAATAACATGAACTTCCGCCAACATCTAACACACTCGCAGGTAACAGGCACACACACACACACACAGACATACGTGCGTTTGGAAATATCCAACTTCAGCTTATTAAATATACCAATCTTATACTTCAGAGCAGTGATTCTCAACCAGTGTGTCGTGGCACATTAGTGTGCTGTGAGAGATCATCAGGTGTACTGCGAGAAATTATCCAATGTCAATTATTTTGGCCCAAAAATTATTTCCTGAATTAAAAAAACGGTTTTGTTAATTTATTTATGCCAACCACGTATAGTAACAGGCAAAACAGTAAAACTTACTTCCACTCGATGACAGAAGATACATGATGTGGCTATACAGGGTTATAGCCAATTTTTAAAATTGTAAAGTGATGTGCTGTGAGATTTTTTTCCCATGTGAAATATGTGCCTTGGCTCAATAAAGGTTGATAAACACTGCTTTAGAGGTACAACAATGAATCGGTTAAATTGACAAATAATTGATAATGAAATTAATCAACACATAATTTGAAAATGGCGGCGCGTTTCAATTGCAGTCAATGTAGCTCGCGCGGTTGCTGCGGCGCGGCATGAATGATGCTTTTGGAGCGGTGAGACGTCGTTGCGTATTAAACAAATCAGCTTTTTTTTGCCATTTCTTCTCGGCAGCCAATCAGCATCAGGCATCTATGTCACACACAGCCAAACAGCGTCCTGTTCACTCGGCGCCTTTTTTTTTTCCCAACAGTTTTTACAGTAGCTCTGTTTGGCTGTGTGTGACACACCGCAGGGTACGGGGGACCTTCGAGCTCTGACTTTGGCTGTGTGTGAGACGTAGTCACGTAGTATGCTGGTTGGCTGCCACGAGGCAGAATGGCAAAAAAGTCAAGTAAATGTAACTGCTTATGACCATATGATATATCAGTTTTTCTTTTTTAATGAAATTGCAAACAATTCTACATTTCAGATTCAGGTTTTTTTCCGTCAAGATGGCGTGCTGAGTTTTTTCATTAATGAGAAAGAAATTGAACTTTTTTGATTTTGGAAAATGGCTGTAATGACAGAAAGTGAAAAATTTCAAGGCCCCAAATTTCCACAAACAAGCTAAAAAAAAAATCCCCCCAAAATCCAACAAGGTATGTGGGTTAAAAAAAGTCTAACACATTTAGAATGTCACATAGCTGCTTCCTACATGAGCTCATGGCAAACATTAGGCAAGAGTTTGTCCTGCAGGTGGTGCTTGACACCGCATCCAGCAAGATGCACTCGAGTCAAAAGTTCCATGGGCATTTCTTTTGCTCTGCTTCTCGCCTCCCCAACTGACACAAACGCACACACACATACACCACTAAATGCTTGTGTGTTTGTTTATGAACATGTCAGTAACCTGTCACAATACTTACATCGGCTTATCGCTCAATGAGGAAAAAATGGCCACGCTAGTTTTTTCAGAATCGTGAGCGTAGTTAGATTATTTCCCCAGATCCTTCGGACCTAGCTGCAACTAACTTATTGTATTAATCGGGTAATCTGTCGATTTTGTAAATGAATCAGATTTTTTCAAATATTTTTAAAAATATATATATTTGCACGATAAATTGATCTGTGACTTGTCAAAAAACAGGCAAAGATGTGTATCGTTTTTCAAAGTAAAAGTAAATGTTTTATTTTGATGCAACGCAAGTCTGCCTTCATGAAAAACGACAAGACAATGGAGACTAATTATTGTTGGGATAAAATTCTGAAGTTTTAGACAATTTCTAATTGAAGAAGTTATCCAAACATTTAACTACTTATCAAAAATACTTGATTAATTTGGTAATCCAACCAGTTGTCAATTAATTGTTGCACCTTTAGCACACTTGTTTATTTTGTTTCATCATTAAACAGTACCAATAGTAAGCAACAATAATTGGTTTGTAAAAAGTCATTGTTTAAAAAAAAAAGATTTAGCTATAAACTTAATTGAAAAATAAATGTTAATCCGATTAACGAATTCTAATACTATTGCAACGCTGTGGCCGTACTTTTTTGTCTGTGTCATCTCGTAGCAGGACCAGAATTCGTACCCGGCGCCTCCGCACGGCCCGAGCCCCACCGGCGCCCTGACGTCCGCGCCAGGCGGCGGCGGAATGGCGGCGCCTCCCGGGCCCAACGCCATGGCAGGTAACCACGGCAACACGGCCTACCTCGGCAGCCAGGCGGCGGCGGCGGCGGCACTCAAACAGCAACAGCAACAAAAGATTCTGGAGCAGCAGAAGCAGCAGTACCTGCAGAGACAGCAGATGATGGCGGAACAGGTCACTTTGCACTACATTCCCAACTAAGTGCTAAGCTCGCTTTGGCTCGCTCAGAAACTTTGTATGATTTTATTTGGGACCAATGTTATTATAGTTCACGAAAACAAACGGAATAACTCAAAGTGAAATTGAAAAATATAATCAAACGAGTGTTTTTTAAAAAAACATAACTCCATGCAACTACATTCTATGTTTATGAAACTAACTTTTTTTTTTTTTTTTTAACGTAAAACTGTGACGGTTAATATGTGACGTGAGACTTCTTAATTATGACCCGCGCGCGACTCGCCACACGGTCTCCGGTTACCAATCCTGTTGTGGCGTTGCGCCGTGCAGGAGAAACAACGTCAGCAGGACCAGCAGCTCCAGAGACATCTGACCAGACCACCCCCTCAGTACCAGGACCAGCCCGGACAGACGGCCAATCAGAACGCTTTTGCCCAGGCGCCCGTCAGCCAGTTTACAGGTCAGAAAATCATCATGCTCCATCACAGAGCAGGATTTTTTGCAAATCCAATCCAAAATGTATTTGTTTCTACTGCACTTTTTTTTTTCCTTTTGTAAAATCTATTTACTGATATTTTCATGATACTACCCAATGTAAGGACAAATATTACAATCTAGTTTGTTTTTTTTAAAGCACACTTTGGAACAACAACGTTGTTGTACCACTCATTTAAACCAGAAGCTAAAATACAATGTGACATTCCACAAGTTCCAAATATACCACACTTGGAATTGTGCAATCATGCAAGTTAAGTGACACCCACGTCAGAATGTTTCTAAATTCTTGTATTCAAAGATGAAACCGTCAGCCTTGTATATCATAAGCTATTGGCACTATCACCATCAAACCCTTTGAGAATCGATTATCCTAACGACTCTTCCATCAAATAATTGAGTGATAACATTTCTCACGTCAAAACGCCGTCTTTGACACAGTTGCATTTGAAATATATGATGCTCTGAGAGAACCGATCTTTTAGTCTCCCAGTCGAGATGGGTTACGCCCACAAACCTCTCTGATACCAATTCCAGAAGTTGACAGCCTGGCACAACTTGGCAGGTCAGGCAAAACTTATTCATATGATGTATCAAACAACTTAAGAGCACAACTGTGCTTTCAGGGCTCTGACAATATTTTGGGGCATCTTCAAGCTTTGTTAAAATAGCCCAAAAAGCACAGATATGATAAATGGCGTGCAGTCTATACGGCATAATACGCCAAAGGCAGCACGGGAAGAAAGTGGTTGGGACGTTTGCCTCACAATTTTAAGCTTTTGGGTTCCAAACTGGGCTCAGGCCTTCATGGTGTTTTTGACACATCCCCGAAACATTTTTTTCTTTTGTTGGAGCAGTGCCATGCAAATGAGCTCATTTGTATACAACACGACTGTTTCGTCATTGACGTCAACATCACTTCTCCTTTTTTATATTTTTATGCAAAGGTTGCAAGGGTTATAAAAGTGCTGCAACTAGCAACTATTTTAATAATTAATCAGTCTGTTGCTTTTTTTTTTCAATCTGTTGATGAATATCAAAAAAAAGAAAATCATTTGGGCATTTTCAACTCTATTCATAAACGGGACATTTGTTCAAACTGAAAGAGCAGAAAATGCACAAACCTAGTTGATGATATTCAGTCCCGATTTAGTCCGCAACTGTCGGAAAATCTTGATTTCCGAACAATGTTTGCAAATATTTTATCTAGAAAAAACACAGATGATCAGTTTGCTTCCGTGTAGGATGACTGAAATCTGAGAATATTTTCTTTGAGAGGCTGAAATCCGAAGAGTTGAACAATTTGTAGTTAAACAGTCTCCCAGCGATCAATTATCAAAACAGTTGCTTATTAATTTGACAATTGAGATGTTGCCGATTTAATTTTTGCACCTCTAGTTTATAATTGCCTACAGATACCACAAGATGACAGCACAGCACCGCTTTTCTATTAAATAGGCCGAAAAACGAGCTGGCGTGTTTTTGATAGTAGTGAGGGTACTACACGAGGCTCCCTGAAAAATTTTGTAAATGGGTGAAGTGACGAACCACAAATATGCAGGAAACACTATAGTTAAATATTCTTTTTAATCTGTGTAGATATTGAAATCATTCACTGACATTTTCTGACCCTCTTTTACCCTAACGTTTGAAAAAATTTGAAACAAATATGCCCGATGACAGCTGGGATAGACTCCAGCACGTCCGCGACCCTTGTGAGGATAAGCGGAATAGATAATGGATGGATGGATAAATAAATTCCTGGGATTTAATGGCTGGACTGTGAAAAGACAAGTAAATTCGTCAATGGCAGTTGAATGAGTTAAAAAAAAAAACATTTAGCCAGCACTTTGCTATTTTTCTATTTTTTTCTATTTTTTTTAATTTTATTGTTATGATAGGAAGTTCACAACAGCCTAACAATATATAGGGACCGCTCTCATGTTCTTGCGACTAACGTGCGTCATGCTTTGCCCGACCTCAGCTTCGTCGCAGTCGATGGCCAGTGTGTCTTCCATGGGAGGCCCCGCCCCCTCTGGCCAGCGCATGTTCCCTCAGCCTCAAAGCATGATGGGACTCAACATGGTCTCCGGCGCCATGACGGCGGGCGGCGCGGCCCCGCCGCCGACGGTGAGCCAGGCGGACCTTGGGCTGGCATCGTGCGGGGGCGGAGCTGGCGTGGACGTGCAGCAGGTGCTGTACAACAACATGAGCCTTCACCCAAGCGGCGGGCACGGCGGTGGCGGCCATCCGGCCCAGCAGCGCCAGCCCCTGTACAGGCACAACCTGCTGGCCCAGCAGCACCTCAGCAAACAGCCCAACGCCGCCGCCATGCTGAAGCAGCAGCAGTTGGCCGCCGCCCGCATGCCCGCCAACATGCAGGCCGCCCAGAACGCCGTGTGGCAGCAGCCAACGGCGCCCGCTAGCGCCGGCCTACCCCCCAACGCCTTCGCCAACGCCACAAACGCCTTCCACATGCAGCAGCAGCAGTCTCGCATCCCCAAGATGCCCGCCGCCGCTTTTAATGCCAACCCCACGGGACGGCCCGTGGCGGGCATGATGCAGAGCGCCCAGCAGCGGGGGCCACCCAACCCGCAAGGCTTGGGCCCGCCACAGACTCAACAGCAAGCCCCTCAGAACCACCCGACCAATCAGAGCGTCCTCCCCGACCTGGTGGCATACGGGACGCCGGCCAGCGGTGGGCGGCAGGGCCTGGCATGTAACCAAGGTTACCAGGTCAGCAGGACGGCCAATCAGCAGCAGCTCTCCTTCGGCTACAACGCCGCCGCCGGGAGCTTCGCCGCCGAGAGCGACCTGGTGGAGTCGTTGCTCAAGGGGCAGAGCGCGCACGAGTGGATGGCTGACCTCGACGAGCTGCTCGCATCGCACCAGTAGACGCCGTCGCGCTTCCCTCCGCCACCGACTGGGAGAGACCCGCCTGTGTCACGCCACGGGTGCCCCGAGCAGGGTCGTGTGACAGGTCACCGGCTATTAGGTGTCACCATGTCACGTGACGTCACATGATATCAAATGTTACATGAAGCGTCAGGTGGCGTCACATGACACTTCAATAACACATCACACATGTGCGCTCTAAGTGGTGTCGGTCACGTGATGTCACATGACGCATGTTACATGTCAGATGTGTCATGTGACGCCTGACATTGTCAGTGTGACGCAACATGTGACGCTACCCCAATCCCCCCCCCGAGCATATTTTGTGCAACACGCCACACGTGACATTCATCTGACACACGTAACATCTGACATGTCACGTGGTGTCACGTGACACCACTTGTTCACATGACGTCACGTGAAGTTACAATGTCAAATGTTACATAACGCCTCACGTGACACATCGCAGGTGCCCAAGTGGCGTCACGTTTCATGTCATGCCACATGATTCATCACATGACGTCATATGCATGTCAGATGTTACGAGGAGTCATATGACACCGCCTGGGGTATATGTCGTGCAACGCGTTCGACAACGCGACACTCGTACCGTCACGTGACACCACTTGTCACACGTCGCATGACGCCATACAAGTGGTGTTACATGACTTGTCACATGACTTGTCACATGTTCTCAGATGTGGTTCATCCTCCAACTTGAGTGGAGTTTGTTAGCGACACCGCCTTCCTGGACGCGCTCGCGCCGATTGGTGGATGGACGTATCGCTCAAGACTGGAATGAGTTGCCGTTGGCTGGCGGCCGGCGCCGCCTCGTTCGCGTGTAAATGTTTTTGAATTTATTTTTTGTATGTAATGTTGCGATCTGGACATAGATGTTATTTTTATATATGGCAGACCATTTTTGTAAGTATTTTCTACTTTTGATATGTTTGTGTTAAACAAGAGGTTTATGTCTTGTAAATATACTTCTACTCCACAAACGCGGTGTGTGTCTGTGTGTGTCAAGACGAATACATTGTTGTCATTTGCATGCGTCACCAACCGTTGTCCGTCAGTACTTGTGGCCCAGCCCACTTGATGGCACCCAAGTGTCGGGACCGGTCACCTGGGCTGCACACTGGAGTTGACGCCATGGATGAGCACCATCGTCAGCTGGCCGGCCTGGCCGCCGTCACCGTCGTCGCCGTTCTGGAGCAGGGTGAGGCGGGCAGCCATTTGGGGTCAGAGGCCTGTGTGGAATGGTGGTGTTTAGCTGTTAATTTTGAGTGCAGTTGTATAATTTGTTTGCGTGTACAATTTTATTTTACAGAAATAAGTACACGATTTGAAAGTTGTGTACTTATTTCTATAAAATATGTTTGTAGTGGTCATTTCAATGAAAGTTTGTGTCCTTAGTGTAACGTTTTTTTTTAATTGTTTCGTGTTTGTGTAAAATTGAATGTGTGTGAAGGTTATTAATGTTGCACGAATGACCATCACAGACAGTGTTTAACTGTTAGGTGTGTTAGAGTCATTTGTGTGTGCGCGTCTGAGTTTGTTGATTGTGTGACTTGTCAAACTCAAATTTTCTGATATGTTTGTGAGTTTGGCATTTGTGTGTGATTTATGTGTGTACATTTTACTTAATATTGTGCGCAATGGTTAATCGTGTATATTTGTGTGTGTAATTGTGTTATTTGTATGGGCGTGTAATACTGCGCGTGTGTATGATGGTGATCCGTGTGTTTGCGCGCGCAGCGTACTTTTCCCTGCAGGTAATCAGCGCCCGGAGGAAGTTTGGAGTGTCCCCCCCGTGTACGAGTGGACCCCCCAACTTTGAGAGGGTCTACAGGGCTCAGTAAGTGCATGGTGACGTCACGTGCCCAAACACGCGCGTGACTGACAATTGCGACCTATTATAATTGTGATGAACTCGCAGAGTGAATTGCTCCGAATATTTCCCCCTCTTCATCGCCATCTTGTGGACGTCCGGAGTCTTCTTCAGCCAAGGTGACGCCACCGCCGCCCTCGAAGAGGCGTGCTACTTGCGACGACATGCGTGCTCAAGTCCGTGTGCTTGTGCGCGTCCTGCAGGTGCGTCTTGTGTGTGCGGCGTGGCATACGTGTTAGCGCGTCTGCGTTACTTTCAAGGTTATGCCGAGTCGCCGCAGCAACGGTCAGTTTGCACGCCACACGAGTCGCCGTGACATGAAACGCATTGGCGCCTTGAGATAAGAGCGGCCCAGCTTGAACGTTTTTCGAGTTACAACTTTACTTAGAAATATGAGTGCCTCACGATGGCAGCGAGCTCAACTCACGTGACAACAAGGGCCAGTTTGTAAAATTGTGGACATTTTCCCCGCAAAAAAGATCAAACTTTTTTGGGCTGGGGGGGCACAGACACCCAGCTGACATTCACGCTAAAATGTCACAGAAATCAAAGCAAATGACAGGTTTGTGGATTACAAGCCTCCAACTAGCTGAATGCTAACATCCAGCGGGAAACCTCATTGACACATGGTGTAATAATTATTTTTAACACCAACAGTGCTAGCAACACATGCAGACAGACTGTAATGGCACTACAGGCATGTATTACTTATCCTTGGTGAAGAGCGATGAATAATGTTGTACCGAGGGGCTGACAGAATATGAGATGTCTCCATATACTACAGGATGTTTTGTCTCATCTACTGCCCCCATGTGGCCATGTTTTTATATTATAGAGTGCTATTACAGTACTAACTACAAATGACATTAATAGGGGGGTCTGAAACAGCTGGACGCCATTCTTGGTCATCTCAAAGCAGATGCTTTTAGATGTGGATGTTTTGAAATTCGAGCGTAGCCATGGAACAAATTCAACTCATATATCAAGGCGCCTCTGCTCTTTGTATGACATGACAGTGGTGACGTCATGACGTTGTTCGCATTTGTCAGTTTGCGTGCCCTCTACGTGAGCGCGGGCTTCCTCTGGCTGCTCATCGGCTTCTCCTGCGTCGGCGTCTTGGCGTCCTTCTGGCGACTTGCCGCCCGCCTCCGCTGACCTGTCGGCCCTCGTCTCAACCTCAGCGACCAATAAAAATGCAGTCTGCTCAACCTCCAGGAACTTTGTTTTTGTTGCATTGAGGATTTTCAATCATTTTTCATGTAAACATTTTGATGCAAGCCACTGCAAGCACAGTTTGCACATTAACACTGTACTGAAATGTCGAAACGCATCAAAACTCTATTCAATAATTCTTTAATTCAAATGTTTTGGACATGGAATTCAAATAAATGTACCTTAATAAAGTAGTGCTTGAAAAGAAAGACTTCTTCAAAGGGCTGGTTTTGGCAAGTCGATGAGAGCAGTATCATACATATCTAAAGTAATTTTCACTTTGGCCATCAATTGTATTTCTATTTGTATTATTTACAAGGAATATTTCAAAATAATTATTTCTCTCTCTGAGCAACTGCTGGCTCTGTTCGCTGCAATATGTCATTGCTAATTTGTCCAGCGGAGGGCGTACTGACGATCACTTGAATGACCTTGCTCAGGGTTGGGCACCTGATCTTGATGCACTTGTGAAGGCGACGCCAAGTTTCACCAGCGAAGGCATCTCAGCCCCCTTCTTCAAATGAAAACCTCCTGTCCAAAGACTTTAAGAGGTTGAAGATTGCCAAATGCCAAATATCCTTTCTGATCATTTTAAGTGTTGTTTTTTTTCAGCCGCTGCCGCTACGTGCATTTATTTGTATTTGAGGTGTCAAAAGTAAGCGATTATTCGATTGTTTAACTTCAAGTGCAGTAGCAATTTTGTCCTTTTTTATGAGTTGCAAAACCCAGTGTGGCATGAATACTAACTATATACCTGAGACCAGGGGCGTTACCGGGGGGTCAGGTGTGACAGTGCCCACCCACGGACACGCTCTGCCCACCCAAAGAAAACTGGATGTAGTTCTGATGAATGGGCTATAAAAAATCAAAATCAAATAAACTTTTATTTGTTTTGCCCAAATCACAACAACAGTTATCTCAATTAAGGAGAAAACAAAACATGTTTAAGGTGCAGTAGGCCTACGCTGGATTTCGACCTACTTGAGCATTGTAGCACTTTTTTGCCACGCCCCCCCCCCCCTCCCCCCAGGTAATGCCCACCCACACCTGACATCCTGGTAACAAAGATTACTTGTCTTGTTGTTTGTTCTTGTGCACTTTTATGGTTGTGATCCATTTTTGACGAGCTGTCACTCACGCACACGCCAACCCCCATGTGGAATTTGTCACGTGTGTCTATTTGGAGCAGCAGTTGTTGTTCTAGGAAGCATGAAAACGTTTCCACGCAGGGACAACAGCTGCTTGCTCGCTTTCTCGGCCAACCGCTGACGTCCAATTAATCATAAACACATTTGGAGAGTTGCGTCTTCAAAAGAATTGTAGTTACACCCTGGAGCCACTGGAGACGCTCTTGAGACTTGAGTCACCTTGGTTTTTTTCATTGATTTAATCTGTTTCTCCAGGTCATGCAATGCCTCAAAGGAGGCAAAATAAAAGTAAATACAAATTAGACATCAACAACAAACCCTAACGTGTGATTTACACAAAATAGAACAAACACAAACACACAAATAATACATGGGGAGGCATCCACAGCCCCCATAAAAAAAAATCTTTTGGTCAAGGGACATCCGGCTGGGATTGAGGTGGCATAAGCTTCGACAACACGTATATAACTTGGCGGCTTCAGAGTTCCTTTTTTCGTTGTTGCTTCTTTTACAAATGTCATTCAAGCTTCCCTTTAGTGTTGATACCATTGTAGGGAGCCTCAAGATGTTGTTGCAGTACACCAGACGGATCTGTTATCTGAAGTGCCATGGGTGTGGCCGCCGTTTTGCATTGACATAATAGCAGACAGCAAAATTGATGGCGTGATTTCTGAGCTAAGTATCAGGCTCAGCTTCAGAAAACAGGTCAGCCGCGATTGGTCGTTACCTGAGCCCCGAGCAGTTGTGATGTCATTTTCAGTCGACAGAAGTGACAAAATGGCCGCCCCCGCAGATGGCTAAAAACGGGTGGATTAACTCTTATTGCACAAATGCAATATTTATCAGAATGCCTTGTATCAACTAGTGGGCTTGCATAGAACATATTCTTGAAAAAATGTTTTGGTTGACTTTTCCTTTGAAGTTTGAAGGGTAACGCATGTGTATTGTGCAACCCAAAGAACTTTTATAAAGATGTTTATGCAGTATATTTACCATTATGCACTTTTGCCTTTTGAACTATGCAACAAGTCTATTTCAATAAGTAAATAAGGATTACTTTACTTTGAATGCCATAATATTTAAATCACCAATAACGTTTTGAAAACGACCACAATAATTGTGTGACTCTATTAAATTGAGAAAAAAATGCATTTCAATCCACTTTCGTGTCTAATTTCTTAATTTACATTCATAAAAACGTTGCTTCTAGTGGAATAAACACAAGCTATGGGGGTTGTTGTTTGGGTTATGATTTGAGGTTATTACGGTAACTTGGACAAACGACAAAAGGTTCGCTCTGCGCATGTCCCGGCCTCAACCGCTGATGCCTTCACTGACGCGTTTAAATGTTAACTTTCCCTTCTTCAAGTCATGCTGTGATCCGATTTTAACTCAATAACATTTGAGGTGCAGTCAGTCTTCATAATTCACATTTTCAAGCGTTAAGTTAAATTCAACCACATTCACGTTGGGTTTCTCGAAATTCTCGAAGTGTGTATCTTGAATACAGCAACAAAGTGTAGTAAACGCATAAAAGGAACACAAGTAAGCACATTTTGACTTCATAGAATGGAACGTTTCCAATGTGTGTTTACTTTGACTTTGTTACCAACGCTGAGTGTCAACGCGCCGCGAGAAGGCCAAAGCTCTCCGCCCGTGGTGTCTTTGAACGCATCATCACATCAAGCCGGGCGGCGGTGCGTTCATGAACTTTGCTAAGCTTCGTCCCAAGTTTTCGGCGGTAACACGGCGGAGGTGGGGGAGGACGACTGAACAGAGAAGCCCCCGAAAGACGCCGTCGAGGGCGAGCGACGACGAGGACGACACGAGACGAAGCGGCTTCAGCAGGCATGGGCTGCGGCCATAGCAAGGTGAGCCCCGCCGCCGACCGGGGACCGAGGCCCCCCCGTACAACGTGCTCCGCAGCCGCCCAGACTTCTACCAAAAGCCAAAAGTCGAACGTTTTCACGGCAACGTGCACGAGCCGACGAGAAAGTCACGCAAACAACGACACGGCGAAGAACACAAACGCGGCCAAAGTGCAACTTTTATGAGTGCACATCTGTTTTCAATCTGGTCGACATTCTACACGCAAACTCACGAACTGACACAGTGACGTCATCACATCGTAACTCTTTGATTTAAACGGGCTCCCTTTACACGTTTACGCAAGTTTGGAACGAGGTTCTTGATGAACTGCAACAAAATGGAGTAAAGTTGAGATCACAAAAACTTTCAAGATTCGATTCGTCTTTTACATTTCTTTTACTTTTATGACGGAAGCCGGGTGACGTCATAGCAAGCCTGCTTTTGTCATGACAAGCAAACATCCAGACAAACGTTTTAGGTTGAGCTGTGAAGTGACGTCAGTGTTGCGTGTCCAAGCAGTTCGAGGTTTAAAACTAAAACATTAAAGGGGACATTGTTGGCAAGCAACCTTTTAATTGGTGTGTGCGCGCGCATGTTGTCAAAGGACAGTCGAATGTTGTTTCTGTAATTCATATTTTTCTTGTAAGTTATTTTGTTCATGATATATATATATATTTTTTAATGAAGCATCCGATTAATCGGTTATTGGATTTTTTTTCCCTGCCAAATATCGGCATCGGCCCCCAAAAAAATGTATCTGTTGAGCCTGATCAAGACACCTGGGAACTCTTTGAAATTTTGCCCCCAAAAAGTCATTAATACATCAGACTCGGAACATGCTAACACGTCACCTGCAGACCACTTCGCAAAACCGTTGACTTCCTGTCGCATGCGTTGACTCTGACGTGTCAGCTTCCTGTTTCCTCCTCTGTCCGGCGTGAGAACCTCTTACTTAAGCGTCAAAGCTGCGTACGCAAATCTTTTGGAGTCGCTCAGAATAGAAAGTGGCGAGTGGTCAGCACTAAAATGTTTTCATCTCTTTAATTGGTTTAGTTGCTTTAATTGGTTTAGCAGCGCAGACGTGCTCAGGCTGTCTAATGTGACCCGATAGACATGCTAGCATAACAACTAGCAATTAGCATGGTTCAATGATGCTTATGTGGCCTTCAAATAAAATGTCTCAGTAAATCTGATATCTGCGTTTTTCCACTGAGGTTATAGAAAAAGCAAACGACACTAATAATAATATTCATTAGTATTTAAATGATTTCAAATATCTCTTAGAGGGTTGGAAACGTGACATTAATTGCAAAAAAGTATCCTGACAAATAATCTGGAATTAATAGCTAAAATGTATGAATTGCTTAGTGGTACTCATCAGCGCAACTTAATTTCTCAAGCAACTGCAGCTGCAACAGTGCTGTATATAAAACATCAAACACAATCACCAAAATAAAATTAATTCGCAAAACACTAAATAAAATCTCACTTTCGAATTGAACCTGTAGCATGACCCTTTTTGAAGTGATTTTCGTCCAATTTACTGCCTGCCTCAGCCCTGCGAAAATTTTGCTGGGTTTTTCACTTTTTTTGATCTTTTAGATTTTGTGTCAACTGGTGGCGACATTCCCGCGCTGGGCCCACTGCGTGGCAAATCAAGAATGTCGTCGCGGTACTGACGCAGTTTACCTTAGCAGAGTATAATTACTGTGCAATCGAAAACAGTAATGAAAAACGAAAGTAATAATTGCCGTGAACACACTCAACGTCGTTTTGAGGTCTTATCTGCCCAACAAAGTGCCTGACGTAAAATGCACAAATGCAGAAATAACAAGGAATGATTCACTCGTCCGTCTGCTGAAAACAAAGAATCATTGCCTGCATGTTATGCTGCATACGCTTGCGCGCAACATCGTACAATTGCAAAAACGCAACCGGGGTTTCACTGGCTGGTTTCATTTCACTGGCTGAAGCATTTAGTCGATGACAAAGGGACAAAAGATGCAAGTTTCCAACTACGATCGCAAATGTCCAAATTGTTAACCCCTCAAAATCGCACCGTGTGTAACGTCGCTAACGTTTGCTACACGCCAAGTTGAACGGGAAACAAGCAGATGTATTTTTCCAACAGTCGTCGGTCCGTTGGAGAGTACCGCGCATGCGGAAGGATCGCTTCAATCCTCCTGTCGCATGCGGTCGTCACTTTCTGGTGTCACCCCACCTGATTTCAACGCCGCCGCATTGTCATCGGACTTCCTCACCAAAGCGCCAACTGCTGGCCGCGTCAAGCGTCGTTTGCGCGATAATTTGGTGACGGCGCTAACGTGTTGCTTGGTTTCTTTGTTGATGTTGCAGAAGAAAACTAAGAAAGATGACAAAGACAACAACCGACAAGATGGTCAGTGTTTGCTTGTGGGAGTGTGTGTCTGTGCACGTGCGTGCGTTTCGTGTTTGTATCTGTGTGCGTGCGCATATTTTCGGCCACGTAGCATAATTTCCAAAGTCATTTTTCAATATTTTTGGAAGACAAGAAAAAAACTTTTTTTTTAAACACACCGGTATTTTTAATTGGGTCTTTTTCCGTTCACTTTTTTGTCCACCCGTCTGCTTGAAGTTTTTGTTACAATATCAATAAAAAAAATACTAATGCTAGTGCTTTTTTCTTGTCTTCCAAAAATATAGAAAACCGACTTGGGCAATTATGTTACGTGGCCGACAAAATGTGCTGCTGTCTTTGTGTGCGTGGTGGTGGAGGAAGTGATGTCATCTTTGTGGTCGCTGCCATATGACTTGCTGTCTCTCAGTTAAGCGTGCGCGTTCTGAGCGACGCGGTGGGGGTGTGGCTAAAGCTAACGCAAATGCGGCGGCGGCGTTGGAAAAGCACCTGGAGCGCTTGGAGTGGCAACTGAAGATACTGAAGGGAGTGCTCTCGGCCAATGGCGACGCAGAGAGGGCGGAGCTTCTCAAGGAGCACGCCGACGAGGAAGTGTGCACGCTGGTGCTCGCCATACTCGACAAGGTGGGCTTGGCTCGACGCGCGCGCACACACGACGCGCTCAGTGGCTAACGTGGCGTGCGGTCTTTTCTCTTTGTCAAGGTCAAAACGGAGACGTGCGCTCAGCTCGACGCCGTTCATCAACAACAACGACAACAAACTCTGCAACAACACCAACAACACATACACGGTAGTTACACACTGCCACTGTGTGTGTGGAAACTGTGTGTGTGTGTTTTTGTGTCTGACCGTGTACGTGCGTGTGCTATTTTGGGACTAACTTGTTGCACTGTTGCGCCCAACGGCACAAAATTTAGGTGCACCTAAATTTCCCTCTTCATCGTATTCAGTTTTCTCGGTGCGCGCTTATTTTAATCAGTACTGATGCCTGTCTTTTAGGCAATATTGATGAACTAACACTGGTCATCATTAAGTTGTGAATTTGAATCACAATTCCACGAGAGAGGTAACCTGCTCAAAAGTATTGAAAGTATTAAAACAGTTTTATCCAAGTATATATGTCATTTGTTAGTTACATTGTGATTTCTGATCAGACGTGTATTTGTTAGTATCAAGAGACGTAGGCTTAAGCCGGGTTCTTACTGAGCGGCGAAGGTTTGCGAATGTAGTTAAAGTTGATTTTTTTATAAATTTTTTCTTTTTTGGTCAGTTTTCGTTCAAGGTGGCAAAGCCATTCTCCAACATTTTTAACAGCCGCAAACAATTTTGCTTGTCGCAAAGACATTTTGAACATGTTCCAAATTTGATGTCCACCCTTAAAAAGGTTTTTCTTCTCTGCGCTTGTGTGTATTACGATGCCCCGATTCTTTGATATCCTTTGTCATCAAATGGATGATAACGATTCAAAACATGCAAATAAAGAGCAAATGTTCTTAAATCCAGGTATGCTCTTTCAGTAATTTTAGTAGGCTATTTTTTATTTCTTTACTTGGCTTTTTCATTTGTCAGGTTTGTGTGCAATGTGCATATATGTAATAGGCTTGTGGTCTTCCACAGAGGTTGAGCGGGCTCATGAGGAGGTCAAAGGTCATCTGACCGAGAAATTTCAGATCAGTCAGAACCTGTTGAAGGTAACCACAGCAACCGTTTGACACGCGTGCGCACCATGCTAGACGTCATCAGCCTGCTTTTGTGTGTTGGCGTGTGGAGGTGGAGGTGAGCGAGTTGAAGGCGGAGCTTGAGCGTTACAATGAGCTAAAGAGGCGTGTCCAAGAGTCCACCTTCAAGAAAGATCTACTCAGGAACATTCAGGTAAGAGTGTCTCCATGGCAACCGCTGACTGCTTCCACCTCACCAACGATCATGAAACGTTTCAGGCGCACGGCAGTCCAGGTGCGTTCTGGGAATCGGAGCAGGAATCTTTGCTGTTCGTCATCGAGATGAAGAGCGAACGCCTCAGGGAGCAAAACAGGAAGTTGCAACACATGGAGCAACTGGTAAGGTCGCACTTGGGAAAATGCGCACGCTACTTTGCCACACTATTGTATGTCCGACGTACTCATCCGTACCGTGTAGTAGTAGTAGTGGTGGTGTGTGGACCATCAGCTAGCATAGTGCATAATGTAGCGGGATTTTGTTGATGTATTTGTTGCCTTAGTGATCCACTTAGTTGAAGTGAATGTAATCCTTCCTAAAAAAAAAAAAGACAAGTTCAAGTTGTGAATTATACATATGGGTGCCAAAAAAAAGAGAATATCGAGGGGAAAGTCAATTTATTTCAATACTTTTTTTTTTTTTTTTAAAAGAGAAACTTGTATGTTATACTAGTAAGTTAGCACTAGTTCTCCACACCACTCTATGTCCAACCTACTCGTTTGTACTGTGTACGGCTGCTGTAGTAGTGTTGTGTGGACAATCAGCTAATATAGTGCTTAATGTAGCGGTAGATTGTTGATGGAGTTGATGCATTACTATGCAGATAATACTCCACTTTTTAAGTGTGGATATCAGCAAATCATGGGAGCACTTTTTGCACGAGAAGAAAAAAAGTCAGCTTTCAAAGGGCAACTTTGGGCGTTTGTGTAATGCACAAATGTGTTATTGTGGCGAAATGACGGTCATTAATGTGATGTCAGCGAAGATGATGTCGTTGTTGACGCCGATGTTGTGTTTCAGGCAGAGGAGAAGTCATGCGCAGAGGATCATTTGGTGCAAACGTTGCAGCAAAATGAAGACTTGCGAGTTCGTCTGGATAAAAGTCAAAGCGTCATGCAGTAAGTACGCGCGACACCGATAGCCGCTGTCCTGCAGGGTTTTCCTCTCGTGTCACAAAGGCGTGTTAGCGTGTTAGCTTGATTGAAGATGAAGAAATGGGAATGTTTGCCTGTCTGTACGTGACCTGGCACTGACTGGTGACCAGTTGGGGGCGTCCAAAGTCTTCTGGGAAGGACTGCAACTCACACTAAGGCTCTTCTAACAAACCAGGCAACTTTGGGTCGCCTTGTCTTGCGAGTTGAATTCATCCCGCCACCAAGTTCCTAACTCAGCTACACTTACAAGTGTTCCAACTTAAGAGTTTCCGAGGGGCCAAGCAATCGCCAAATATTTGACTTCTTAAGAAAAGGATCCAAATTATGAAGAAACGAAATGACTTTTTCAGACCCCTGCCAAGAAAGCCAGCTTGTTTTTTGAAAATACAACTTTCTTAATAGACACATTAAGTCCTTTCTAGTAAATGTTTTTTTTTCAAAGGCATACTGTTTTCAGAAATATACATATTTTTCATAAGACTATTTGCAGAAACTGTGTGACTTTTGTAGAAATGGAAAACTAAGTTTTTTTTCCCTAACAATTATTACACACGTTATAACATTTTCAAATACACGACTTTCTATAAAATAAGTCTTTTAAAAAGAACTGACCACTTTTTCTAGAAATGTAAAACCTTTGTAGAAAATACACAAATTCCAAAAATGTACAACTTCAAAAATGAATTAAAAATAATAAGCAAGACTTTTTTTCTAGAAATTATATTTTTTGGGGGGAATTGTTTTCTAGAAAAATATGGACTTTTTTCAAAAATATAAAATTTTCCAAATGCACTTTCAAGAAAATGTGACTTTGAACACTTCTGGAAATATAGTTCACACTTTTGTGAAAAACGTTATTTGTAAGGGACTTTTTTAAATTCCCCCAGAAATCAACTGTTTTGTAAAAAAAAAAAAAAAAAAAAATTTGTGAAAAATTGGAAATGTGAAAAACTTTTAAATGTTTTTCAAAAATTAAAAAACTTTCTCAAAAAATACGACTTTCTAGAAACTAAGGAAAGCTTGAAAAAAATTGACCACTTCTGGCAATATAAAACTTTTCTCAAAAATAAAACACACACATTCATAACATAAAAATAATAAAAATAAAAAATAATGATTAAAAAATACAACTTTAAAAAAAATACAACTCTTATTTTTTGAATAAAAGATTTGATTTTCTTAAAAATAAGACTTTTGGTGGAATATATTTTTTGTAGAAAATAGAGAACTGAAAATGTCAACGTTAACTTGCGGGTAACGTGTTATTTTTCTTTCGAGAAAGTTTGAACTGTGGACTCCTGAATACTTGTCGCTCAGGACCCGCAGATTCACCAATTTGGGGACTTTTTCTGTGTGTGTGTGTGTGTGTGTGTGTGCGCTAAATGTTTTTGATTTTGTCGTTGTTGCGGTTCAGGCACGCATGTCGTGAGCGTGAGGAGGCGCGTGCATCGTTGGAGCGTCAGCATTTGTTCAATGAGACATTGACGCGGGAGAAAGAGCAGCTGCTCTTCAAACTCAATCATAGTGATGCACGCCCTACCCTCAACATGGCTGCCGCCATCGCACCGTCCTGATGGGCCCCCCCACGGACGTTGGCCACGCCTCCAACAGGAAGTCTGATGACACTTTTTTTCTTTTTTCTTCCCTGGATAACGTTACAAAGTTTGATTTCACAAGTGCAACAGACGCTCTTACCTTTTTTTATTTCCACGGGAAGTCACAAATGATTCAAAACTTAATGAGTGCCTGATGCTGAGTCATGTGCCTGTGCTGTCACTCTCAGCTTGCGAGAATGCTAACTTGTTAGGAGGTAGCTTAAAATGAAATGATGAGGTTTGAGTTTACTGACACAGGTGATGTTAGCATGTCCTCGTGTTCAAATGCTACATGTGAATATGTCATGTTATCACGTAGCTTCTTCTAGTTAAGAACAAGTTTGACATGTTAGTGTGTCCTTGTGTGCAAATGCTACTTGTTGACATGTCACATTAGCATGTTACCATTAACTTTTTTTTTTTAAGAACGAGTTTTTAGTGTTAGCATGTCCTCATGTTTAAATGCTAGATGTTGACGTGTCACGTCAGCATGTTAGCATGTATTTTCTTCTACTTGAGAGATTGTTGCATTAGCATATCCTATTGTTCAAATGCTACATGCTGACATGTCAACACGTGGCTTCTAGTTAAAATTTGTCATGTTAGCCAATGCACACCGTAAAATGCTAAATGTCAACATCACATTTTGGCATATTAGCAAAATATGAAGAGCAAGTTTGTAGTGTTAGTGCGCTTATGATCAAAAACTCCAGGTTGTCATGTGCGCATGTAGCTTGTTAGCTAACAATAAATTTGTCATGTTAGCGTATCCGCACATTTTAGCACAAAACTTTTTCTAGGAATGAGTTTGTAGTGTTATTTGGCCTGTCCAAATGCTACATGTCGACTTGTCACGTTAGCATATTAGCATGTAGTTTTTCTAGATAATGTTTTTAGTGTTAGTGTCTTCATGTTCAAATGCTGCATGTTGATGTCACGTTAGCATATTAAGCAATGAACATGCAGCTTCATTTGAAGCTGTTTGATTCTACTGTTTTGTTTTAAAGAATTTCCTGTAAATGTTTTTTTTTCAGGTGTTTTGTTTGCCAAAGATGCATTTTTGTTGTTGTGAAAAAAAGAATTGTCATGCACTCGCACTTTTAACACGTTTTAACTTTTTTTTTTGTGGACTGAACTGTCATCTCTGATTTTTATCTAAAAGTGTTGTGAGCTTTCGCTCACTTTTTTGTTTTTGTTGCCATGACTCAATAAAACATAAAAACTCAAGCATATGATGACAATAATCACTCAAAAGACTATATATATGAAGGATTGTTTATAGTTGTTTTTTTATTCTTTATTAATACCACTACTACTTACTGTATAATAAATTAATTCTAATGTTTGTAAATAATGTTTTGAACTGTTCGTTACGTGACAGTTGAGACACTAGGGGGCGGCAGAGGATTGTTGAGACTCACAGTGTTCTCATCACGCAAACGTGTATGACTATCGAACACTCTTCATTGAGGAGGAGGCAGGAAGTCTACTTCCTGTTGTTGACTAACGAGGGGGCGTGGCCTGTCTTTGTCACCTCCTTTGATTGGCAGCCACGATGAGAAAACAAGCTTGGCCTGGGGCACAAATGCTAATCACGAATGTCGCTAATAAAGATAAAATGGTTCACACAGGGCTCCATTGATGGGGGCACGGAGGGAGGGGGCCGCTTGGGTACAGGTGGAAAAAGCTCTAACACTCGGTACTTAAACAGCTAATATGAACTAAACTTGGACAACCATCTTTTGAGTAATAGTAACGGCTAAAACTATTTTAACCATACTTTCGTTAATTTTTCTGAAGCAACCCACCCAGATTCATAATTAGACCCAAAGCAACATGCTTAACAACGATGCATTTTATGATTTATTTAGTGTACCTTAGTTGTGCCTACTAGTACTATCACAAGTCACTATGTGACAAGAAATAATGTTAATTTGACAATGTTGGGCACCAACCTACTATGACGTACACGCCTCTCAGTGCTAGCAGAATATATGGAACAAATAGGTAATCTCATCGTGTGCAATTTACAGCACGGCACAGCATCGAATTTCAAACAATAATGCTAGGCTAATAATCGTAGCCAGTTAAGCAGACCATTCTTTCAACGTCAGTGGGTCTCGTCTCCACTCCGTGTCTGGTCGTTAGGCACAACATTTTCATCATCCTGAGTATCTGGCTCGTACATGTGCGGTCCATCGTGCATTATGTAGACAACATCTTCCTCCAGCTCTTCAAACAACTGAATCCCCTCCGATAAGTTTGAAATATTGCTTTCTGAGTCCTGTTTCTGAGTGGCGTCTTACACTTTCCCCATTGAGCGCTGTCCTTGTTGTTCGGGTAATGACGTCGCACTTCCGGTTTCGTTGCCGCCAGCCTCTTACTTTGGATAAACACTTTCTTTGTCAAACATACGAAATTGAAATTATTTTTTATTATTTATTATATTATATATTATAATTATTTTATTATTATGATTATTTTTTAAATGTTTAATTACTTAGATTTCATTTGGCATTTTCTGAAATTACTTCACTCAAGGTCCTTAAGTACAAGTTCAGATATTTGCGTGATACTTGGTCAAAGTAAAAATACAGAGTATGAATTTTACAACTATTTATGTCTGATATCCGTTTTGACTGGTATAAGGACCAAAAAAACACCGGTGGTTTTTAGCGGTGCTAGCAATGTTAGCAGTGTCATTCCTCAGGGATCTCCTGTCGGTCCTTTCTGGTTTTCAACATTATTAACCTTTAATAACTCTCCTAAGAGATTCTAAACCTCTTTGATGTTCTTTTTTCTCCATCAACTCTTGTGTCTTCCACGTTTCCAGTCATCACAATAATGAAGAGTTAGCATCAGTTGAGATCAATTTCAATAATAACTCACCCGTTTGAATAATAACACTGGCAAACTTTTTTTTTTAGTGCAAAACGTATTTCAATGGCTTCTGGGTAATTTTGTGCTGCTGAGTCCGAATATAACATCAGTTTCTTTGAATCGGCGCTAGTTTTTGAGATAAAAATATTTGTGACAATGAATTGATTGATTGTCCTTTAGACAATTAACGAAATGTACTTTGTTAGTAAAAGTAGTGTTTGAGCTTTGACTTCACCTGTTTTTGCCCTTGTTTACAGTAAATATTGCTTAAATATTGAAATTTTGCTTATTTTCACATGTAACCTGAGTGGTTTAGATCTGCGATAAAAGACAGATGCAGCCTCAGTAAAACTGAAGCATAAAGTGAATACCATTGTCATAAATTGGGTATTCTTAGCACATATTTTAAACATAAATATGGAATATTCAACATCAATCATCCTGAACTATTGTATTGTTTTAATAATAAGTCAGTCTCATTTTCTTTGCTGTTTTCAACGTGCGCGTAATGACATCATGATTAGCATTGTAAAATGACTATTACAAGTGTAGTCATAATATTCATGTATTAACATGTTCATTTTGTCCAATGGATAAAACTTGTTTCAAAAGAAACCGACGTATGTGTATGTGCTGTATACCGTATGCGACACGAACAATGAACGATTCATTCTAGAATAAAAACGAGTAACTAAGCCTCCAAAATTAAACATTAAAAATTCGAAGATAAAATGTGAAATACTTTGAAAGTTCGTGACGCATTACAAAATTATCTTTAAAAATCAACAATTTGACGAGTTAGTTGCGCTTTCAAATGACAATCATAAATGTCATCTTAAGATAAAAAAACAACTTTAATTCAATGTAAAAGTGATTATATCATACGACTTTTTAAAATTGATGATTCTTTAATGTTTAGTTTCATTCTTTTCATTTGCAGTTCTATTAAATATGGATAAAGTGAGTCTGTGTGTGTGTGTCTGTGTGGATGGTTTTTATTTTTTAATTTGAAGGGTTAGTACTTTCATCCTCATGTACTTAATCCCATCTGAACATTTCGATTGAGTATACTTGAATCAAATCAAAATATCTTGTAAAAAATGATTTGATGTTGACTGGTTCCATTTTAATTACCGGTATTTAGATTTTCATTTGTATTGTTTTCGAATTGATGATTTGGATTCTTGGGTTTGTGCTTGACTTGAGTTGATTTGGGAAGGCCGACAAGTACTAAAAACCTGACTTCGTAGTTGCTGCTGCTTGTCGTCGTCACCATCGTCTTGCGCGCATGCGTGGCATGCCCGGCGCACCTCCGCCAGGGAGGGCGAAGCTCTGGCAGGTGTGTTGCGCTTCTCACACGCACCAACGCGCACACTGGCTCCTCGGAAGTGAGAAGTTTCTTTGCGGCGGGCGGGGGGGGGTCCACTTTGCGCTCGGGGTTAATTCCCTCCACTCGCTCGTCACTTTGGCGATTTGACGCACGCCCGGACCAGGAGGTGGAACTCGCACGCAAGCACGCACGGGCGCGCGCACAGGAGTCCGGAGGAGAGGGATGGTTCCGCTGTGAGGTTCGGGTTCGGGTGTCGGGGACTCGAGGGTCCGTCCGGCCGCCATGTTGCAGCCGCAGCAGCTCGGAGGCGTCAAGAAGTGTTTCTCCATCGAAGCTTTGGTCGGGAAGCAGCAGCAGCAGCAGCAGCAGCAGCAGCAGCAGCGGCAGCGGCCCGTCTGCGTCCAAGCTGTCCGGGCCGCCTTCGAGGAGCCCATCCGGCCCACCGCGCTCCGCTTCCCGGAGGCCCTGCACCCCCTCCTCGGTGGCCCCGCCGGCGGCGGGGTCCGGACCTCGTACTCGTCCGCCGGACCCAATTTTGGACTGCACGTGCTCGGCCGACATCATCCCGGACTTGGCGTGAGCCTGCTGTACCCCCCCGCCGCCGCCGCCGCGGGCCCCCCCGCCTCGTGGATCCTCCACAACCACCACAGATACGTGCACACGCTGGCAGGTAAGAAGCCACTACTTTTAAGACTCAATATGTAGGACGTGTCACACACAAGACCGGGGACAAAACAACAGGAATTCGCTTGACTTTAAAAAGACGTGTACAGTGTGACGTCATGTTGGGTTCAAATGACAATTATTTCTCATGAAAACGCAAGAAAAGTGCTGAGCAAAATAAAAGGCCATGCAATGATTTCATTTGAACGTCACTTGCACATGATGAAAAGGTGGTCAACTGACGTCATTGGGGAAAATTTGTTTTCTTTCAAAACATCAGTCAGAAACTTTTTATTTTTCTTTCATGAGGTTGCATTTATTCTTGTCCTACTTTTACAACGTTGTAAAATAAATCGGCTTTATCAACCGATTTGTTTATAACAAAACAATGAAAAATTAGTCGTTGTAAATTTATTGTAATCTCTTGGTTTTCACAGTTATTAATTTCAAGAACGAAGACAATTCGTAAATGCGACACGAACAATGAACGATTCATTCTAGAATAAAAACGAGTAACTAAGCCTCCAAAATTAAACATTAAAAATTCAAAGATACAAATCTGATGAACAAATTTATCAGACGATAAAACGAAAATGATCATGATTGTTTTCCAACAGTAAATGCAATGCATTCAATTTAGTTTAAAAAAAGAAAACAATTAAAATATGCATTTAAAAAAAAATTACATTATCGAGAATAAAAGTTAGTTTTACTCACGTGCATTATTTTCATTTAATATAGTAAAATCAAATATGAAAAACTGTCCTGCACTTATTTTAACAAATGTAACTATTTTGATACTTAACTATTGACTGTAAAGACGCTTGTCACCTCAGCGTAATCGAAGAAACAATTGCATGTGTAACATATAACATGTTACGTGTGCATTTGAAAGACTTTGGATAATAATATTTCATTTAAACTGAATGAAATATGAAAACGTTCGTTGAGAATTTCGAAAATCACATCGATTTGTTTGCAACAAATCCAATTAAAAAAAAAAAAGTGCCACTGTCATTTTTTAAAAACATTTTTGTACATCAATATTGATATTTTGTCAGTATGCTTTGCGTTGACTGAAAATGCTTTTTATGCATATCTTTTGGGGATGATTTAATAAAAATTTAATTGACAAATCATGTTGGTGACGTAATTGATTATTGATGATAATAATATCATAATGTGATGTCAATGTGATGATGACATAATGCACAGATTCAGGACGGCAGGGGCCTCAAGGCCTTCAAGGAGAGCCTGGCTGCTCACTAAAAAGGCCTCTTCGTGTGTGTGCGCGTGTGTGTGCGTGCGTGCGTGTGCTTGCATGCGTGTACCTGCAGGTGGAGGTCGTGGGTATTCGTGTGTGTGTGTTTATTTGTGCGTTTGTTGTTTATCTGCTTGTGTGTGTTTGAGTATTTTATTGTTGTTGTTTGTTTGTTTTTGTGTGTGTAGGGTTGTGTGTACTTGCAAGTGGTTTGTGTGTATTAGTGTTAATGTTGTGTGTATTTATTTGTGTGTTTAACATGCATGTGCCTGAGCGTGTTATTTTTTGTGATTGTGTGTCTGTGTGTGATTGATTCTATTAGTTTGTCTGTTTGTGTTTTTAAGTGCAGTATGTGTGTGTGTACGTGTAGTCGGACGTTGTGTGTTTGTGTGTGCCTGTAAATGTGTCTGTGTTTTAGTATGTTTCGTGTGTCTTCATATTTGCCTATCATTCACATTCAAGTCGAATTCTTATTAGTTTGATGTAATTTAATTCAAAAGCGCATAAGCACTTCTTTCATATATTGTTAATATTTACTTTGCTATGATTAAGGGCTATCTAAATACATTAACTTGACTTGAATCGAATACGGTGTGTGTGTGCGAGTGTGTGTGTGTGCGTGTGTGCTTTAGTGTCACTCTAACAAGAAACAGGAAGCAATTTAATCCGTCACCCATCTGGTTAGCATGGTTAGCATGTTAGCGCCTTCATGTGTAAACTAGGTGTGTGCCATGTGGGCATTGATGGCTAATATGCAAATGAGCGTGTGGTGCAAATATGCTAATGAGCATCATCAGGTGTGTTTGTAACGAGCGCACTAACAAGTCCCGACTTGTTTCCTGTGCCAGGGGGATGCCATCTTAGCATCATCATCATCCTCATCGGTGCCATCTGCTGCTCCCCTAACTCCCCCCCCCCACCCCCATCCCGCCCCCGCCCGCAACTACCTTCATCACTTCCTGTGTGTGTGTGTGCATGTATGTTATAGACCTTTGTATGGAAGTATATGTGTGCCATCAGATTGGGAATCTGAATTACTAGCACTGAATTTGATCATCATTAAAATATTCAATGTAGACTTTTTAAATGGAATAATTGAACACTGGGCAGCCAAAGGTCACTTCCGGGTCGCCAGCCAAAACAAAGCAATCGAGGCAGCGCCATTCAACACCAGCCAATCATGTTTAGCACCCTCAGTTGACTGAGGTTGATTGCTTCGACTGGTTGCTACCCGGAGGTTTTGGAGCCACATTTGTAGCCGAATGTTGAATTTGACAGCTAAATGTTGACTCTTTGAAGCTAAAAAGTCGACAATGAATGTTTTGATAATGAAATTCTGTGGTGGAAATACAGATGCCGAATCTGATGGCATAGATATACTTCCATCGTTTCACCATGACATCCCTCGATGAAGGCGGAGCCATTGTGAACGCAAGACTTCAATGATGATTTGAACCTTCTTGATTGCTGTTTGACCGCGTGACATGTCCGTTGAAAAGGCGACGTTGCAAAGTAACAGCAGCGACTTCATTCACAATAATCCACTGGTTCCAGAATCACTACAAAGGGATTTCTAATAGACATTTTACGGAACTATCTAGGTCAACGAAATTAAACTCCCTGAATACTGACTATCAAATGAGACGGCGATTCGGTTTGCCGTTGATCCTCATCGTGTGCTTTGCATGTGAATGCGACACGGCGGCGGCCGCCGCTTGGCGCTCGCCGTCATTGTTGTCGTCATTGTCCTGGTGGCCGCCGAGTCAACCGACATTTTTGCGTGCGGCGTGATGGCGGCGGCCGATCTTTTCAGGCCGACCATTTACACCTTTGTTTTTATGTAAACAATATCAAACGTTTCTATGAAGAACCACACCGCACGCACGCCGTTGGCCAACGTTTAACCGCCGTGCACGCGCTTCAAACAAATCAGATCCACTGGTCTACTTTTGCTACTTTATCTCGAATCCTCTTACAACGCACAGACACCGACCATAAAATCAAACGTACGACAAGAAACGAGAAAATGGCTTCGAATGGACTAGCATCGCTAACATGCTAAACGCCGCTGCGAACTTCATTTTCTGTAAGGTTGGGCTAGGGTGTAAGATGTTGTTTGTTTTAGAGGATAACGCTGAGTCTAGTTTGTAAAGTTGGTACTAGGGTGTAAGGCCGATACTAGGTTGTAAGTTTGGTCCTCGTGTGGAAGGCTGAGGCTAGTTTGTAAGGCTGCTTCTAGGGTCTAAAGTTGGTTCAAGATTGGGTTGGGGGTGTGAGGTTGTTCTTTGGGTGCAATGTTGGTTTTACAAAGTACGGTTGGTTTTAGGGTGTACGGGTGGTCCTAGGGTTTAATGTTGGTATGAGTGTGTAGGGTTGGCACGAGTTTGGAAGGTTGGTTCTAGTTTGTAAGTTGGGTATTAGTGCGTAAGGTTGGTCCTAGTGTAAGGTTGTTGCAATGTTGGTCCTAAGGTGTTAGGTTGGTTTTAGGGTGTAAGATTGGGTCTAGTTTGTAATTTACTGTCTTGTGATTGTGTTTGATAACATTAGCATGCTAAGGTGCCCAACCCTGCTGTGAGCTTTACTTCCTGTTAGCGTCCCACTTCCTGTTTGTGACTTCCTTTATCCTGCGATCAGGTGATGACGGCGGTGCGGAGAACCTTCTGCTGCACAGCGCTTTCTCCCGGAAACCCAAACGGATCCGCACGGCGTTTTCTCCCTCGCAGCTTCTGCGTCTGGAGCGAGCATTTGACAAAAACCACTACGTCGTCGGCGCGGAGAGGAAACAGCTGGCCTCGGCTCTCTGCCTCACTGAGACACAGGTGAGCAAACGGTAACACTGCAAGTGGTCCGAGGGTCTAGAGCAGGGGTGTCAAACTCAAGGCCCGGGGGGGCAGATCCGACCCGCGACATCATTTTATGTGGCCCGCGAAGACAAATCATGTGTTGACTTGACATGTTTTTTTGATATTGTCTTCACTGTGAACATAACATATTCAATCTTTGAAGCATTTGTTACCAATCCTTCCTTTAAAATACATATGAAAATATTAGAAAAAAATATTGACTGGCTTCCGATTTCAAAACTAGCGATCCATCAATTCGTTGTGCATAAGGCGATCATACATTTACACGGGTTAACAGTCGTAACGGCCCTCCGAGTGAAATCAGAATTACGATGTGGTCCGTGACAAAAATGAGTTTGACACCCCTGGTCTAGAGTCAAGGTAATGTCCATTCTTGGGTGGAAGGTGTCCATTATGTAAGTTCTAATGTTTGCGGTGTCAAAAGTATCAATTGTAGGGTTGATTCTAACGTGTAAGATTTTAACATTTCTAGGGTTGGAGGTAGGGTTGCTCGATTAAGCGATTTTGAACCGAAGCCAAATTTTCTGGATCAAACGATGTTAAAAACGTTCAGATCGGCGCGTTGGATTTTTTTTATTTTTGGTGTATCTAAGCCACCGTAGTTTCCTCTGCATTTCCGCTTCCTCCCACGAGCGCGCAAAAACTACAACACCATCCATGGCTACCGGCGATTCTGCTATTTGCTCAGGCAAGTGAGCGTTTAGTTAATAAATTGGGCAAATATAGATCTGTAGTGTAGTGTGTGCCCCGCATGTACAATACAACCCGCGAGCAAGTAACTCAACGTCTGAAAGTTTTTTCTCCTCTACAAAGGACCTCTCGTCCAACCGGTGCATTGACAGTGCATTGTATTGTTGAGTGACAATTTTGCACTAATCATTGATTTATGTTTAAGTAAGACCAGGGAGAAAGGTGAAAGGCTAGTCACTAGCTGGTTGGCAAAATGACTTGCTGACAGACTGTTTTCTTTACAGACTCGACCGCCTACCTTCTCTCGTGTTGATGATTTCGTTTCAGATGGGATATGCACTTTCTTCTTTCATTTTTGGTTTAATTAAGAACAGATCTGAAATCTATTGTGTAAGTGAAATGCTGTTAATCCCAGCGGATTGTTCTGTGCGTATTAAATTAAATTGACTGGCATTGTGAGTTCAAAGAAAGAAAAATTACGTTTAAATAAAAGACATTCAAAATACTTCATTTTTCATTCATTTTTTTTTTTTACAAAGAAATCCTAATCGTAAAATCGGGTTTGAGAGAAAATAATCTGGATTTTCTTGTTAGGCAAAATCAAACAGCCCTAGTTAGAGGTTTTTTACTTGTAAGATGTCAAAGTTTCTATCATGAAAGTTTGATCTAGTGTCGATGGTCTAGAATGTAATGTTTAGTCCAATGTGTAATTGTCAAATGTCTGGAATGTAAGGTTGGTTCCAGGTGGTGTAGGTTTGGTTGTAATTTATAAGATTTCGAGGAGTCGATAATGTAATGTTGGTCTAAATGTATGTAAGGTCTGAATGTAAGGTTGGTTCCGATTGTAAGGTGTCAAACGTTGTTAGTTCTATTGTGTAATATCTTGTTCAGTATGTTCTAGAAAAGGAGTCTTCAATCTTGTTCCTCGAGGGTCGCTGTCCTGACAGTTTTCCATCCCTCCGTCCTTGCAACACACCTGATTCAAACGATCAGATAGTCAGCAAGGTCTGCAGAAGTTGGATAACGATCCTGATTATTTGAAACAGCAGGGAGAGATGGAAAACTGGCAGGAAACTGGACCTTGAGGAACAGGATTGAAGAACCATGTTCAAGAATGTAAGGTGTGGTTGGTTGGAGAGTGACGGCGAGTCTGGGTTATAAATTAAGAGGCAACACCTTCCTTTTACATCATCATTCCAACGGTGCCAGCATATTACGATTGTCACGGTGTTAAATGGAAAAAAAAAACTCTCAAAAAAGTGGGCATCTCGTCACCCTAGTCTCTGTATGTTTGCATGTGTCACCCTGTCCTGACACCCACGTGTGTGTGTGTGTGTGTTTTTTAGGTGAAGGTGTGGTTCCAGAACCGCAGAACCAAGCACAAGCGTCAGAAGTTGGAGGAGGAATCCCCCGAGGCGGAACAAAAGCGCTCCAAAGCCAGCCAGCACGTCAGCAGATGGCGAGCCGCCACGCAGCAGAAGCCCGCCGAACGCGTTGACGGCATCGGCGACCACTGAGCTAACGCGGCTAATGCTGGCTCGAAACGCCGTTCACGCTTGTCATCCGCTTGGACTGAGATGAAGGAGAAAGAACATTTTTGAGTTTCAAGCGTGCCAACACACAAACACAAACACGCTCTCCAACACGAGCTAACGTTAGCCTATTAGCATCGCACGGGGCGTCAACAATCACTACTAGCATAAACATGGGCGTTCAAATTTGAATTCTCACTCGGGTGTGATGTCACTTCCTGCCTCACTGCCATGACATAAGATGAGGAACTTGGGTGTGGGCGGGGTTATGTAAATGAGCCACACTGTGACGTCACAATCCGGTCAAACTGAGGACGACGCACCTAAAGACGTGTTTTAATTCATAGTCACACAATTCCACATTGAATTGTTGTTCCGTTTCAGGCACTCCAGAAACGCAGCAAACTATTTCGACGCAAAATATGAATAAGTCACTTTTACATAATGCATCTGCTTTAAAAAACGAAAGAAATGTATAAATAACGTGAGAAAAGCAAATGGCGTCTGTTGTGAACAGATGGACGCCAGACTGGAGGACGTGTGGGAACAAGACCTGCGCATGCACGCACGCACACACACACACACACACATTACAGGACTTCCATCAAACTTCATTTAATCCAAAATCTTAAAAACTCAAGAAGCCTGGCGACAAGGATGAGTTTCTGGGTGCTTTCCCAAAAGTCAGCTGACCCAAACGAGGACAAACGTAGCCGGAAATGAAAGGAGTGATGTTTCATATCGCTCTTCGTCATCGTCCTCTTCCTCTTGCTGTCTCGTTCTTGGAGGTCAAATGACGATATTGTCATGCACTACTTTTATCCCGCATGAGAATTCTTTGGAAGTGGTTTTCCACTGAAAAAGGGAAGAGGGAACAGTTTGTACTTCCTGTGTTCATGTATGAAAAATAAAAGACATTGAAATGAAGTTTTCTTTAAATTGCTGTTTTAAAAATAGTGTTGATTGTGTTGCCATGGAAACAAACAAGGACGTCCGCAGATAGCAGTGAAGGAAAATCATCAGTTAACGTCAAACTTTCATCCAAATAAAAAAAAATCACTTCTTTTTTATTTGACATCTTAACGACTCTGCAATTTTCCTTGTGCGCTTGATTGACAGTTTGTGTCCTGCCCACTTTTGTGCCCACAAGTCAAGTACACGGCTACAAGTACATACAGGTACATGACGTAAAAACTTGTCGTACTGTACAGCAAATTAAAACACATATACATGGATTTAAAGTACTGGCGTGTACCTCAATGGATCCAAGTAACTGAAGTAGTACTTGAAGCACATAGATGTACATAAAGTATTTCAATGTGTTTAGGTACATACTAATCACCCAAGTAATTCACAAATATGCAAATAAAGTCATTACATGTACCAGGGTATAGACACCATCAGACTTCCTGCCGTCATGGCGACCAAAAACAGACCAGACACCCAAAACGTTGACTTAGCCTTGGAAAGCTTTGCTGCCAAAGAAGATTCAAAAGTGTAAATGACTTAACACCTCATAATGACATTATAATTACATGCTAATTACACACAAGCCACACGGATAAAGAAATAAGAGTTAATGCGGCATCACTAACATGCTGGTGAATTCATATGTGAGTACATATTATTCAGTAAACACACTAATATATATATATATATATATATATATATATATATATATATATATATATATATATATATATATATATATATATATATATATATATATATATATATATGATATATATATATACACATATGTGTGTCTGTGTGTGCGTACGCATGGATGAGAAATGCTAATCAGTTAAGAAATAAGACAATGGAGTGTGAGAGTGTGAAGCTCGTTAGGTTAATTAACACTTAACCCACGCAATTTGTATTGAAATGAGGTGGTCTTCACTCATTAGTGCAGGTGTGTGCGCGTTGAAGCCTCCTCTGTTAGCTTGATATGAACATACATGAATATTCATAGAATAGTCAATAATGTTGTTGATGTTAGCGCCATCGATATACAGTATATAGTATGGTCTTGGATGTTGTTGATGTGGTTTACGTTGTCGGTGTCGTTGATGTTCGGGGAGATGATGACGTTAAACTTGCTAATGTTGCCATTGTTGTTTAGGTCAATGTTGTCAATGTCATTCATGTTGTTGTCATTGTTTTTGTTGTTGTTATCGCTCATGTTAATCTTGCTTGTCGTTGATGTCAGTGATATTGTCATCGTATTGTTATCGACATTATTTATGTCATTGATGTTAATGTGTGAACTTTGTTTATGTCGTCAATGTCATTTACGGTGTCAGCGATTGTATCGTTGATATCGTTCATCTTGTTAGTGCCGCTGATGTTTTTGAGGACGACCACTCTCGCGGACCTCGTTAGTGCACCCGAGGACCTCACTGCGCTTTCAACACAAAAGTCAAAAGCTGAACGGAACGTTTGTGCTCAGCCTCTTTTGCCCCGCCCCTGCATGCAAATGAGCTGAACGATTTGCCTCAACGTCACGCCACTGCGCAAAAGATGGCCGCCTTCTATTCAAAATGGGCCCCCGCTGTGATGACAACACACATTACTCAAATGTGTGCGCGTGTGTTGTGATTACTCAAATGCGCTGGTTGGCTCCGTTTGCTGGCTGTCGTCAACGGCAGCAGCAACATTAACAAAACTTTTAATGGGACGCTCGTAAACTAAATGTGCTAAGGTGTTGTCCTTCACACTGCGTTGTTAAATTGATGTTGATGATGATTGTCATATTCATCATGTCAATTATCTGTCAGATGTACATTCGATCCCCGTTTATCTTGTGGAGGGCATTCCAGGCACTGTGCGCATTTTTTTGGGGTCCTTAACCAATAAAATGTGTTGAAAGTCGGTTGTGCCTAATAATATTGAACATTCCCTTTTAAGTTTTTATTTTTGAAAAAATACAAGGGGAAGTTTGTTCAGAGACATTTGAACTCTACTCGAATGACTGACGAGTGACGACTCGAACAAGATGCTGGCTGTCATTTGCAGCGTCCGTTTTGGAAATGTTCCTAAACATTTGGAAGGCGGTGTATACAATATGTCACTCCCAATCCAAATCCAAAGTTTATTGAAAAAATGACACGTAAAACAAGAAACCGTCACACATTCTGTATTACAATACCAAAATGTTCAACCAAAGTTTATTTTAGCAAACGTCTGCTAGCATAACGCTATCACAATGTGAAAGACCAGAGACAGGCTAAAGGACATTAGCATAGATGTTAGTCGTTAAAAACCTTCAGTCCCCTGCCACAGCAACACCTACAAGAGCATATGATGAACAGAGCAATGTCCAGCATTCGCTGCAGTGTGTGGGAACGAGGACTATTACTGGAGCTTAGTAGGGGACCATCTCTGCCTCGTCTTCTTCCATTTCTCCACAGCTTTGTTGTTAGAAGTCATTGAAGTTGAGAAATGGTGACGGCCGACTGAAATACACTTCTTGCATAATGGGAGCTTTAGAATATGTATCATATCTTATATTACCTACATACATACGTACGTACATACATGTGCTGTATTGCGAAAACTATGTTAATAATAATAATTTCACCATATGATACCATAATCACGTGCCCTATAGTGATAATGATCAAGTAAAGATGATAGTTGGTGTATTTAGTGGTTCTTGTTTTTTTTTTTTTTTTTTTGCTGCGGTTTCCAAATTGGCTTCTTCACAGACACATTTTCTTCTTCTTTGCCGCCTCGTCGCCTGGCTGCTGGCTGGCAGAGTGCGAAAGGATAATGATGCGAATTATGCTTTTAATGAAGCGTTAATTAGAGTCATGCAGCGCGGAAAGATGACGCGTGAAACGTTCGTGCACGTTCGGAATAAATAACCCAACAGATTGCGTTGCATATGCTTCACATTACAACTTTACAACTGCGCTGGCAACAACACGCAACACACTCGCATAACTATTATTAGCAGACTCTTCGGAAACCTGAAACAACACAACAACAACAACAACACAAAAGCTAACATAAATTTGAGGCTTCTGAAAGTGTTTAGACTAGCAGAGAATACCTTGTTGGCCCTGACCGCTCACCAAAACTGGACAAGATCAAAGGCGATGATGCACATGAAAGAAGAAAAAAATTGCCACCTTAATAATGGACTAAAAGCTTGGCCTTTGAGCCGTTTAGCTATTTATACATTTAGCTGTTTGGCTATTTAATCATATATCTGTTAAGAGAATTAGCCCTTTAGCCATTTAGCTGTTTAGCCATCTAGCTATTTAGCCTTTAACAATTTATCCATTTAGCTGTGTTTAACCATTTAATAGTTTGGCTATTTAGTTATTTAGCCTTTTGGCTATTTAGCTATTTGGCTATTTAGCCATTTATCAGTTTAGTCATTTGACTATTTAGCCCTTTGGCTTTTTAGCCATTTATCAGTTTAGTCATTTGACTATTTAGCCCTTTGTCTGTTCAACTATTTAGGTTTTTAACCATTTAGCCCTTTGACGATTTAGCTATTTAGCCTTTGACCATTTGCCCATTTAGTTGTTTAAACCATTTAGCAGTTTAGCCATTTAGTTATTTAGCCCTTTAGCTATTTAGCCATTTATCAGTTTAACCATTTAGTTATTTATTTAGCCCTCTGGGTGTTTGTCCTCTGAGCTGTTTTACAGTTTAGCAATTTAGCAGTTTAGCCATCTACTGTAGCTATTTAGCTCTTTTGATGGAAAGCTTGACGCGTGTGTGTGTGTGATGCGTTTGTTGTCAGCTCCGTAAAACGGAGCTCCATTTCTTCACTCAATATGACGAGCTGCAGATGGCCACCTGGACCGCCTCCCACTGGACCGCCTCCCGCCTGTCATTGTCGACAAGCGGCTCCATGTAGAACACATTTGACCTTTGAACCTCCAGCTGCTGTACCAGTGTGGCAGCCATGGACAGACGGCCAAAAGGACAGACGGACGAAATGACAGATGGACAGACGGACGACGACGCAAACTGCTCACGCCTTATCATGCCACTTAAAGATTATAATTATGTGTAAGGAAAGTTGTGGTTCATTTTAAAAGGAGGTTCTGCTTCTTGTGAAGGAAAATTCTGGTTCTGTTGAAGGGCGAATGTCAAGTTTAGCCGTTTAGCTGTTTAACCATTTGGCCTTTTAACCACTCAGCCTTGTCAGCTGTCTACAGTTCTCACAAACTAACCCACCCCGAGTTACGTTACTTAGCTGTACCTAAATGTTCAAAACCAAATTATTTACTGGTCCCAAACAAGTGTTCATATCGTTAGCTCAACTAAGGTTGACATACCTCTCTGTGGGTTTTGTAATTTTTTTTTTTTTTTTTTGCCTACAGGGATGCTAAACTTGGACGGGCAAAGTCATCAGCACATTCTGCGAACTTTAATTTTCACTGGAAAAAATGTTTTTGACCAACCGCCACCCCAATGTTCTGTATTGATCATTTGATAGTTTTTGCATTGACAAAAATGTAAATCTCACAAAAATCGGTTGGGAAATGGTCAAATTCGCAGTTAATTTCAATGTACATGCATTGCCTTTGATGGGAATGTCGCCCCTGCCAGCATGGCCACCACGTAGGCACATCATTAAAGATGGCTGCTACACCCTGGTGTATCACACCTACATATCCATTAACCATTTAGCTGTTAGCAATTCAGCCACTTAGATCTTTGGCCATTTATCTGCTTAGCTATTTAATAATCTAACTGTTTAATAATTTAGCCATTTACCTATTAGCCATTTAACAATTTAGCCCTTTGACCATTTAGTTTAACCATTTAGCTCTTAGCCGTTTAGCCATTTACACCTTTGGCCATTTATCTGCTTAGCTATTTAATCATTTAGCTGTTTAACAAATTATCCATTTACCTATTAGCCATTTAACAATTTAGCCCTTTGGCCCTTTAACCATTTAGTTGTTTAGCCATTTCGCCGTTTACTCTTTCAACCGTTTAGCCATTTAGCGGTGAACAAGTGACACATCTGATGGAGCCATCATGGCCACCGTCTAATGAGGCGGCATTAGCCGCCGTGGTTAGCGCCAATGTCAGCGCCAGACGCAGATGGCCAATGCGACCATGCCAACACAACACCAAGGCACACACGCACGCACACACACACATGCCCGCACAGTTTCACAGTGTTTAAGGTCTGCGTGTGTTTGTGCATTTGTAACTGTATGCGTGTGTGAGTTTGTTGGCGTGTGTGCATTTCTCATTGTGTGGTGTACTCAACAGTCACACACGTGTACGCATGCGTACACACAGAAACACGTTTCTTTTGTAGAAAAAGACTAAATAAAAATAGTAATAATCATCATCATTATCATAATACTAATTTTCATAATAATAATGATAATAATAATTTATTTTTGTATTTTCAAATCTCCCTGAAAATGTTTTGTCTTTGTTTCCATTTGCTGATAATAAACCGCATGTAACAGTGTGAAAAGCGAGCATTTCCTTCATTCTTATTTTGTTGTTAGCGCGTCCACGTTGTGTGCGTGCATGCGAGCGCTCAGGTGTTGTTGACGTTCCCCGTTAGCTTGCTAGCCCTAGCCACGCATCATTGTTGTTGGCGCTCATGTTTGCTCATGTGACAGAGTAAGCGTTAACGAGGCTGCGCGCGCTAAACGCGTTGGCATGTGCATCTCGCTAATGAACTTTTATTACAACACACACAAACACAGGCGCGCACGTGTTGTCAAGATGAAATGTCCCGTTATGAATGTGTTGTCATTGTGTCGTGCGTGTTGTTTTGCTGCTTGATAACAACACGGCAAAACTATTGTCTTAATGTTAGTGTGTGTTGGTGTTATTGTATAGTATTTTTGAGTTACTATATGCCTGTTGTTTGTGTGTGTGCGCATGTGTGTGTGTGTGTTGTTGTTGATGTTTATGTCAGGTTAGTAAGTCGTCTGTGTTAGGGTTATAGGCAGTGTTATGATAAGTGTGCGCGTGACATTAATCCACCAAAATATATGAAAAATATAATTTAAAAAAATAATAATAATTGCCGATCATTCTACTTGCCTTTAAAAAAATTGCAGGGGAAAAAAAAAACCTCCCCCTGGACACAAAAAGTTAGAAGCAAGTCAGGATCTGCCAACATGCTTCTACACTTGCGTTGCGTTGTGTGTGACACGGTGTTAGCTTCATTATCACCCCCATAAGTCTCCTTATGAGCACCCCCCCACCCCCAAAGCATCCTGAGAACATCTGAGGTGTTAACGCCAAAGCAGAATAGTGGGCGCAACTGAGGGGGAGCGGGGAGGGACGGTGGCACTCCCCAGTTACCCATACAAGCATGCAAAACAATACAACAATAACACACAACACAAACTCACGCTCACACACACACCTACAACAATAACACACAATAAGGCACACTCACAATAACAAACATACAATAAGATAGCACATAATCAATAACAACACACACACGCTCACAGAAAAATAACACACACTAAACAGCAATACACAAACATTCATGTTAAAACAAAACAGCAACACACACGACACAAGAACACACTAAACACAAAACAGCAACACGCACACACATTCACACAATACACAAAAAGTAACACACAGAGCAGCAACACACATAAACATGACAATAACATACACAAAATCAACAACACACTACACACACACAATAGTGCACAATAATAACACACACAAAGACCCAAACACATACTCACAAAAACACAACACAAAACATTAACACACCACACCCCCCACACACACAACATGACAATAACACACACTCACACACACACACAATCAACAGCACGCTACAAACTCACATACAACAACACACAACAATACCACACAAGACACACACACAACAACAAACTCAACACACATACAGACATAACACGTTGAAAACACACACTATCATACACTTAACGCAAGCATTAACACACCACAAACACGCTTAAAATACAAGCACAGGCAACACGCACTAATGAACATACATAACACTCAAACACACAAAATTAAACACACACACAAACATACGATAACATGCAACACACAATAGCACATGCAACATACTGAACACCCACAGACATTTAAACACACAGACGCATACACGAGCACTTGTGCACGCGCCGTGTGTGTGTGCGCGTGTGTGCGTGCTAAGCGTTTAAGTAACTAACTTCCTGTGGCATCAGTTGACAAGTTCTTTAGCTTCCTGCCTTATTGTGTTTGTATGTGTGTGTGTGTGCATCACCCTGTCCCTGAGGCTGTTCAGGTGTTTTTCGATGAGCAAGTGAGGGGGGGGGGGGCGTGGAGAGTGTATGTGTGTGTTTTTGGGGGGGGGGGGGTTGAAGAAGGTGAAGACGCAAAATGTCCGGCGTGAGAGTCGGCATCACGCAAGAAGTCCAAACAACAGTCACATCAGCGCCGAAGTTTCCTGCCGCCTCACTTGCCCGGCGTGTCCAAATAAGCGGCCCTCTAACGGCCGGGTCGCTGAAGGGAAAAACATATGCGCCCGCGGATGCTCACTGACTGGTCGCAGAGGCGGCGGCGGCGGCGGAGACGGCGCGAGCAATCGGGAGGCGCCCACCATCTGGTCGCCGCCTCGCAATCTTTTTTTTTGGCACGGGGGACAAGATGGCGATTGCTCATCTCCTCGCCGCCGTGCTAAACACCCACACGGGTGGCCAACATGGCCGCCAACGCGCTCGTGGTGTCATGTGACCAACATGGCCGCACGCGCCAACATGTGATTCTCTTGAATCGGGTGTGTTATAGGACTGAAACATCTTAAACAAGCTGGATCGGGGCCCTCGAAGACCCGGTTTGGACACCCCTGATCATATCTGTCATGCGATACGTAAAAAAGCAAGTTCGGCCGACCATTTCGTCGAACTTTTGCGATGACATCACGGCACTGACGTGTGACAGCGGATGATGTCACAGTAGGAGGTGCGTGCAGTCGCATTGTCCCGCTGACAGAAGGTGAGGTGAGGTTAAGTGGCTCGGTCTTCAGTAGCGGGCGTTGCGGGCCCAGGAAGGAGGGGGGGGGGAGGGGTCAAAGAGATGCTTCAGTCCTGGGGCTATTATTGTGTGTGCCTTTGAGCTGGTCCAAAGGGACAAAAGCGGGATAATCCGGTTCCCAGCGGCATGAGGTGTCTCCTCCCTCTCATAGCATCATTAAACGCCATTAAGGCTTCGTCTAACAAGGCCTCCTTTTCTGGCGTAAATGTCGCCCCCTGCTGACACTTTGAACCGCAGCACTTGAGGAAACAAAGCAAAATTAAACAATAAGGCCTCATTGGCTAAGACGTTTTACGGCTATCTAGTAGCGCTATTGCAAAATGACATTTTGGAGGTGGGGGGGGCTTCCACCCGACAGCGATGATACTGTATATAAATTATGAGGAAATACTGCCACACTTGGGTATACGTCAATATGCGTTTTTACTGGAGCGGCATCCACCCCACTCTGAGATCGAAACCAGCTTGAGAGCGCACAATGCTAAGCTAAAAGCCCTGGCTGCTAACTAAGTCAGCGCCCTGTATAAGGTACGGGAAGTGATGTTTGTTGTTACATATCGTCGCTGTCCTGTGAAAAACACTCCAACATGTCCAATTTTGGAAATGTTTTAAATTTTCACGCTAGTGCGATGTCTGTAACATGGAAACATCATTCACGTAAAAATAAGAAAATTGAAAAAAATGTGTTTTTCACAGGACAGCGACGATATGGTACATTACTTTGTCCGCACCGGCTATACGGCGAATTTGGTGAATTTGTGCCGGTGACGTCACATCAAAACATGGCCATCTCACGATTTTGGCCATAAAATTCAACTTTTCAGAGGCAATTATTTATTCACAAATCCATATTGCCCGTGAAAAATAGGTGTTCCAAGATTAGATCAAATTGATATAATTGAAAATGCATCTCAGTTTCATTGTCCTGATTAAAAAAAAAAAAAATTAAGAGTTTTTGAGTGAATAATGGGCCATCCTGGCGTCACAGTGTCTTGAATGATTTCAAATTTGAAGTTTCTTGTAACGACCACAAAATACGGCCGTATTATCACCGCCGTTCGGTCTGACTCCACGTCAGCAGTGATGTCAGCAGAAGGCTCCACGGGAAGACAGATGAGCAAACAGCGAGCGCAGCCGATGCTCATGGGAATTGTCGTGTCGTAGCCTCGCTTTGCAATCAGTTTTCACTTATCAGAGATGACGTTTGAAAAATCTACAAATAAAAATAGATACAGTAACCCCCCCTCCATTGTGGCATCTGAGTTTGTGGTGGCGCTATTTTGCGGATTTTCCTGTCTACAATTTTTAACCATTTGGTTGTACCTCCTGATTATTTTAGGTGTAATTCCACTGGTGACACGGTGTAAATTTGAAAGATGAAGCATGAAAACAGGAAGTACTTCAAGCTTGAATATGAAATCCTCTTCGATCCTGCGCTTTACGCCGACAGAAAGCCACGGTCAAATCTGGACTTGGCGTCCAATCAGCAGACGTCGTGTGACGCATAAGTGAGTCATTCGGACACTTAGTCAGTGTGTAATGATATCTTATGAGCATTAAAGTGAGTGAACGAGCTTGTGGCTATTTGTGATTATTACCCACAAGTGTCGTGTCATGCTGGCGCTAATGAGCGTCCTTGCAATGGTGTGTGTGTGCGTGACTAGTGTCAACACCCCCCTGCTGATGCCGCACTTAATTGATTCCAGCTCAGCACAATTAAAACGCTCACACTTGCCGCGGGGTGCGGATGGGGTATAAAGGGAGGCTGAGGAGGAGGAGAGGAAATGAGAGGAGGAGAACAGAAGGTTGAAAAGAAGAAGTGACGATTTGAGTTTTCTGTGCGCGAGCAAAGAAACAGCTTGGGAGGAGGCGACGCACCAACACACACACACACACACACACTAGTGCAGGGTTTGTGTGCGACTGAATGAGGCGACGAGGAGACAAATTAAGGAGCAATTAGACTCTGGCATGATGACCACCATGTGACCACTATGTGGCGCTATTCCAGCGTCACTTTCTACACCCATCAAATCTTTTTCTCGTCTCTGGATAGCAAGCTATCCATATTCTATGTGTACAATAATTCTCCCTTTGTGCCACTCTTAATGTATGCAGGTATGTAAAATATACAAAATTAAAGTTAAGAAAGTTAAGACAACGAAAGATAAAAAGTAAAGACACAGCATACTGTGTGGATTATTGGAGTGCTCCAGACTTGAATATTGCACGGTAGGTGGATAAAGGAAGCACTGGGGTCATCCTCGATCTGTCCTACATACTATATTAGGGATGCAACTAACAATTATTTTAATAGCCGATTAATCTGTCTATTATTTTGTTATTATTTTATAAATTGATGAATCAGATTTAAAAATTCCCATCCCTTTTGTCCACAAAACAGGCCATGATTTCAAATGGACAATTTAGAAAAAATAAATGAGTTCTGATTGAGTTACTGTTTTGGTCCATAACATGCCAGAAAATCGGCAAAAATGTTGCTCATTGTTTTCTGAGGAAAAAAACAGAAGTTTGTAAATATTTTATTTGGAGTCAATCAGTCTGCTCTCACGAAGGACAACAGAAATGTATTGTTTGCTAATTTACTGTTAAGAGGCTGAAATTCAGCAGATTTATACAAATATTAATTTAAACAAGGTCTCTGAACAATGAATTGTCAAAATGGTTGTCGATTTATTTGACAATTGATTAGTTGTTGATTAAGTGTTGCTCAACCCAATATCAATGTCCATCTATCGACAGTATTTCTTTCCAAGTGTCTCTATCTACTGTATACTAGAGTTGACTTCTAGTATACTAGCTTTAGCTATCGATGCAAAAGTCGTCTTATTCTATCATCTATTTTGCAGTGTTGTTTTTGGCAGCCATTTTAAATGTAAAATATTAGTCTTTGTCATATTTTAGCCATCTGTTTTTGTGAAAGTTTTAGTCCAGTCCAAAAACTCAAAAAGCGGTTAATCCAGTTTTACTCACATACTGTATTTAATAGTAATCATTTATTTAATATGAGTTAATAATACATTCCCCCGAAAATACTTTACTGTTGTAAACTTCTATATAAGTGGGTCAAGACTTTGCAACAAAATGCTGACAACAGGTGAGAACCAGTGTTGTATACTATGCAAATTGACCGACAGTAGCAATCATTTAGCAAGAACATTTCACACTACTGCGCAGGGATAGACCGATACGTTTATTTCAGGGCCGATACGATATTAGTAGACAAGGAGGCCGATAACCGATATTTGGAGACGATTTTCAGCAAAAAGGAAAATATTTCAGATCGCAATCTGAAAAGAATTAAAACTTAGCTTTGTTCAAACTTCTTTAAGCACATATATTTTTCAGATTTGCATAATGTTGAATTAAAAAAAAAAAATTATTATAAATGTTTGACAATATAAATCTTGGTTGTAAAATTCTAACAAAAAGGCAGCTCCTGCAGGGTCATCACCATGTCTTCAAAAGTTAAATGAAAACTTAAATAATAGCTCCATGTAGTCCCTCCAAAATTTCAAAATGACAGAAATGTTTATTCACTTTTATTCAAATTTCACTTAGCTTGCTGCCTATTTTTTGATTTCAAACAAAAACAAAAGTGCAGAGTGTTCCCAGGGTCAGTAGAATCTCTTCTAAAGTTAACTGAGAATGTAAATAGATAGTTCCTTGAAGTTAACGCAGCTTTAAATACATTATCGGCCATCAGATTTTTAAAATAGGCCGATGCCGATATTCGTAAAAACACTGAATATCAGAGCCGATAATCGGCCCGACCGATAATCGGTCTATCCCTACACTAGAGCTATCGATACTAGATTGACTCTATCTAGCTATCCGGCCGTCTAGCATGACAAGTCACCAAACAAAAGGTCAAAAAAATGATTGATTGTTGTCATGACAATGCATAAATCCCAAAAGTTGACACTGACGCGCATACATGCGAGGCTGGTTTGTGTATGGGTTCTTATCTGATACACTTTACCACAGCACCTGTGATGTCCACAACAACCAATCAGCATCGGGGTCGTCTGCGCCGCGGGGCAGGAACTACCAACAGAAATCCCCCCCCAAAAAGTGAGACACTCAATGAAAGAGAAAGTGACAACCAAAATTCTGAGTCGGGTTTGTACCTGAGCAGGTGTTCATGATGATGTCATCACACAAGGGCTGGGCGGGGGCGGGGTCCGTCACTCGTCACACCTCCCATCAAAAACCCTTTTTGATGTTCTGATCCGACTTGCCGGACCGCATCCCGCCAGCGGCCCCTTGACAGATGGGTGTGTGCGCTCATGTGACACCCCCTTTGTCTGCAGGTGTGTGTGTTGGTCCCCCCAGGCTCTTCCTGTAGCCACCCCCCCTCCCCCTCGCAGCCCTCCAGGAGGCGTGTGCGAGTCCATAGGTGTTCCCCAGTGAGAACAATTTAACGTCTAAACGCCTCCCCCACCGCTCACATTTGTTTACTCGCTGCCCCGACCAATTTGGCACCGTGTTGTCTTCACGTGCCAAGTTAATGCTGCCTTCAGGACGTACGGCAGTTAGGACTGTGTTTCCTTGGGGTGCCAAATTAGCATTAGCTTCAGGTGTCATGCGGTGTTGCTTTCAGGTAACATTTTTGGGGTTGCTGATGTAAACAAGCTTTTATTTGGAGGGTTTTTCAACAATGAACTTCCTCTTTTATTGTGATCGCTCCAAAAGATGATTTTGTTTTTGGGTGTTAGCGCGCTGTGGTCAATTTGAGGGTGGAAAAGTCTTTAGACAAGGAAGCAGATGTCTACATCAACATATATCCATCCATCCATTATCTGTACCGCTTATCCTCACAAGGGTCACGGGGCGTGCTGGAGCCTATCCCAGCTGTCTTTGGGCAGTGGGCAGGGGACACCCTGAATTGGTTGCCAGCCAATCGCAGGGCACACAGAGACAAACATCCGTACTCGCAATCACACCTAGGGGCAATTTAGAGTGTCCAATCAACTCACCATGCATGTTTTTGGAATGTGGGAGGAAACCGGAGTCCCTGGAGAAAACCTACGCAGGCACGGGGAGAACATGCAAACTCCACACAGGGAGGCCGGAGCCGGGATCGAACCCACGCCCTCTGAACTGTGAGGCGGACGTGCTAACCAGTCGACCACCGTGCCGCCCATCAACATATAAAATAACGAAAACATAGAGCCACTGTGGATGGAAAAGGTGCAAGTATCGGTTTAGCGCCAAGACGCCGACCTCATTTGCAGCCACCGCGGTCCGGGTGGCGGCGTTCCAGTCCGAACAAACAAATTCTAGCTGCTAAATATGATCAATCTTTGATCGTGAAAGTCGGCCGAAGTTTGCAGTCGGAATCGCTAACGGACGCTCCTGATTAGAGCCGAAATGGGCAAGACGAGATCGGTTTAACAAAACACTAGTTTTTAATTATTTTTTCTTCCGTACAAAAATTGTTATATGGCGTACACAATTTGAAATGATCAAAAAACGTATAAAATACGGGGGAAACGTACAAGTTGACAGGTATGTGTTACGTTGAGTTATCACTTCCTAATGGAGATCCAGTTGTACCAGTTCTGTCTTGTGCCCGCCACGTCTTTTGCTCGCTCTGTTTTTTTCCCCCAAACTTTATTGAATCAAACAACAAACAATATAACACTGGCTCTAGCTTCCGAGAATAACAAATGCCTATAATGATGTCGCAGACTTGCGCAGTAAAGGGGTTAAAATGTCGGAGTAAGTGTTTTCATGCGCGGCGATCGGATTAACAATCGACCTACCGCTCTCATTCGAAATAAAATCTTGATCGGAATGGGCTTGACCGGCTCAGAATATTCCGAATGAGGTATTTACATGAAGCACTTTTATTCCGATCAGGCATTTAATCCGAATAAATGTGTCCATGTAAACGTAGCCACTGAGCGTTATTATTTTTGTCACTCTCCGACTACTCCTGCGTCATCACTCTGAGACGTGAAACGGAGCGTGGCCAATCAAGAACACAGCAGCAGTAGCAAGAAACAAATACAAACATGGCCTACCCGGCGTCGTATTTTGTGGGTTCAGGATCGTTGTCAGGCTCTTGCAGAGCTTTATGTGATGAGCTGATTATTGGAATCAAGTTCGTTGGAGAAGGGAAACATCTTAAACGTGCAGGGTACCGGCGCTTCCGTAGGTTCGTTAGCCTCTTAATTAGCATAATTTGCAATGTAATAAGGTTATGAGCATGTTTGTTAGCATGACTAACTTGACGGATTGTTTAATTGGCGCGTTTATTAGCGTGACTAAAATTAGCAGGACTGACATGGTGTTTCCATTTATTAGCACGTTCATCCAAAATGAATCAATTGAAACGTACAGCGCCTCCTACTGAAAAAAATCAGTGAGCTCATGTCATGAACTCAAACAAGTGCTGTTGATGTCCGACGACATTCGCAAAGAACAGAATTCAAAACGAAACGTATTGAGCAGATGGCGGCAGAATCCGGCAGGCAGATAACGCTACTTATAGACGCGGCGTATGGTGTTTTTCACGCGAGCGGACGTCGCCGTCGCTCGTCTGCCGCTCGTTTGTCTTTCACGCGCCCCCCTGAGAAGCAACTTCCTGTCAGCCGATGATGAACGTTCACAAGTTTATGGCTCGCCAAAGTGACGACAGACAGATGGATGCAAAGTATTCAGCCTCGGGGGGGAAACCAGGTGCCCGGGCGGTGCCTGTAGGACCCCCTCGGGGACGCCCCAAAAACTGCAGAGAGCCAATCACAAAGCTCCTCACTTGTTTTACTCGCGCAATTCCAAAGCATTATGCAAATGATATTTTTTCTCCTATTTTCCGAAAGCGTCCTGGCAAATGTTTTCTACGACTACATTTTACTCCTCGCTGCTGTACTTTGATGCGAGTCTTTTGTTGATAAGCGGTGAGATGTACGGTAATCCCGCCTCCATTGCGAATTCCGGCTTTGCAGTCCCGCTATTTCTGGAGTAATTCCACTGTCGACCACTAAATGGCAACACAATAGGTTGACACTATGAAGTTTGAGAACTCAACTCAAACAAATGACTAAATTCAAGGAAGGATGCTTTTCAGTTCTTTAACATCCTATAAAAATCCTTTGAAATGGAATCACTTGGAACGGCGCATTTGAGTTTTTTTATTCACCATAACACCGTGGAGATTTTTTTTTAATGTCAACTTGTCTTTACTGTTATGCGTCCCAAATGAAATTTCATGTTTTCTGAAGATGCTAATTCCATTTTTAGTAATATATACTGTATATGATTTCTCTCATGTTGCTTACTATGCCTGTTCCATGAAAACAATCACAAATGCATCTTAGTGTCTTTAGAGTTCCTCTTTTTTTTTTTTTTGCTCCTTTTACTTTTTGTGGAAGCTCTTTTTAGCTGCGTTAATGACACTGGAGAGGGTCTCATTATATTGTCACAGTACATCAGAGGGATCTGTGAGCTAAAGTGCCGGGATGAGGCAGTCATTTTGCATTCGCACATTAGCAGACATCAAAACAGATGGTGTGATTTCTGAGCTATGTATGAATTAGCCAACATGTCGAAACAATCGCATGTCGTTTTCTCCGAATGTATAAAGAAGAGAGTCCAATGGATTTTATGAGAATTTGAAATCATTTATGCACTTTATGCGTAACGCCAAAAGTGTATTTCAGTGGGCTGTCGCCATTTGCGCCAGTCAATAAGGATTGTGTTTACAAAAAAATTCCTCAAGGCTGAAATTATCAATCACTTTTTTTTTTTTTTTTTTTTATAAAACAACTTGAAGCGTCAGGTATATTTACATTAGTCTATATCTCGACTGCACTTATCTATGTTGCATAGTATGTAGATGACACCTCTGTCAAACAGATCAATGTTTCGTAGATGCAGGCGTGTGTGTGCGAGCGAGCCTTGTGTGAGTAAGACGGCCGCGGGGCTCCTCTCAGCCCAAGTGTGTAATTGTGACGAATTCTCGTAAAAAGCAAACCTTTCAGCCCCAAGGCGCAAAGTGTCAATCGGCACTTCGCTTCCAGAAAGATCCACAAGAAATTACCAGACGGCGGTGGGGGCGGGGGGAGGAGGCAACTTGTGGCGGCGGCACGGGAGGCTAGCTATTAGCTAAACAACACACATGCGCGCAACCACACACAAACACACGCACACACACAAGTTATCACCTGCACTGCAATTATGACAAGAATGTCACAAGCACATAACGTACGGCAGACATAACTAGTCGACGTAGGAGAGAATGGGTCACCTTCAGACAAGACTAGTGGACGTAAAGGCGACTGAACCACTATTAGACATCACTAGTCAAGCATAAAGAGACCCAGCGCACTGTCAGACATTACTAGTCCACTTAGGACAGCATTGGTCTTCTGTTAGAAATGACTAATTGATTGAGGACCACTGCCAGACATTACTAGTCGACTTTAATGTTGACTAGCCGACTTAGAAGAGAACACATAACTTGATAAGTTTGACTTCCGCATTGGGCAAAAACCAAATGAAGCAATTCCATGCGGCTCAGGTCAGTGGCCGAGACCTACGTCGTTACGCGTCTTCTTTTCTTTGAAACGGAAAATTTGGAATTCGGGTTGAATTGGGGAATGTGAAAGATCATTTCCATTATATCCAGGATGAGCCGTAATTGGGATGGTTCGATCAAGTTGGGAAATGTGAAAATTGGTTGCTTGAACATTTTAAAGTTCTTTTGGGCATTTTTCACCCCCATATTTGCTTTTTCCACATTTGTTTGGTCCCTTAGCACTTACAACAACAAACATATTAATTATGGGCCCAACATTTCACTCTTTGACTTTCTCCTTTAGTATTTGTTGAATTTGACAACCAATATATTTTTTTAAGTACAACCCCATCTCTGCTAGCTTTAGCTATTGATACTAGAGGCATCTTATTCCAAAACCAAGTGCCCATCTCTGTATATTAGCAGCATCATGTGGGTGAAGTTACTGACAAAACATGTTTTTTGGCATGATGCCCTATAACATGAAATCACACTTCTTTGACTCCCTTCTTTTCTTTGTCATGATGATTTTTATTTTCATAAAAAGCAGAGACACCTTTCTCACGTGTCAAAACATCACTGTTGACAGAGTTGCATTTAAAATACATGACATTCAGAGAGAGTTCAACTCAAACAGAAGCTTTTAAGAACAGGCATTTTCTACTGTCGAGTTGGGTACCGCTGTGCAATTGTTAGTGGCCAATTAGCCACAAACGCTAACATAATTTACTTCCTAGTGTGCCGATAAGGCCTTCTGGGGCTGACCAGCGCACGTCGTGTGTTTGTGCGGACGGAAGTAAACGAGTCGAGCAACCATCACATCTCCTGTCACTAATTTCGACACAACACAACGCAGAGAGCAGATTTGAGCTCCATCACCAGCAAAAAGGTTCTCCAGCGCCAACGTACCCCTATAATCTGCGCCATCGCTGTTGTAAATGATTGCAAGAAGCAAGACACATATTGGATCAGAGCTCATTGCTCCATATAGTGGACACTTGGATGTTCCAAATTTTATGAATGCTGTATTGAGACAGTTGAGAATGTGGAAGGACCAGAAGAAAACAAAGGGACAGAATAATAAAAACGTATCGTTTATTACCAACAAAATGGATGACAGCAGTCTGACGTTGATCATCGTTATTCTTATTCAGTGATGTCATCATTTTACAAGTAACATGTCCATTTGTGGCGCACCTCAAGCAATACTACAGTTTTTCTTAAAAAAAGCACTTAAATAGGAAAAATAAAATTTAAATAGTTGTGTTGCATCTCTTCCTCTTGACGTAACTTTCCATCAAGAGTGAGTAACCCCATAAAAAAAAACGAACAAAAAAAGAAAACAAACAAAAAAAAAATTTTGCAGTCAGAACATTCTGCCTCTGCCCGCTAGCCAGGTTACATGTGCGAGCTCACTTGAGGGGTGTGCAAACTTTTGGGCTCAAGTTTGGCTTTTCTGACCTGCACCAGCATTGTTGTTGGCATTTAGTATTAGAATTCAATTACAATTAATTAAACAATTATTTAATCAAATACAAAATGTGCATGTAAAACTGTTTGTTTTGCTATCACGTTTTGTTTTTGCTGTTCACAGGAAATCAATTTCCAGTCAGATGAATAGAAAATAAATATATTGTTTTGTTTAAGTGAACAAAACAAATTAATTTTAGGTAAAGAAAATTAAACAATGCAGCAAATAAACTTGTTTATTTCAGGAAAATAATGCTCAGTTTATCTAATTTTAATTAATATAAACAATTATTTAACACAACTTAAAAACATTGTAATTAAAAAAAAAAACATTATTTCTAATAAATCAACTGACTCGTTAAGCAAAACAAAAAACTTATAAAAACATTTTTGTCACAATTTTTTTCAAAACTAAACAAGTAAAGGAAGAAATGAGAATTATTACAATAATTATTGATCTTTAATTTTCTGTAAACATTTTTACAGTACTTTCAATTGACCAACTACTCACATAAACTTCAATAATGCATTTTTTTTAAAATTATTTGACTGCTTTCTTTTTTGTTATTTATAATAAAGCAACTAAGTAGGTACTTAATGAGATAAATGAATACAAACTGTATAAATAAATTTTGAATAACTTAGGAACGCAAACAATGTGTAATTAATGCAAAAAAGAAATGGTAACAATTTTTATATACATTTTTTTACAATTATTTTTAATCATACATCATTTCCCAATTATTTAATACATTAAAAAACATTAAATGTCATTCCTTTTTGTTTTTTTAAAAATACTTATGTTGAAATTTTTACTGATAAGAAATCAATTTTCAAATGAGCTGTCAACTATAATGATAAACTGGCAAATTAAAAGAAAAAAATAAGTGTCCCACTGCAATTTGAAAGTTGGAAAAAAAGTTGCCGCAGCAGAGACATGAGAATCCTGTCCAGTTGGGGGCGCTGCTTACGGTTGTTGCTCAGCGCTCTGAGGCAGCAGACGCAACGGCACTACCTGCTGCTTGCTCTTCTTACACACTATTCAAGGCTGTGTTGGGAATCACTCGCTCTTTCTGTACTCCATTATCACCAAATTATCTGTGTACTTTATTTGTATATAGCGTACCGAGATAGCTCCTCAAATGTCCACTAAAAATCACAAAAAAACAAACAAAAAAAAACAAACGAATCTGATTCCCCACACATAAGAACAACAATGGAAACGATGGAGGGTTACATTGTAAAGGAGATGTTGTTATATCACACTTCAACAGGGATGGGCAGCTGTCCCACACTCCGATTATATCATCCATTAATTAAAACCATTAAACAAAACAATAACAATAATAACATAATTTTACTCTGTAATATCCCCGTTCATCACTAGATGGCATACTGCCCTATGCAAAGGTGAGTAGCCCTAATAAATGTCTTGAAATGATTCGGAATGGACAAAAATAGTGCCGAACAATATTCAAATTTCGAATGAGTTGATTTTAGTGAAAGAATGCACAAAATGAGTTCTTGCACTTCCTTGTTGCTTTCCTGTTCAGCAATTTTGTGTTGTCCTTGAATTGTAACTTTAATGCACAAGAGCCCTTTGCACTGGAAAAAAAAATCCCAGTATGTGGTTATTTTTTTTATATTGTTCCATTAGTTGAAGGCTAGATGTTTTATACATGCATTGAGCATGATAAATATTAAGATACTGTGATGCACACTGGTTTGATTACATTTTTAATATAAAAAAAAAAAGAAAAAGAAAAAGAAGATATATGTATGTATGTTCTCCATATTTAAAATGACATTTTTGTCCTACGTCTGGTTAAGATTTTTTGGGGGGTGGAAGCTGGGACAAATGAATGGCATTTTCCATTACTACAAATGGCCACCTCACTGACTTCATCGCGCAGAGGGAGGCTTTCCCAACACAGCCAAATTGTGCCTGCCTGCGAGCGTGTGAGCGTGTGTGTGTGTTTGCATGTGTGCTTGCAGGTGTGTCCTACACGAGGAGGCACCAGGGCGTCTGGTCTTGGTCGCACTCCAGCCTGGTGTTGATAACGGTGCAGGGGGCGCCACCTACAGTCAGCTCCTGGCGGGACTCCACTTGGTAGCGCAGGTTGCTGAGGCCCCCGTCAGGATCTACTTTGAACTGCTCCTGCACGCCACACAAAAACATTTTACTGTCAAAGGACGTGTGTGGATTCCCTATTTAGGTTGGCTTGCGGAAGACATCCAAGAAGTTTCATTTTGGCTTACAACTGCACTCGCCTTCATACAAACGTAAAATACAAACATTATAATTCACCGGTATAAGGGGGGAAATGGTTGTCTTAAGACAAAATCATTTTGTTTTTAAGATTAAATAATTCACACTCATTGTGCTATACTCTATTTTTAAATGTTGTAAAATAGTTTATTTTCTCATTTTCCATTTCGTTAGTCACAATGATGAATGAAATCATTACCCTGCAATTAATGAGAAAAAAATGAAAAAAAATCCTTTTTAACTAACCAACATAGAGCAATAATGGCTATATTACCATAACAAATAAAATTGTATGAATTTAAGAATAAAATAATTCAAGCTAATTTTTCATGTTTTATTGAACATATTTCATCAAAATTAATTTAACTATTTATTAAGTTTTAAATGCATCCATCCATAATCTGTAACACTATTCCTTAACAGTGTATGTTATTCTATAATTTATTATTTTAAAAAAATATCTATCTACGATTATTATTTTTTTCTTTTTCAGAGCCGTGGTTATTAGTAGTTAAAGGAAGCTGATAATCAATATTTGGATCCCATATTCATTTGCAGTAAAAGGGAAAAATATTGGTGTCAAAATTTTGAATAATATAAATGTCAACACTTGACTATTTTGTTTTATTTTTTTTAAATCTAAGACAAAAGACATCTCAGTTTTCAAATTCCAACAAAAACATCCCGGGAAGTTCCAGGCCGAACCTGCTTCTGGGCCGCCACCCGCTTCTGATCCCGCTTGCGCCAGGCCGGGTCGTGCACGTGCAGGAAGGTCTCGTATCCGGTGGTGATGCCGCTCGGCCGGAACAGCTGCAAATCGGCGCCACGACTTAGATTTGGGAAAAACATCAGCTTTTCTTAAGAGGTGCACCGCTCACCTGCAAGCCCGCCTTTCGCAGACGTCGGTAAAACTCGTCGTCCTCGCGGCCCCACCCCCAGAAACGATTGGACATCCCGTTACACTGCACGCACACACGAGTAAAGTGCATTTGGCCCTTTTCAAAGATAAGTCAAACCATACATGTACATTACGTTTTTCATTGGATGGCGACAACTTGCATTACGTGTTAGTTGACATTTTTAACACGAATTCTTTACATGTGGAACAATCATTAATCTTCTATGTTTTACATAGGCATGAAACATGTGTTACAAATATCACATGCGCATGACATGTTAAGTCCGTTATAGCTCCATTACACTTGTGTTAGGGGGAGGGAAAAAGTTGACTGAAGTCGGAAAAGTTGACCACAAAAATAGGTTGACAATTTTTTTTTACTCAAAGCTTTGCCGGCAACATGTTACGGCATCCATACAGATGTTTACGGCAGACGCATGAGGAACGCCGCCAGTGGGATCCTCCTAACACTTTCACGGTCTATTCGCACCCTCTAGTGGTCAAACGTGCATACTGCAGTCAAGAAATGAAACAAGTCATCTTTTCCCTGACACTGGTTAAAAAAAACAACAAAAAACAACAAAAAATCCCCGTCAAATCAACGTCATATCAAAATGTGAAATTTCTGGTCGAAATGTAATTTGTCATGCAATAAAGTGAAATCAATCATGTCAAAAGGTGCAATTGAGGATGTGATCATGTGGAACTTGCTGACGTGCAAAGGCGGCCGTTACCATGTGGTAGTGCCTCTTGGTGAGCAGCAGGATGCCGCCCACGTAGGTATTGTAATGATAGAGGGGGTGCAGGTCCGGAGAGGCCACGTGGAAGGGCCCTTCGGCGGGGAAGCCGTAGTCCAGCGCGTCGTTGAGGGGCAGAAGGTCCACGTCGTGCATGGCCAGGTAATCCGTGTCGTTGGCGCTCTCCAGGTAGCCCACGTTGATCAGCGACGCCCGATTGAACCTGCCACAAACGCCCTAATCAGCGAGTGCGCTTTTACGCGAGCATTCTTTTGCGTTGAGCATGCAAGCGAGGTCCTTCAGCGTAGTGCCGCATTACGCCACAACACGGCAGGCTGCATTGAGCTTGACTGGAAGAGATGCAGCATAATTATCGGCAAGAACAAGAAGCAGAGCTGGCCCCCTACTAAGCTAAATAGTCGACATTCCTGCAGAGCAGAGACAAATCAACGCCCACTTCTTGTACGAGTTGCTGCATTGTGTCGGTTTAAATTAGCTGCAACATTTTTGCTAATTTCCTTAAGCCTGTCTATGGCATTCCCTGTTATGTGTTAGCATCAAGCTAGCAGGCTTTCATTAGATAACTTTATATAGTTTGGTTGAACATTTTATTGTTTAAATTGACAATGTTTAACTGCCTTTTGTTTTCTCTTGTCTTTTGTGTCGACTTCGACTGGGATTGAGAAATAAACAGCTTGAAGAAAGCACACTTGACTTCTTATTTGGAGAACGGTGGGAGGCAGGAAGAGGAGGTGCTACTAATATGGGTGACATGAAGCTTTGTGGACTCTCGGAACTTTCCCAAACAGGCTTCGTGTGCACACAAACTGCCCCCCCTGGATTTCTCCACACAATGTTGCTACGTCTCACCTGTAGTGGTCCACCTGGTTGACGATGAGGATCTGGTGCGCGATTTTCTTGTTGTTGAGGAAGGTGTGCATGAAGGGCACGAAAACCAGCAGCTCCTCGAAGCGCTCCCTGAAGGGCACCACCAGCACCAGCTTGTGAGGACCCCACGACTCGTCAGCTCGCGGGGGGCTCTCGGACCGGCACGGTGGGGGAGGCTGCTGCGGGAGGCGCCCGTCCCGCTGCGATGAGGCGGCGGACATGTCCGACGAACAGCTGAGCTGAAGCCACAGCAGGGACGCAAGGAGCAGCAGCACGCAAAGGCCGAACAGCTTGTACACTGAACAGCGGCCCCATGCAAACCTGAACACAATAGCAGTATTAATACAAAAGCATTATTATTAATACAATATATACACGGTGTTTCAAGTGTGTTACTTTACGTTACCTTATATCTTCATGACTGTTGATCATGTTTCATTACATTTTCACAAATGTTCAATATACGAGCCCTTGGTTACACGGCATACATGGAAACAGTCTTCCATTTCTTGCAAAACGCTTTGAAACTTCTAGCCGAAATCTGCGTGGAGCATGTGTGTAAACGACTCATTCTTATCAAACTCTTAAGGCACAAAGCACCTTCTAGTGAACAACATTGCAAAGCACATTTTATGAAAAAAAAGTCAAAACATTTGATGACGTAACAATGGCCTGACAATACCACCGCGGACGAAAACTTGAGGATTTCACCTTTCAGGCAAAACTGATTTCATATTGCTAGCCTAGTTCCTAAGATATGCATTTTTTTGTTTGTTTTAACGCCCTGGTGTTATTTTGACATTTTGATGTTTTATAGGGCTATAGATGGGTACTATTGGATATGTCTGGAAAATATACACAAATCTTCATAAACGACTGAGTTATCACGCGTCAAACGCAGTGCCATTTTTGGGGACAAATGAACACAAACCTTGTAAAAATAAAATAACACCGGGGGGATAAGTAACATCCTCATGAAACATCCTGTATATATGCTAGTAGTATTTGTTGAAGTGTAACTTGGTTTAAAATGTTTGAGAAGCACCGATTTAAATGATTACAAAGTGCATTAGATTTCACTACAAACCAAACAAACATCTGAGAAGTTAGTTGACGGCGAACACACGACACAAGTCTTAAGAGCTGAATGAAACATGCTTTTAGTCCACTTCACACGCACACACACACACACACACACACCCACTCCCACATACACACACGCACACGCAGCATTATTGTCTGTCTTTTGATAGTGTACCTAAGTTTCCCATAAGCGTATATTTCGATTTTCCAGCAAATGAAAATGACTTTCTAGTGTGAAGGACAAACCGTCTCTATCATGTGTCATCTTGTTCTTTAAAAACATTGATGTGCATCTCATTTGGAAAGATGCTTGGAATGCAAGAAGCCAACAAAGTTAAAATATCTTGACTCTTTTATGAAACAAATACATACTTGTAATGTTAGATGTCAGTCTGTATTGTGATTTTAATGGAATTAAGACAGTGCTTCTCAAAATTAAAACAAACATCAGAACGAAGCGTGTAAGTATGTATACAGCCTAATTAAACTTTTTTTTTTTAATCTTGCACAGTACTTTTTTTTTTTTAACTTTACAGTAATTACTTTTTGTAAGTTCGTTTACTGTATACTGTACATTTGCATTGGATGTTTGGAATGATTTAAAACGTTTCAGTACACGTTTTTTTTAATTTTGTTTTCATTTTCCTACAATTCATGTCCAAACTGCATAAGTTACAGTGGTTAGAAATATTAAATGCACTTTTTTTTAGGAATAGAATCGTTTACTTAGTGAAAAAAAACTTTTGAGAAGCACTGTCTACAGTTGTTAACAGTGTGCACACAAGTTTGTGTCCAATTCCACTCAATCTTTGACTTACTCCTTGTCTTCCTGGTCGACAACTTTTGAGGCGTCATTTCTTCAAACAATTCATTTGAAGAATTTAAAAGAGTTACAACCCATTATATGAGTGTTGTCTGAAATGAAGTTGGTATGACATGAAAATTAAATTACCTTCTCTCCTCCTTAAAGTAGAGCACAGGTTTCCTCCTCGATGAGAACATCATCGTGCTTCTTCAAAAGTTGACTTTTTCAAAACAATTCATCAAACTCCCACGCGAGTCCTTAATATCTGCCATGCTGACGATGGCTCACATTTAATCGGACTTCATTTCAACTCGTCCAGCAATCAGTATTTTTTTCTGACCAAGAGTCGTTCATGTCGGCAGCGGCAGCATCTCGCTCAATGGCTGGACACGTAGCATGTAGCATTAGCATGTAGCATACCTGCGCCAAGCTAAGTGGTTGCTAGCAAAATCTCGTAGCTGGCAGCCTAACATGCGATGACATGGACACGACGCTATCTTAAACCAACACAAATAGACCGTCAATTTTTATTTTCGTAATTTTCCCTCGAAAGGAGGGAGAAAAAAATATCCATTAAGAGCCGAACGTGATTGAGTTCAACTTGATTTACTGCTCGAGCAGAAACAAAGCACATAAGTGATTCCTACCAATTCTGAAAACACAACGAAACAAATGTATCGCTACCAAAAAAAAAATTACAACATCAGCTCTAAAACATTTGACACAAAGTGCGGCATCAATAATAACTCTCCAAGTACCACTATAAAGTACAACTTTATTGGTAGGCAAGGTAGCTTTGTTTCTATGAGTCAGAGTGACTGAACATTTTACATTCATGGAAGCCATGCTGTTTCTGGAATTAAGGACAGTAAACCTAATGGGTGAAATACTTCCTTTTATTTCAACATCTTTTAAATCATTACATTTAGTATCAAATTTCTGTGACAACAAAAGTATTAAAAACTCATTTTCTGTTAAAGAGCAAAATGGGCCAAAACCTTTAACATGAGTGCTGTATTGAAGGGAAAAAAAAAAAAAATCAACCCTCATTTAAAAAAAAACAAACAAAAAAAACAACAACTTTTCAGTATTTTCTAAACTCAAACATTCCAGAAAGAAACTTGACAGTGTCATACTACTGATGAATTCAACCTCCTGCATAGATTAAATGTAGAGAACATTAAAAACAGCAAAGTGAACATTCACACTGGATGCAGTAACTCGTTTTTCACATTTCAGCTGTTGAAACTTCACAAGCAAATCTTATTTTGGGGGGGGGGTTTAAACCACTAAAATGAAATAGTTTGACATGAGTTCAAATGTGCCGTGATCACGCATAACAATGTCACACGAATCGCCATGATGAACGCAACGCAGGTCTGCCAGTTGTCAGCGGCGACTTTTGAAATAATCCATTAACACACGATGCCGTGGGCCGCTTCACATTTCAATGGATGATCCAAATATTTCCGTCCGAAAGGAAATCATAAATATTAGTAATGGTCTCAAGTAACTTTTGTGCATCGCAAATCTGCTCTGTACTGCATCTCTTCATAGACTTGGAACACACGCAATCAACGCACGCGCGATCCAGCGAGCGTTTAGACCAGCTTCTTGGCCTCAAAGAAGCTCTTGAGGTGTCTCATCTGCCATATACCGATGGCCACCAAGATGAGAGTCTGCACGATGGACCACCACAGGACGCGCTGGTTGGTGCTCTCGCTGGTCTGGCGAAAGCGCTCTTCACGGTACTGTAGGAGACACGCGGTGAACAGGGAACGCACATAGACATCAGTACTTTCCAGAAATTGCCGCAGGAATGATCAAAATGGCCTTTTTTTCACGACTTGTGTATTCCCCACAATTACCTTATGCCACTGGGCTACATTAAAGGAGCATTATCCGTAATAGCTGACGTCAGTGTAGTCTTTTGGGGTGGGGTTTAAGTAGTGATGGCAAAATGAAGCCCCATAAAGCAGTCAAGCCCTTCACACACGTAGGGGCTTCAAGATTATTAATTTCGACTATGCCATTAGGTGGACAGAAAAATGTATAACATGCTTGGTGCTTGCAATAAAACGGTGGAGTGTAAATCATGCTCCGAATACAAAAAATATTATTTGAAGAGTGTTTCAACATGAATTGTTCTGTGTTACTTTCTTTATGTTTGTGCTTATGCAACAAGTGAAAATGTGAAATTTGGAGGTAAAATAGTGTTTCTTCATTTTTTATTTAAAAACAATAATTTTTTTCCCCCAAAAGTTTTTGGACTCAGGCGGTTTCTTTTTTTTGCAAAGAATTTCACCTGCTTTTAAAAAAACTCTTTCACATGGTACTGATGAAGCACGGGTATGATGAAGCATAGATATGAGATCGCAAGTTTGTATAGATTTGGAAGCATTTCACTGCCGCTTTTATTTCAAACTACTGTACACTCGAAACCTAGTGAATCATCACGTGGTACACCTGAAGCTTCGCGGGGCTTCAAAACGTCACCACTTACGTCATCAACACGGGAATCGACCCGCCGTTCAAGAACCACTCATCTACATTACTCGGCACACACTTCAGGGATTCGACCCGAGAAGCACATCACTAGGTTTAAGATTTTAATACTACTACGACTAATAATAAGTAATTATATATGATATATATTAATAATAGGTTGGGAAACACTGCAATATTCCTAAACATGATTTCTAATCTCCACTGACCCTCTGGTAGTTCTGCTCCTTCTGAATCTGGTCCACCTGCTCCACCAGCTGCCTGACTCGCAGCTGCAGCTCCGACAGTTTGTCTTTGGCGGCGATCTCGGCATAGTTGTTGGCGTGCTCGCCCACCTGGATGTCCAGGTGGACTCTCTGTGGGCAAGCGGCAGATGCAGGTCAAAGCAAATGGCAGCTTGAGTGCGGTCGCGTTGTGCAGCGCATCCTCACCAGCATGCCTCCGGCGAAGAGGGAGAATTTGGAAGAGTTGGAGTGCAGGCAGATCTGATGTTCTCCTGGCGTGTGAGAAGTGAAGGTGAACCTTCCTTCGGAGCCGTACTGTCGGGATAGGATAACCTGCATTGGGGGAAAAAAAAATGCGCACACACATGCAGACACAGAGACACACACGGGCAATTAGGAGAAATATTTTTGGTAATTTCAGTATTTGTGCGACTGTGAGTGAGGACACATTTATTTCTGGGAAACTTTCTTAAAAAACGGATGAGAAAAGGCTGGTCTCCTCCTTCAGTTAAACTCATAATATTTCAAACGCAACTAATTTTAAATTCAAATATGATGTTTTGATATTTGAGAAAAGAGTTCTCTGGTTTTTATTTTGTAGCCATTACTTCACAGCAAAACATAGAAATCCTATCTGTCAGGAGCGAGTTTCATGTCGAATAACGAACCTTTTCCTCGGGGTCTTTGACTTCAACAAACATGCCCAGCCCCTGAGTGGCCGGGAGATATTCCTCTTTGTGTTTGTCGTACAGCTGAGTACGATAGTTGCCTGAAAACACATACTAGATTAATGTCAATAGAAATGCCCTTCTCCTTTTCGTCACAATCACATACAATAAAGTGTCACCACGCAAATAGTCTCTGTTTTAATACGTATTGTGCCCCTCAGTTATTAAAAGCCATAGTGAACTTCAACAAAGTACAATATAACTTGAAGGGGAACATTTTCATATTGAAATGACATTACAGCTGAAGTACAGCTAACTTAAATGACAGATAGTTGGACTGTCATTTCAGGGTTTAAAATCACACTTTAAGAAATGTCGAGCAACTTTGACGAAAACGATTAATTGAATCTCAAAGTTTGCGGGCTAGCGGTTAGCATTAGCAAGGTAGCATCCCCGCCGCCAGGACGCTCACCGATGATCATCGTCTCATCTGGGATTTCTTCTATGAAACACTTCTTCTCCGTTTCCCCTATGTGGAAGTACAAGGCGGTGACGAGGCCGTAAAAAATGTTGAGAAGGAAAAACGACAACAGAGCTGAGCACATCCTGACAGCCGCCATCTTACTGTCAGGAGAGAGCGCTACTGCGGCTGCGCAGAAGCGGCAGTGCCACATCAACCAAACGCCACGTCCTGGCCAATCAGCGACTTCGAGATTTCTTAGTTTTTCTTTTCTTTTTTTTTTTTTTACTTGAAACCCAAAAACACACCCGACGCGATGAGGGACTAAACATTTATATATTTAAAAAACATGAGGTTTAAAAAATATCGTACTTTAAAAACGCCTAGCAATGCTTCTTTCATTCAGTAGAGGACAGTAATACAATGCCCGGCCAGTTACGCGGACAAGCGAAGAAGTGTCTTTTCCGCCAAGCTGTTTCCACGGTAACCAGAAATGGCGCCCGGTAAGTAGCTCGGTCTCTCAACCGATCAAATAAATTTATCGTCGTTCACAAGAAAGTCGGCAATTATATTTATATTTTGAAGGTTACAGTTACATGAGATCTTTTAATGTGAAGTGCTACCACGTGATGAGTTTTAACGCATTCTAATGTGATAATGAAAATCAACACGTAAGATATATTCACACTGCAATACTTGGAAAAAAGCAAAACACTGATCGTCGATTGTAAACTGTACAAAACACAAACTACCCAATGTTACAAGTTGCGGTACGGAAGCTAACAAGTTGCGGTACGGAAGCTAATGTTATCAAGCAAATTTAATTCGCTTTACGCCACTTTTGTTCAGGTACATTTGGTAAAAATACAAAATATAGACGCGAAATCGAACGTTCTGATTCAGGTCCTTTGCTGAAGTAAATATAAAAAAGTCCGAGATGAACTCGACAATTACAAGTAAAAAGTAAGCATTCATATTTAGTCAGTGCCATATATAAAAAAAACAGATTCCATAATTGGCCCAATGAAAAAAAAAATCTACATACAAAATTATCGACTAAAATAATCTCTTCCTTTTTTCTTCATATCTATCCTATCAAAACGTGCTCTCATAGCTTTGCTAATGTTGTGAATTGACTAATAAAAAATAATCAGCGAATTATAACTAAAAAATATATATATATGTCAATTGCATGTGTGTTTTAAATTTATACTGAGATTTTTGCTAACATGCTAACACAGAAAAACGTTTTTACCATCAATCATTCTTGGCCATGGGTAGGGAATAACATGCTTCTCTGAATCCGTCACATCATGATTGTTAAAGTTCGCTGGTTAAAATTCCTGCCTGTCAAATGTATTTTTTTGGTAATATAGAATTGTTTATTGAACAGACAAAATGCATTCACCATTATTTGTACAAAAGAGATATGACACATTCGGGTTTCAAGCCACAGCTGATTTACAACTCCTGTCTCTGGTTTGGCTTCACGGTAAAATGAGTTAAAAGAAAAAAGAGAAAACCATTAAGAGAGAAATAACGCTTTAATAATGACTGATGAATGATGAATAATTACTTAAGCAATGAGCAAATGAACAGTTGAAAGCAGGAAATGACAATAGTACGTACAGTACTATGTTTTAAAGATGTCTTAAAGATCCCAAGATGGATTTCGCCCTTTCTCGTTTTACCATTTTTATTTTATTTCATTTTTACAATATGTCGTCATACATGGTGGTTCAAAAATGTTTTGAGCCTGTTTTGACAAAGTAAGGAAAAGAAAGTCGGGCTGGGCAATGTGGCATAAATCACAATTTTTGTTTTTGTTATTTCAGGACAGTTTTATAGCATTTGTACTAACAACTAGATAAACTACAGAGTACTTCAATATTTCATTAACACATGAAGTACTGTAAATTAAAAACACATGAAAAAGATGAACGTGGAAAAATATTCACAGTTTTACTAATTAAAAAATATAAAGTAATGTAGGGGTGAAAACGTCTCATGACATATAGGCTGCAATGTCTGATTCTGACCTACAAGAGTTCAGATGTTCTATTTTTGTGTTCTACAGACAAGACCAAATCCAACTCAAAAGACTGAAACAAATCCTTTGTGCACCACGCTACACAAACCAATGTAGATCAGGAGATGGTTGACTCCCAATTGCCTGTCATGTTTGATCAACTATATGTGCTTACAGCTGATGACCTGAAATTTATTTCGATCACTAATTGCACTCATACGTACTGTATCTGTGGTCAAATATACAGAGTAAAAGCAAAAAGTTGGCAGAAAAGTACCTTCTCATGTACAGATACCTGAAAAAATCTACTTGGAGTAACATAGTATTTGTACTCTGTTACTCCCCACCCCTGCAGTAAAGATAAGCTTAGTCTGTTCAAAATAATGCAACGGCGTGAGGCGCTATGCATTTCATATGCTACTCATGCTCTTGTTTTGACTGTGATGCCATTGTTTGTCTACAGGCAGCCAACCAATCGTATCCTTCACGTGATGTCATTTTGCTTGTGTGTGTGCTTGACATGGTGCGCGTGACCTTGACGTGCACCATCAGCTGTCGTCGACTCCCCTGCAAGTGCTTCTCTACCTCAACTGCTGGTACTTCGCCGCCTTTTTCCTGGCAAACGTCCTCATGTTCATCTATAAAGGTTGTCCGTCTGCAAAATGTCAACTACTGCGAGCGTCAACAGGTTTCTTCAATATCTTCTTCTGCTTCTTTTCGGCAGGCCTTTTGCTGCCCTATCCGACTAGTAATCTGATTCTGGACGTGGCGCTGCTGGTTCTCTTTCTCGGTCTGGAGACTCTGCGGATCTTCTACGGTGGGTGCTAACGCTGAACTCGGGATGTTTTCTTCCAACGGGTCCTTTTAATGACATTCCGTGGGACAGGGTAGGTAACTCCAGAAATTAAAAAAAAAAAAAAAAAAAAAGAAAAAAAGAATTCAGCCCCTGAAGCCAGTTTTACTTAAAATTTGGTAGAATCCTCTATCATGAGTAGACCCACAAAAAAAGTCTCAAGAAGCCGTGCCCGAAACACAACTGGAAGTCTGCTATGTTGGTTTGAAGGGGAAAGTCAAGCTAAACATATTTTTTACCAGAATATTGTCTATGTAGGCCCACTAGTTGAAATACGGCATTCTGATTAATATTGCGTTTGTGGAATATAAGTTAAGCAGCAAAATGCACTCGCTTTTAGCCATCTCAGGGGGCGGCCATTTTGTCATTTCTGTTGACTGAAGATGACATCGAAGTTGCTCAGGGCTCAGATAACGACCAATCACGGCTCACCTGTTTTCTGAAGCTGAGCCATGATTGGTCGTTATCTGAGCCCTGAGCAACCTCGATGTCATCTTTAGTCGACAGAAGTGACAAAATGGCCGCCACCTGAGCTAGCTAAAAACGGGTGGATTTCTCATATTCCACAAATGCAATATTAATCAGAATGCCGTATTTCAACTAGTGGGTCTATTTGTGGAAAAATATATGTTTGGGTTGACTTCCTTTTTAAACTTACGTTGGCCATTTCACAGTGTTTTTCAAAGACAAAGCTTCTTGATGTGGATTGAGACGGTTGAGAGAGGTTATAACCGTGTTGTGTGCATGTCAGGCTGGAAGGGCAACCTGTGCGAGCACGCAGTGACCACGGCGGTGTCTCTCTTCCTGCTTTTGCCGTGTGTCACGCTGTCCGTCTACTTCCTGATTCTGCAAAGTTTCGTTCTACGTCTGGAGTTCTTGCTGGGCTTGGTGCTGCTCTGCTTCTACGGCCTCCAGTTCCTGCTCAGCATCCTGGCCTTGTCCTCCTTCGCCAGGTAAAATGCACGTTCCCTCATCCAGCCCCAAAAAGATGCATCGGCTCGTAATCCCACTAAAGTATTCCTTCATGTTTTCCTCCATTTTCAGGTCCAAAGTTTACTGACAAGCACCAAGAATCACATCAAACACTTCAAATTTCATTTGTACATAATTTTGCTACTGGTCCTACATGTTTTGACATTTCTACTTTTATACATATAAAGAGCTACTAAAGCTCTAAACGTCAAATAAATAGGCCCTGTCAACAACCTTTTGAGTCTTGCTTCTTATGCAGGGCACTCTCTCCTTAAAAATCTAATATTGCATTGTCTTATCTATACCTCTTCGGAATTAAAAAAAACAAGGTGTCTACAAGAGCATTTTGCAAAATGTCATCAGGAGGAAGTTAGAAAGTCACCAATTTTTTTGGTCTTCTTTTGCACATTTGTCCCGCTCACCTGGAGACAAAAAGATGCCAACTGGCACTAGTGTCCACCAAGGAGCACATCACAGAAGATCAGCAATGGATCATTGTCTCTGACCAAATCACCTTAGCAAAGGGGGTCCCACAGGGTCCTATTTTAGGACCACTTCTCTTTCTATTTTGCGAATAACATTTGTGATAAATCAAATCACGCTCTGTATCATATGTATGCTGCCGATAACAGTTTTGTCGGCTTACTCCAGCGCTCCTTCTCGAGACCGCCAAATGTGGTCGGATTCTATTGCTCTCATCCGTCCATTCTCTGTAGCGCTTTTCCTCCTGACGGGTTGTGGATGTGCTGCAGCCTATCCCAGCTGACTGGGCGAGAGGCAGGGTACACCCTCAACAGGTTGTGAGCGACTCATGCTCTCATTGATGCCAAATTACTTTTAAATGGTAGTATGACAAAAGCAACAGCCTTTGTGGCATCTAGGTCAACTGCCTCCATCCCTTTATTTCCAACCTTGACGATGGGGAGTTGACTGTATTTTGATGTACTGATGTATTGATGTACTAATGCCATTTGATTGACTGATCAACAGAATGTCTACTGATAACTGTCTGTTTTCACACATTTGTCATTTCCAGCTGAGAAACGAAGTCCACTAGAGAACACATTACAGCAGAACATTTTCTATCATTTGGATGTCACTCTGTGAACAGCCAAAATATGTCCACTAGACAATACTAAGGTCCGCTGAAGAGCAAATCTCAGAAGATCATCAAGAGGTTATCTCAGAAGATGAACAATACATCATCAGAAGGTCAACAGATCATCTGGCGACCCCACAGACGACCATCACCAGGGTTTGAAAGCTCTTGGTTCTGCGTTTTTTCCGAGCATAATGAAAACAGACAGCAGGGGGCGACAGAACGCTTGGCTGCAGTTGAGAAAAGCCGGTCAGAGGTTATAGCAGAAGACAATATGACAGAAGAAATTTACTTTTAATGTCCCCAGAGGACCTTCAGAATTTCCTCCGCTTGTTCTCCGGCACGATGAGGACCTTGTTTGTCTTTTGTCCCATGCGTGCGCAAACAAGTGAAGGCATGTCGTCGTCACGGTAACACTCTAGCCTCCAAACAGTGCTTAATCTGATCGCAACATGTCATTGTTGCTCGGTTGATTGTGTCTGGAAGATTTCATCCGCATCCACAAACTCTTTCACTCCCCCAGTTGCGATCATGTCAACGTGTGCGTGCGAGTGTGTGCAGCATGTTCCAACATGTTCATAAAATATGACAAACATTTGACTCCACCATTGAAATCGCTTTAGGGCGCAAGGCACACACACGCACTTGTGGAAAATGCATTTTCACGCTTCTCTACCTTGAAGGTATTATTCAAGGCGCTTTAATGCCATCTCCTCATTCACCAACTGATGACGCATCAGAAGCAACTGGGGGTTCAGCTCAAGGACACTTGGACAAGGTCACAAGGGCTGAGGATCGAAGCAGCAACCTTCAAGTTGAAAGATGAGCCACTCCACCACCTGAGCCATGCCACGCATTACAGACACACACACACACATGATTTCCCCCTCTCTATTTCCCCATCTAGTGGATGTGGTGAGTCACTTGGACTCCAACGAGCAAAATTGAAAATAAATGACCTCCAAGGTCCAACAATCGCAATCGAAAAATACAGACTGCTTTGACTGAAGAATCAACATGTTTCACTCCCGTCCAATAGATGGCAGTAATGCACGTTACAAACACACAAGCCAATTCACACCTTTATTTGGCTTTTCAGTAACATGTTAATCCTGCTAAATAACTAATAAACAAATGAACTACACAACAACCTACATGACAGTTTAAAAGTAAGTACAAGAATGAACATTACAAATACAATACAGTAACTAAGTAATGATAAAACAAACATCAGTTACCAAAACACAAAAAGTTCTCCTGAGATGTCATTCCTTCACTTGTAAAAATACAGCATAATTTTTTGTTGTAAAATTAGGACTCGAATCACATTTTTTTCTTGAAAACATGCAAAAAAATCGTTAAAAATATATACTTTTCTTGAAAATTTGATGATCATCACACCTGGCCATTTTTTTCAAACACACGTGACCTTTTACTTCTCAGTCACGTGGCGACGCCACCTTGCACCAACCTGTCCTGACGCCACGTCGGCACACCGGCGAGGAAAAAGAAGGGAGGAGGAGGTAAAGAGGTAAATAAATGAGGGAGACAAAAAAATGGCCAGTCTGGCAGAGAAAAAAAAATGGCAGTGTGAGCCCCTCCCTTCCTGTCTCACCTCCCTCCCTCTCCTCAGCCTTTCTGGAAGCTTCCAAGCAGGATGGAAAACGCCACGTTGCGCGTCCCCCAATCCAGCTGTTCCTGTCATCAGGGATCAGACGGATGGCACGCTTGATTGCTTCTGTCTGACTTCAGAAATTACGATGTATTATGTCATTGGAAACATGTTAACGACCTCCATGAGGGATTTCAGGTGTGACATCAGTTAACTCGTTCACTTGAACTAAATTGAATTCAACAGATTTGAGCTGAATTGAATTGCGTTTATAAAGTACAATACTATCATCAGAATCTTTACTGGCTATGTATGTTAAAACATACAAGGAATTTGTCTCCGGTAGCATTAGAGCAGCAAGCAACTCTAACAAAACTATTACGAGACACATTACATATTGTTTTATGTTGTTGGCGGGATTATTTACATTTCCATGCATTTCAAATGGGAAAGATGATTTTAGATGCAGTGGAACCTGGCTTTAAGAGACCAATTTGGGCTGATTGTCCGTTAAATTAAGTCGTTTTTTTTCGTGGCCTAAAAACAGTCCGTACAGCACAAAATTATTGTAACTAAACATAAAAAAGCTTGAAACTGTTTGAAAAGTTTTTAATTTCGTCCCTACTTGTCCCACTGTTGCTTGTAGCGGGGAAGCGCGCAACTAGTCGCATACATGAGACACGTTAATGTATTTCCTTTTTTCACATCTGTTCCGATTGAATCCCCATAGATAAGAGCTTGACAAAAAATAACTGCACACTGTAGCAAAAATAGAATGTTGGAAAGACATGTCCGTGACTAGTGCTTGAGGTCGATACGACACGCTCCTTTGAGCTGCGCTTACGGCGATGCTAAGCGCTTACGGCGATGCTAAGCGCTTACGGCGATGCTAAGCGCTTACGGCGATGCTAAGCTAAGGCGATGCTAAACTAATGTCCATGTGCCACCACGTTAGGTGAGCCTGCTCTCATCTACTGTACATCAGTGGCAACAGCAGTACAACCGGAAACACGTGACCAGTCTTGGTCTGTTGATTGCGCCACTTGCTGCTGATTCTGGAACTAATAGACTTTGACAGCTACTGCACTAAAGGGGCCTTTTGAGTGGACTGGACACTTTTTTCTCTCCATTAAAATTCGGAGTCCACTGTTTGCGGGTCTGTTGAATTGAGGTCCCACTGTAGGAGCATTTTGAGTTAAAAAAAAAGTTTAGCAAATGAATTCAACTGGTATCTCAAGGCGCTGCTTTATTTGAAATATCTTTTTCCCAGAATGCGCACTGGCGCAATCCAGGTCACGGCTGCATCGGTTTGTGTGAGAAATCGAGTTTGCGTCCGCACAAATTCTGGGGGAACCTGGTCCTGAGTGTTTTGTTATTACCAATGCTTGAATCTTTTTTTTTTTTTTCCACACAGAAAAATACGCAATTTTAAGAAAACAATAAATAAACCATAATTTAGAAAATGCTAAATATTTTGAAAAAATGTTGTGTCTACAATATCTTGAAAAAAAATCACATTCTAAAACCTTCCCTTTTTTTTTTTTTTTTTTTTAAATGTGCAATTTTCCGCCAAGTAAAAACCAACATCAGTCCTTTTTTTGTCTATTAGTCCTGACATTGACTGGCAACCAGTCTGTTCTTTGTCCCTGTGCCCTGCAAAAATTGTCTGTACAGTTGGAGTTCCATCAAATTTTTCAGCTGGATGACATAAATATCGACTTGGCGTTGGGACGCACATGAGTTATTTTGATGTTCTTTTAGCAGCACTTTGGTCTGAAATGTCAACAAGAGCAGCTCAATTTGTGGTCGCAGTTTGGCCTCTCCCACCAGGCGGGGTAAGAAGAGGGAAAAGTGGGGGCGAGGGGAATGGAAGGGGGGGGGGGGGGGAGGCGTCCTACCACAGTACATGTCCACAGTGGGACGCGTTCAGAAGTCCTCAAAGATCTTCTTCACGCTAACTTGTGCGCTGCGTCTCTGCTCCCAAAGGTAAGACTTTGAAAATACTTCCACCCCTGCTTTTTTTGTTGTTTTGTTGATTGACAGCTACCTTCTGCTCAATTACGCTTAATCACGCAAAACATCAACATGACATTGTTGTAGATCTTCAGATGTTTGTTGTCAACATGTAACTTGACAAAAAAGAAAAAAAAAAATGGAAGAAGGTTTGAACATTTGGAGAAAAGCAGCTGAGCAACAACAAAGGAAAGAGTTGCTACGGGATGAAGATTGTTTGCCACATCGGCAGTGGGGGAAGCAGGGCAGGGGGGTGCAGGGGGGCATGGGTGGTGAGGGTGGTGGTGCGTGTGGGGGAGGGTTTGGGGTCGGGGGGGGGTGTGATTTGTCCTGAGTCAGACGTTTGACTTGGAATGCCAAGAAAAGACTTGAGGAAAAAGGACAAGCAAACAGGCGACATCTCAGCCTGGCATTCCCTCCCATGTGAAGGAATGCAGGTTGTCATGGCAACCCACTCACTTGCTTTCGGACTTACAAACGTCAAGGATTATGAAAATTTGCAGTAAGACGTCCAATTGGAATCCCGAAAGATTCCTCCCCAAAAAGCTCAAATCAAATCAAAGCATTTGTTTGTCCAGGTAAGCGATTCAAGCGCTCCCAAATGGGATCAAAGCGTTTTCACTGAAAAACGTGTTCCAAGTTGTTAAAACGTCATCTTTCCCCAATAGGCCCACACAACACACAAACTGGCCCTATTTTTATGAACGGCATGAATGTGGCGCGGCAGGTGGCACTGCTGTGTGGTCCGACCGGTTCTTGGTCATTTTGCGGACGAGCGCAGCCCAGCGGATCCGCAGGCGGGCGGGCTGCGCCACTGTGGGGAGTATTTACAGGCATTTAAGTCACCGCCAATCAAAGCGGCTCCTCTCGTGCTATTTAAATGTGACGTAACTGAGTCTTGAGGGAGACATCAAATCCACCAAAATCGCATTGACTGCTGGTCTACCTTGCGCCAGGATTTGACGTAGTTTGAAATCTAGATCAACTTTCTGCCACCAAATTATCACCCTGCCAGGGGTGGTCTGCCAAATTGGCATTCATGCGCAGCGAGCCTTGCGCTTGCACCCTATCTGCTGACATCTCTGCCCCGTTGTTGACGTAATGTCTACGAACATAGAGCCCAAAGAATTCAAATCAAGTCAAAGTGTTTGTTCGTCAACAATCACCTAATCCAAATATTTATTGAACCTAGAAATCTTTAAAAATCAATCTACCTGAATTGTCATAGTCATTTTTAGAGTCGTATACAAAACAAAACCTAAATGCAGCAGTCGTCGTATTTGTTGAGGTTGCTTCTTCTTCCCAATTTTCGCACCCGGCACACTTTTTTGTTCTGGTGAGTCATTCCCTGGGAAAGTGCTGAGGGTGTAGGGTGGGTTCTCGATTGTGGGAGTGGTACACGTTCCGTCAGGTGTGCACTGCGTCTCCCAAACTCTGCTGACATGAAGTTTATGTGCGATTGAAGCGACGCGAGCGGGTGCATGCTTGTTGCTGTAATTCCAACATGCACCGCCTACCACCACCACCACCACCACTAGCATCTTATTAACTGCACTAATAACAGTAATAAAATGGACTTTTTCACAAGGAAGAAAATACATGAAAAGGAAACTCGATTTTTGTGATTTTAAAGCAGAAGTTAACGCAAACATATTTTTTTCAAGAATATGTTTTATGCAAGCCCACTAGTTGAAACAGGGCATTCTGATAAATATTGCGTTTGTGCAATAAGTGTTAATCCACTCGTTTTTAGCCATGTCTGGGGGCGGCCATTTTGTCTTCTGTCGACTGAAAATGACATCACAACTGCTCACAGCGACCAATCACGGCTCAGATTCAGGGAACAGGTCAGCTGTGATTGGTCGTTGTAAGCAGTTGTGATGTAATTTTCCGTCGACAGAAGACAAATTGGCCACCCCCAGAGATGGGTAAAAACAAATGCATTTTGCTACTTAATTTATAATCCACAAACGCAAAATTAATCAGAATGCTGTGTTTCAACTAGTGGGCCTGCTGGGAACATATTCTTGAAAAAATTATGCTTGGGTTGACTTCCGCTTTAAGGCCATGTTTCCCACTCTCGTGTTAATGTATAAGTGTTCAATTCATTTTCTATAGTGTTTCTCATTTTGATCGTAGTTGAGCTGGAGCCTAGCCTAGCTCCGAGCCACTAGCAGTGCATATACATGTACGTTCGCGTATATTAACATCGCTGGAGAAAAACGGGCATTGAGGCAGATGGATGAGAATCTCAGTGGAGAGTCAAAGTAAAAGAGGAATGAAGTTGAAGGGAGGATGAAAGGTTCTCAGGTTACTTTTCCACTCTGCTGAGCTCATCTTACCTTCTATTCTTCTTTCTTTCTGGACTGTGGAGCCTTTGTCCCCACACCTGAAAAAAAAACACACAAAAAAACAGCACTACTTGAAGGTCTCCAGTGTTTTCAGCATCAAAACTAAGTAACTTATTTCACCACTTTCACTTGTTGGAGGTTAGCTGCTCAGTAATCATTAATGTAAGCATTAGTAGCCGTGGACGTGGTACACGCAGTTGGAACGAAGTAATGGGCAACTGCTAGCCTGCTTTAGCAACAGTTTTAGCGTTAGCAGCACTTCTGTTGAAGTACTTCACATAGCTTCAGTCATGACATTTGTCTTCACTAATATGTTATAAAAACATTAAAAATTGTTACACGGGCAGTTATTGTAATGTGTTTAAAAAAAATAAATAAAAAAAAATCACAAACTATTGGTCTAGGAACAAAAATTGCCCCAAAAAATCATCTTTATCATATTGAATCATGTCTTCTATCACCCTTCACTATTATACAGTATTTAGCACATTATCTTTTATTAAGTTGTGACGGAGCACTTTTTCAAAGGTGATGGTGGCAGTGGAGTAGTAGTTGAGACATTTGGTGAACTTCCCCCTTCGTGCATCCAGACGTCAGGATGTTTATGGCGAGGAGACGACCATATTTGCGTCAATCTCGCCTTGAAAGCACAGCACTCGTTCTGTGCGTGTCGGGCAGTTTTCCTGGCATGCTGACACTACCGAGTCCAGCAGCAAATCAAACAGGCTTGTGTAGCACAGAGCTACTTTATGAGAGCGACTGGGCCTTTTCCAAATAAAACACTTTGTTTGGTACTTGCGTCACCTCCTTCTCTTCCTCCTCGCCCAATGAGGATGGTGGTGTTCCTCCAAGTCAAACACTCGGATGAGATCTTTTTTTTTTTTTTCTACTCAATGTTGCTTTCCGGCTATTTTTAGAAGAGATGCTGCCTTGTGTGCAACGTTCCCACTCTGGAACTTTCCACCAACAAACAAACAAACATGCTCGCTGACCATCATCATCATCATCATCTTCATCATCATTTGAGTACATTTTGGACAATTGTATGCTTTCGTCTCGTGGGAACACAGTAGGGCTGTTCGATTTTGCCTAATAAGAAAATCCCGATTATTTTCTCTCAAACCCGATTTTTCGATTACGTTTACGATTTCTTTGTAAAATAAAAAAATAATGAAAAATGAAGTATTTTGAATGTCTTTAACTAATCTTAATTTTTCTTTCTTTGAACTCAAAATGCCAGTCAATTTAACTTAATACACACAGAACAATCCATTGGGATTAACAGCATTTTACTTACATAGCAGAATCGCTGGTAGCCATGGATGGTGTTGTAGTTTTTCCGGTATGCGTGCCCGTGGGAGGAAGCGGAAATGCAGAGGAAACTACGATGGCTTAGATACACCAAAAATAAAAAAATCGAACGTGCCGATTTGAACGTTTTTAACATCGTTTGATCCAGAAAATTTGATTTCGGTTCAAAATCGCTTAATCGAACAGCCCTATAACACAGAAGTTCTTTTGTTGAAAAATTGGGACCCTGGCCATCAGGCAAAGACAACATATAGAACAGTGGCTCAATCAAAAGGTACACTTCACCTTCGCAACCTCTCTCATGTGGCAGACCAAACAACCCTGGGGCTTCTCACAGATGCTGAACACTTTCAACCTGCTGAGGCAGGAATTCAAAGAAGATGATCAGATCATCTGGTGGAGCGAGGAGGAGAACATTCCGGATGTTGATGTTGAAAGCAGGCCAGAGGAGCAGCAGGAGCTTTTTCATGCTTTGATGCCGGCACTTAGCAGGCCGCAAGCGTTCCTCGTACATTCCTGATGTCTGCACGATAGAGACGCTAAAGCGGGAGTCAACCCAAACAAAAGAGCTTTTATGGAATCCTTCATTTGATGGGAGATGGAGGCAGACGCAATTCCTCAACAATGAAAGCTCACATGGCCTCGGACAGACAAGACAGAATACTTACTTGTTCAACATTTGGAAAACAAACGTGCAATCATGTTTCTGTGTCAAGCAAAAAAGAGCTAAAAGGTTCCAAAACACCTCATTAGGTCCTCAGGGGACCTTCACTAAAGTTTGCAAAGTGCTGCACATATTCTCCAAACTTATTTGTATCATTGTCAGGGAGAATGTTCAGAAAACATTAAGCAAGAGTAGAGATGCTCCGTGCTTTCTTATCTTCGGTCCCTATAGCAGTTAAGAAGGATAATGTATTAAACTGTGATGTAAAAATCCTTACAATGGTCCACAGGTGTTCCTCAAGGAATCATCTGAGGGCTCTTGCGGGTTCTCACTTTTTTGTTTAAAAGCATTTGTGTTGAAATCCAAATAAAAAGTCTCCTTTTATTTTTGTGTCCGCAGACACTGAAGATGAGGATGTGGATCATCTTCCTGGTTTGCCTGGCCGGACATGCCATGGCAGCTCCTGTAAGTCCTCTCTCTGACAACCAATCATGGTGAAGTCCTCATCTTCATCAGAAAAACCTCAAAAGTTCTGTTAGAATATTTTCAAAGACCAGTATTTATGGAGAACTTTAAATCAATCACTCCAAATTTAAAGTTCTTGGACAAGTTCTTTGTAGTCATGTTCCTCTAGGACAGGTAAGTCAGATTCTTGAGAACCCCTCCAGCCAATTTTAGATGTCTCCCTCTTCCAACACACCTGATTCAAATGATCAGCTCATCAGCTAGCTTTGTAGAAGTCTGATAGCGATCCTGATCATTTGAATCAAGTGTATTGGAGGAGTGAGACATCTTAAACAAGCTTGATAGGGGCTCTCGAGGACCGGACTCGGGCCCGCCTGCTCTAGGAGTTTCTTCCACATGCACTGCCTGTTTAATTGAAGCAATTTTACTGGTGTTTGTCAGACTGAGGAGAAGCCGATGGACGAGGAGCTGGTGGCAGTCGAGGAGCAGCCGATGGACGAGGAGCTGGTGGTGGACGAGGAGTTGGCGGTGGATGAGGAGTTGGTGGTGGATGAGCCCGTGGTGGAGGATTCAGTTGTTGAAGTGAGTCACAAGCAGTCATACGGGAGAAAAGTTCCTCCGCAGTGTTTACAGTTTGTCAGTAAAATCAAGATGTTCCTGCTTGTTTTCGGACCATATTATATGAAGGGAGAAAAGATCAGGTGGTACAGTAGACACCCAGAAATGAGAAGGTTGCCTTTTGCATCACCACCACCTCCCAGTAATCTCTCAATTGCGTTCGAAAATCTTCGAAGAAGACGACCATAAAGCAGCATTAACAGAACGAAGACCACACGGAAGCATCTAGAATCTCAAGGGCTTTGTATTTCAAAAAACTCAGTCTGATCCAGATTTGGTAATCCCTTTTTTTGCTATTCCGGATCACATTGATTTTGTAGTTTTAACTGGGGTTTTTCCAAGACCTTTCAGATAGCATCAATCTGATCCAGATACCAGAACCGGGATTTGAGGTCTTTGGATAGGTCGACTTCAAGGATTCATAGACTCATCCCACTTGTATTTTTTCCCTTCACCCATTTCATTTTTATTTTGCGGTTGTTGAAATATCATCCATCAGAAGATTATGCTGTTAGTAACTTCTTTTAAACCAAATACATTTGGGAGATTTGCTGTAAGAGCTATTTAAAGTTGCTTGGAAAATAAATGTCTGCTAAATGGGTAATGGTGAAGACTAACCTTAATTTCCACCATGGAATTTTGAAATGAAAGAAAGAGCATTTGATTGGGATCCTGGGTAGGATTGGATTATCAAATCAATTATCCCCATTTTACTTCATGATCACATACCTTAGTTTGAAACAACGAGTTTTGCGAATCTGATCGAGCTCAGTCTAAGTAAATGTTTCGAAATACTTGGACCATGGAATTCAAAGATCATCCGCTGGACCGACCAAGAACATTCCTGATGTTGATTTGAAAGTGGGCCAAGAGACGAGATGGAGCTTTGCTACCCAAAACATGATGCCGGTTGGTCCTAATGCTGCCATTTTCCTTTTCTAAAACTGCAAACGTTCCAGTCAGAGGATTGCATTCAGAAGAAGACCAAAATCCAAATCGTCCTGCTTGTTTTTGTCTACGGGAAGAAAAATGATCAGATGGAACAGTGGATGTCCAGCAAGGAGACGGTTGCATATGTGATCCCAAGTTCTCCTCTCAGTTGCAACCAGGAAGCAGCAGTCATGGAAGAATCTATAATCTGAATCCAAGAAAAAGACCATGGACCGACCACAACATTCTGGACGTCTGTGTAGATTTTCAGTCATGGTAATTCAACCAAGTTGAATACAAGTTCATGAGGAACTCTGCACCTAATATTGAGAACTAAATAAATCTTTTGGACTAAAGCTGAAATGTCTTCAACAACCAAGAAGAGTCCAGTTGCCTTTAAACTTTTGTGGAACATTCTCAACATTGATGTTGAAAAGAGGCCTAAAATCAAGCTGGAGCTTTGATTCTCCAGCTGGTCCCGATGATGTCACCATGTTTACTTTCATTCCCGATCATCCACACCATCATCTTCATGGTTTTCAAATCCCAAATTTCCGTTTATGTGAAAAACAAAAAAAACCAGAAGGACGCTTCCAACTTGGAAGTCATTCAGCAGGAAATCAAATGCCAAGACAGAATGTTCTGGAAGCGTTTTGTTGTTTTCAAAGGAAAAAAAAAAAAAGGAACTTTATCGTGTGAACGCTGGCTCCGCACTGGCTCCCGAAGGACCACAGACACCACAGCTGGAAAAAGCAGCCTCATGGAACCTCTCAGGAAACGCTGACGTCTTTCAGGCATCACCACATGGAGACGCAGCTGCTCGTTACCATCAGCCATTTGGGTCCCGCCGCTCACGGGCTGGTTCCTTTAGGGCGGAACCTTCTGGAATGCGGCCATTCCCACCTCAAAGCCTCGCTGCTCGCAAATAAAACCTTGGCTCTGCTGAGAATCACTCGCTACCCATGGGTTTACATGAAACTAAGACAATTACACGTTGTGTTTTTGTTAAAAGAAACACAACGCTAACCGTAACAAATAATGGGAAACACATAACCCCTAAAGCAAATGACATCTGAACCCAAACGGTGCAGCAGCACATTTAGACATTCACTATAACAGTACACACTGTCATGTATTCTTTAGACATACTGTACAGATGACCATTTACAGTTTATCTGTCTGCCAGTCAATTGATACAAGTGTCACCAAAACTGTTTACACAGTTTTTAATTCTATTGAATAATGTCATTGCTGTGTTTTTATTACAGTTTTAAAATGAAAAAAAACTTCTGAAAATGCAGGAATGAACGCGTTCCATTGTCTACATGCAAAGTCATTCGCAAAACCTGACTTGGCTGCAGGATGGCAACGGTATTTTTTTCAAATTCATCCCGCGGGCCACCGGATCAAATTGCTGCCGATGTTGATCGGTCACAGCAATGACATCATTAACTGCGCCTGAATAGTATTCCAAAACAATTTCAGTCCGCTGGGGTCATTTTCATACCATTTGATCAATAATGGGAAAGACTTTACAAGAACTAGAACTATCCTAGAACCAACTACTTCCAACGATATAAAAATCCAGTAAAGTGTTTCAGAAGTCGGGAATAAGTAAACGATTTCGAAGACTATGATTCCGAAGTTCCACTTCCTCCAAGTGGGCTCGCACATTCTTCCCGCTGCTTAATCGGCTTCCCGTCTGAACTTTGACCTTTGCTGCTTTGCAGGAGGCGGAGGTGGGTACCAACCCGGTGCAGGTGGAGATCGGCGAGTTTGACGAGGCCATCGAGCTGGAAGACGATGTTGCCGAGAGTGAGTGCGCGCACACGCAACTGCACACACGTCTACATTTCACCGCACTATTCCACTGGATACACGCTCGTCTGGACTGCAGATTCAAAGCGGGAAAACCGCGAGCTAAATGACACGTTCAGGGCCAGAATTGTGGACAGCAGTCGTAAAGTGTACGGCACCCCGCCGCAAGAACCACAAACACAACACACACACCCAAATGGGATCTTTTCACAAAAATCCAAATGTTAACTTATAAATATGCCCTCCCTCCAAAAAAGAACTGCACAGAAATATAGAGGAATTATTTAAACCGGAATTATTTGTCAGATAGCAGTTTTTATGAACATTTAGGTAGTTTAAGTTGTTAGTCTTTTTTTGTCAGTTAATGTAGTTATTTGGTTATTTATCAAAATGATCTATTTTTTCAATATTGTAAATTTTTTATAAATATTTCTTCATTTTTTTTAACATTGTCCTTTACCTTTTTCTATTTTTCCAATATTTGTGTTTTATGTGTAACATTTTAATATATTTTTTTGGGACAAATTTTCTACTTTTCCCATATTTGTGTATTTTGGGCCGAAAAGGTTCCCTTTTACCCCTAACATTTCTTCTGTGTTTCTCACAGAATATTACAATATTTTTTGAAGGTTTTTCTCTTCATTATTTTCAGTTTCCCAAATATTTGTGTAGGCCTGCTTTTGTATATGTTTAAACTAAACTCAATTTTCCATTTTTCCTACACTGGTGTATTTTGTGTCTTGTATTTTTTTTTGTCTGATGTCCAACTTGTGACATAGGCGAGGGAATTGTTGCACTTTATATATCACATTTACATAATTTAACATGATTAAAAATATCATGTGGGATCCAACAATGCCTTTATGAGCCTTAAATGGGCATTTTGGAGGAAATACGTGCCTTGAAAAGGATGTTAAAGGCTGACTTGGGGAAAACGATGCTGATTTGATGATGATGATGACGTTGATAATGTGTTTTTGTCCAGACCCATGCCTGCAGCACGAGTGCAAGAAGGGCAAAGTGTGCGAGGTGGACGAGAGCAACACCCCCATGTGCGTGTGTCAGGACCCCTCCACCTGCAACCCCGCCGAGGGACAGTTTGAGCACGTCAGTTCTCACCGACGACCATTCCAAAGCCTGTCACACAAAACTAAAGACAGCGATAAAGACGCATTTCTTCCTACTTCCTGGAACTAAACAGTTCCGAATTAAGCATGCAGCTCAGTGCTGCAGACCGTACCCCAAAGGTTCCTGGACCTCAAAAAAGTAGTGTCCTCTACTCCAACCCTATCTACTTTTGGCCCGAACCCCAATTCAGACAATAGTTCCAGTTTTCGCCCTTCTCCTAAAATTCCAGGAATGTTTATTTACCTTTTGATACTTGTACTTCCTGGAATTGTTCAGAGCTGTAGACCTCCAGAAGCTCAGCTGAAGGTTCCTGGATCCGTCAACTACCCCAACGGCACAATCTTGTTTCGGCCCAGATAATTATTTAGCCCAGGACAATTTTAGATTTTAAATCCAAAAACACAATAAGCTCCAGGAACCTCCAAGAACTAAAAGGTGTCGATCATATAATCAAGTCAGCTGTATTCAGCGGCGAAAGCTAAACTAAGACAGACGGGAGATTTGAATGAAGACAGTGCTTCTTCAAATTTTCATCTTTCAAATCCTCCGCTCATGCCAGTGGTTTCATGTTTCACTGCGTCCATGAGTTGCACTTTGAAGCCTGATACTGTTACACCTGTGAGTAGGTGAACGCCCTACAGGCACACACGCAGCGTCAATGCAAAGTGAACTGCATACCAAAAAATTGTCGTCCATTTGGGCGTATTGTACCGTGCAGAGCATATCAAATGCTTGCCTTTTTTTTTAGGCCTTGGAACTGAATTTAGGCATTTCGTTACTACAGTTTAACCTTTTGCCATTCCACCTGGCAGTTTTGACTGAACGAAAGGTGCACCAAAGTAAATTTGATGCTGTACTTGAACCATTTGAAGTATCGGCATAGTTTTGGTCTCTTTTTGAAGATAACACTTTGAATTTTTCTCCTCAACTGTCAGAATCGTTTTAAGTGCTACTGGCACTCAATTATGGAAGTTTGAATACATAAAAGAAGGCCGACCCACGGACGACCCACGGCCTTCAATGTATTCAAACTTCCATAATTCAGTGCCAGTAGCACTTAAAAAGATTCTGACAGTTGAGGAGAAAAAAATCAAAGTGTTATCTTCAAAAAGAGCCGATACTCCAAATGGTTCAAGTACAGCATCAAATTTACTTTGGTGCACCTTTTGTTCAGGTAAAACTGCCAGGTGGAATGGCAAAGGGCTACACACACAAAAGGTCCTGGTTAAATGTTGAAAATCCCAGTGTATAACGAAGCAAAAAAACAAAAAACAAAAGTAAATGAAGAATTGAGAAGACAATCATTGCGTCTCACTGCTGCGTTGTCGCGTTCAGGTTTGCGGCACCGACAACAAGACCTACGACACTTCCTGCCACTTCTTCGCCGCCAAGTGCGCCTTGGAGGGAACCAAGAAGGGTCACAAGCTGCACCTGGACTACATCGGACCCTGCAAAGGTGAACCTTAACCGCGCAAAAATTGAGCCATGTGAATAAAGCTAATGTTACTTTCAACAAAACGTCCAAGAAGAACATTCACAAATGAAAATGCCTTTCTGGGATAAATAAAGATTATAAGAAATCTTTACAAACCATGGAAAAAAATAAGAGTCAAACACAAAAATACAAAATGACAACACTTGCAAGGAGCATGGAGCCACTCTGACTCACTCCAGCTCCCGATGTCACTCACTCAGCCACGCCCCTTAAATGTAGACATCTGACACATGAATACTTGATACTTAAAAAAAAATTCTTGAAAAGGTGGGGATACATGTTCGACAAAAAAAAAGAAGAAATTAAAAAATATATATAATGAAAAAAACATTTTGAACGAAAAAAAAAATAAAAAATTGGCGAATAGGTGAATCTGCATGTACCGAACCGTGAGTATGTGGTACCCCGCTGTATTTGTATTCAATAAAGTGTTAATTTTCTTTATTAATAACGTAGTGCGGGCATTTTGGAGACGGGAACAGATTCATGGCAGATTAACAGATTAAACAATGAATTTGTTATTACATTTGATGTATGAGTAAATTGCGTGAAAAGGTTGGTCATGGAACAAATTCAACTTGTAAGTCAAGGTAGCTGTGTACTGCCAAGTGTGAAAATACTTCCAAGTGCGAGCAGCAGCAGCTGCAGCACTCTGTCAACTGAGACGCGTCCAAACACGTTTGTGTACACACTCAAACTAGGCTGGAGTGCGGGGTTCAAGTGGAGAACAGGCTGGCGGCATTGACATGGAGACGCTTCCCACCATTCTAGTGAATTAAATATTAGCCTGCTAGCATGTTAATATTAGCATCAAAAGCTGTTCTCATCAGAATGACTATGATCCAAGAATTGGACAGTGCTTTAATTTTGGGTTTGTCCATTTGACAAAAGAACGGTGAACACACCAATTCCTGAAAGCAGGTGTACCCTCGCTTTATAGGTACTAAACACAAGTCCTTCCAAAACTCACTCAGAAGCACTCCCTGGGAAGAAAAAATGACCGTAGTCCCTGACGCCTGTTTGACCGATCAACATGAAACTGGACAGACACATCTTTCAGAACCGGACACACGAAAAAGTCTCACAGATCTAAGCACAAAACTGAACACAAAGTCAGACATTTTTGTCCAAAGCAGCTATTTTGGGCAAATTCCAGGGCTTGTCCTTTAAAAAACCCTGACTTGAGATCTGGTCCAAATGAGTCCCAATGGGACTTTTTAGGTGGAGATTTTTTTTTTTTTTTTTTTAAGACCAGGACAATTTGCAGGCAATCCATTTTGTTTGTTATCCAGACAAAACTCTGATTTACAGATGGTCAATATCTTCAGCACCAAAGGAAGTGATTGGAACTTCAAGGGGTCCAAACGGGATGAGATTTGAGAGTTAGGGTAGCTGGGAATGCAAATGCCGTAGGGACTCTGACGCTCGCAGTCTTAACAAGTCGATTTGGAAGCGCAGCCAGGAGCTAAACATTCCTTAGGAATTACTCTGGCAGATTTGGATCATGGACCTAAATTTGTATCCTTACAAAGTTCACAATAATCAAAAGCTCATCCAGGGGAATCTGGACAAAAGAGTTGCCCTGTGTTGTTGGTTTGGGGGAAAAAAAACTTGATGTCAACCAAGATTCTTGATGATTTGTGGTTGTTAGACGAAATAAACTGCAGCCACTTATATAGGTTGCAATCATTTTGAGTAGGCCTTTGTAAATTTCTCAACTTTCTCCCTATGCTGTCTAATATGGGTGCCGCATGGCGTCAAAGTTTGATCGTCAATTTGTGGGTTCTCAGAAAGTTTAAAATGCGCCCCTGACATAATTTCAACAATCTAATATTCGTGTTTGGGTTGCAGAGTCCTCCGCCACCCCTTTCAGGTCTGGAGCGCCTCAAGGTTCCATTCTTGGACCTTTCTTATGGTCTTCCTCCTGGCGCAATCCTCCGAAAACGTGGCATCGCATTTCATTTTTATGCAGATGACGCGCAAATTTACATGCCACTCAACAAAACAAAATGCATATTATGCAAAACAACTTTGTTGAGGACATAAAGGTATGGATGTGTTAAAGAGTTGTACTTTTTAAAGATAGAGGGACGGAGGTCATATTATTTGAGTGGGTGCTCCGATGAAATATTTGAAATGACCAAAAACCAACGTGGGAGTGAGATTGGTCGCTGCGCTAAAAATGTATTCTCAGATGATCTGATTTGTCAAATCAAGAGTTGGCCAAAGCAAAAGCAGTCCTACCTAGGCACAAGGCTTTTAATTGGCACAAAAAAACGAGAGCACATCACTTGCCATTTTAAAGTCATTGCACTGTCTTTGTGACTGCGCAGAAATTGAGCCCTGCATGGACAACGAGCTGAACCAATTTCCTCTTCGTATGAGGGACTGGCTGAAGAATGTCCTGGTGACTCTTTACGAGCGCGACGAGGACAACAACCTGCTGACCGAGAAGCAGAAGCTCAGGGTGAGTCTGCCTCGCAGTAGCGCCACCTTCACAGTAGAAATCACTTGCCCCTTTCACACCGACTGTACACAGAAAAAGTGAGTGTAAGGTGTTAAACTTCACACTCCAGTCCCAACTTTCCACTACTCCCTTTCACACAGCTATTTTACCGCTTCTGTTATGCCTCTGATAAAACCTTGAAAGCCAGCAAGTTGCTGGGTGCCCTATAACCCGCCATTTTGTATTGCTACCGGAACAGCAATGTAAGAAAAAGCCGGCTTGTATTTGAAATGCTGGTAAATGTTGAAGGACTTTATTGAAGTCACAAAAGTAGACCGCAGATCACCACTAACGCCAGATGAATCAGTTACAGAAAATTGTCCAAACTTAAAAATGATTTAAAACTAGCTTTAGCTTTAGTGAAAAATAGGACATGACCCTGCTGAAAAACACACACCAGCAAGACCAGTACGAAAAAAACCAACAAAACCATGCTGGTCTATGCAGTTTTTTATAGCAGGGTATTTCAAAAAGGAGAACTACTGTCTACTACTGGAGAACTGTCATTGGTTGGCCACGACTTCAACTTTGAGAAGTCAAGAAAATGGCGCTTTATTTGTTGTACGTTGACCACGTGACTTGGGGCGTCACAGGTGAAGAAGATCTACGAGAACGAGAAGAGGCTGAAGGCGGGAGAACACACCCTGGACCTGCTGGCTCACGACTTCGTCAAGAACTACAACATGTACATCTTCCCAGTGCACTGGCAGTTCAAACAGCTGGACCAACACCCCGCCGACGGGTAGGCGCTCAGAAATTCAGACACCCAGTTTATGGATGATCGCATTAGACCGGGCTCCATCAAAACCAGAAAAATCTAAAAGCATTAGTATGTTGTGTTTGTTCAAGGGAAATTAAACCATCCAAATTTTTAATCGCGTATAATAGCGCTATACTGGGAACGTCACTTCACCAAAGCAGGAAAGCAGCTAGCAGACACTATGGATATCGTGATATTTGCTAACATAAGCACAGGTTGACAACAGGATAGTTTGAACAAACTTTTGGGAAGTCATCATGTCATCAAATAGCGGGGATGTGGGAGATGTACATTCCAGATCATCCGCAACTACAACTAATGATTATTTTAATAATTGATTAGTCTGTTGATTATTTTGTTGATTAATCAATGAATTAATTAAAAAAATGTTTTATTTCCCATCCCTTTATCAAATCAACACTGCAGAAAATGCACATAAATTGATGATGATTCAGTTCCTGGTTTGGTCCGTAACATTCATTAGAAAATCGGCAAAAATGTTGATCACTGTTTTCCAAGGGAAAACGAGATGTTGGCAAAAAAAAAAATAAAAATTAAAAAAGATAATTGGTATTCTTTCATGAAGGATGACAGAAATAGCTGAAATTCCAACAATTCCGTTTAAATGCCTCCAAGCTATGAATCAATTGTCAAAATAGTTGTCGATTAATTTCATAATTGATCAGTTGCCGATTAATCATTGCACCTCTAGTAAGAACCCATAGAAAATGATTATCGTTTTAGCGGGTGCGTGACCGTTGACCGTGGGTACAGCAGGGCTTGACTGTACTGCGCTCGTATGATTGACAGCTACCTGACGCACAGCGAGCTGGCGCCCCTGCGCGCCCCCCTCATTCCCATGGAGCACTGCACCACGCGCTTCTTCGAGGAGTGCGACGCCGACGGCGACAAGTACATCGCCCTGGAGGAGTGGGCCGCCTGCTTTGGCATCAAGGAGCGTGAGTAGCCCACACCCGACTGACAACATCCCGAGCATTAATTAGCCTTCTACGTCTTGATTTGTTTTGACAGCTGGCAAGTTGTAAATAGAGTTACGGTGTTCACACACTATCAGTAGGAGACAGGGACCGAGACCTGCTAACAATAGCCAAAACGTGCAAAAAAATTATTGGGGATGCCCTCATTTCTTTCCACCTAAGTCCGAAACCATTATCTTTGCTAGTCCTTATAGACGGCAGAAATACTTTCTTCTTCTCGATTTGTTTTGCTAGTTCGAAAGCCCAAGTGACATCTAGGATTTAACAGCAACAACTGTTTTTTGTATTTGAATTCAATCCGTCTTTCAAACACAAATTACAAAGCCTCCAATTTATTCTTCCCCACCCCACCACTAATATTGACATGCGCTCGTAAATGTTTTGTGTCTTTGCAGAGGATGTGGACAATGACCTCCTCATCTAAGTTCCGCCCCCCACAAGCAGAGGCGCCACACGACTGGTCGCTTCTTTGGGGACGAGGTGCTGATCGCTAAGTTTAAGAAAAAGAAAATAAATAACAAAACAGTTTTGGTGCTAATTGCTTTTTTTAATTTTGAGTTTTAAGTAACAAACATTTCTGCGTATACCACTATTAAACAAGCAAAAATTTCAAAAGAGAAACGTGCACAAACTAACATCAAACTAAAGACTTCTGATGTAAATGTTGTTTTTTTTTTTTAATGATATTTAAATTTATGTTTAAGGGGTTCCATTGGACATCAATTAGACAAAAGTGTAAAAGTCCAAAAATAAAGTTTGGAAATAAATGTTCCCTTCGCTTGCTTTTCTACCGCGCGCTTACTTTGTTTAATTGTTGTGCTCCACTACTGCGCTCGCTCGCTCTTGCCTGGTTTCCATGTCGATGCTCTTTGCTTGGTTTCCATGGTGACGGCGCTAAAATAAGTTGGGCATGTTTAACAAGGGGAAAGTCTCGCAGGCTGAGTTTTTTTCTCTACAAAGTGTTTCTACTGACAACAGCAGCAAAGCTTCCTTGAAGAAATACAATAAAATCAATCAAACGATCAAACGTCTGCATGCCTTTCATATCTTCATCACAACCTCAGCACACACTTTGGACATCCTCATCTTCAATCAGAGCACTGTCTCCAGATATTAGACACATCCTACACTGAGATTAGCTGTATTTGTAGCATTTCGTGTTAATCAATTTGGACTCTTCATACTGAATAATTTAGAGAAAGTTATTAGATGAACATAATAATTTTAGGGATACTATTATCCCATGTACCAAACCACACACAAACTTTGTGTCGGGATATTAGCCATACCCCACGGCCCACACTGACGTTAGCTTCAATACGAGACCTCATGTTAGCATTATTAGCATTGTGTGCTAATTAATTTGGACACTTTAGTCTTCATTTAACAACGAAGCACAACCTTTTAGATGACTAATATGAAAAATTATGACAATGTTGAATGAAAAGATAAACTACATATATGACTCGTACAATCATCATGGTGGTGTTAATACACTGACAAACATTTCTAGAAGGGGAATCATTCATTTCTATTATTACACATAAAAGTGATCAAGGTGTTTGTACCTGAAATATTCCAACGTTAGGCATGTCTCAACCCATCACCTGCAGCCGGAATGCTAATGTTAGCATAGCAGCAAAGAGCTTCCCACAGGCCGGCGGGCCCCTGGGAGATGACGGAGGGCCGCACCCAGTCACCATGCACACCAGCTCATCCCGACTGGGCTGAAGAGAGGAAACACAGACAAGAGAGTTCAGCTCCTTAAAAGGAGAACGAAATCACTGAGTGACTCTTAAATCCACAAATCTAAACTGTGAAACAAAATGTCCAAACAATCCATTATCATCATTGTTTAGTAATCCAAAGAGTATGTACATAATAAACCATCAGAAAAGAGACTTTCATACTGATTTGAGATTATGCAGGTTTAAGTTACTTTATTTTCATACTTACCGGTACATATTTTAATAAACTCTATATGCATTTGCAAGACTTTTTGTGCAATTAAATTGTTTAGTCTACTTAGATCTATTCAAATTTAATACAGCTACTATGAAATCCAGCTAACAAGCTTGATCCATTTTACCTGTATATTAATTAGCTAGTTTTTGCTACTTTAAATACATTTAGCTTGTTTAAACTCCCTTTCATCTTAGCCAATTTGAACTCTTTTATGTACTAGTATGTCATACATGTCAAACTCATTTTAGTTCGCGGGCCATTGATCTCAGTTGGGCCGGACCAATTTATTTGTAGCCTAATAGAAAGTGATAAATAACGACAAGTTCAAATGTTGTTTTGGTGCAATATAATGAGTACATTTGGAAAATATTCACATTTATTGATATTATGTTACAAATCATTTGAGTGATCTGATTTTTTTTTAAAGAAAATGATTGCATCAATTCACAGCTCACAGTGGATGTACAAAATGAATGCGCCTTTTATTAAAAAAATAAAATAAAAAATTGAGATCTATAAAATATTCTATTTTACAACCTTATTCTTCACAGTGAAAAGGTAGCATAGCAACATTTTTTATGACGGAGGCTTACTGGTCCTGAAACCTGGCATCTTTTAGCCCCATAAGTGCATCAATATCAGGTGTCAAATCAAAAGTAAGAGTCAATTTCACAACATCAATTAAGTTACCATTAAAAAAATAAAAAAATGGTCATGAGTGCATCCTTCTGGGAACAAAGTAGCAACAACAGCTACTTTTACTGACAATTCTGAGTTAATGTGTTCTCTATCCGCACGGGCCGGATTGGACCGCCTGATGAGCCAGTGTTCTGATTTATTCATTTACTAATGAAAATTGAGTGGGCTTTATACTGTACATGTGTTTACTGCACATGTAGCTAACCAGTGAACTGGCCAAGGAGATTGATTTTACATTACTTACTATTTTTATTTTATTTTACAATTTTAAATACATTTAGCTACTTTCAATGCCATCTATATTTAGCTAGCTTGAGCTACTGTATGTACATACAATATTTTCACATACCTTTAGATTTTTTTGTTATAATACAGTGAAAAAGTAAAGTTGAAAAATACATAAATAAATACAGCTAGCTAAGGTAATGGGTTTTATAGCCATTTGAGATACTTTTAAATAGAGTTAGCTGGTTTAACCTCCACACTACATTTGGTTGGTTTGAGATATTTGCATATTTTAGATAGTTTGGCCTCTGCTTACATAGAAACGTTGTTGATCATACAACTCCCTTGTACACTGAGCTAGCTCGAGCTATTGTGTGTGTATTTTAATAAACATTCAAAGGGTTGAAAGCAATTTATTTAAAGTTAGCTGTGTACTTTGACTTAGCAGTTCAGTTCCAATGTTTGCGTTTTGTGTCGAAGAGTGATAACATTTTTAAAGCGCTAAATGAATGTGGAGTGTAGCCAGAAAGCTAATCACTTCTATGAATAGGTGAAGGAAACACAAGAACTATGTAGAGATGAGGGACAAGAAAATTACATTTCTGGCGTCGGGCCAAAACCTTGTACCTACAAAATTCACTTTTCAGGGAACCCCCAAAATTGCGAGCTTCTTCAATTATTAGCATTGCATCGTGAAGAAGAGCATGCCATTTTCAAGACACTAGAGTGGTCAGTAGTGTGTAAAAATAACACTCAAGCGTGTTGACCAATAGCAATAGTAGCTTATATATTTTCTGAAAAAAAAAAAAATGAAATTCACCTAAATATGATTTATGAGGTTACATAGATTCTTCAATCCTGTCGAGTCGAGATACGCTTAAAGTTCGCCCCGAAGCGGCCAACCAGCAGCAGCGCAGCCTTGACATGCTAACCCCATAAACATTTTACGATTGGCTGTGCTGTGGGCTTCAGCGGAGGCACAGTTTTTGTGATTGGTTAACTGCAGGAGGGACGGCGAGCGCTGTCCGTGATTGGTGGAGAGCAGCCAAACGCAGGATGTGATTGGTTAAAAAGTGCGGCTGAGGGGGGGAGACGTGAGATAGCGCTGCGCGACTGAAAACCGGCGAGCGAGCACGTTGTCAAAGTGCTTGTGTTGCACTCATTCAAAGAACACCTTTTTGTACGAAAGCAACTGAAACCTGAGACAATCGACCTCTGGTGAGTAACACCTCGGATTGCGGCGCGCGTAACTGCTCAAAGTTGCCATTTTTGCTTCTTCCGCCGCATCGGTTTAGTTAATTGGGTCGATGAGTGAGGGCGCCGTCTATGTCCTGGAAAGAGAAAGCTATGTGTTAGCAACACTTAGCATAAAAGGCGTCATTTTCAATCAATGACTGCATTTGCTACCGCGGCGAGACACTTCCCACGATAAGCGCGTTTACGATCCATTATCAGGCTTCTCGTAGACGTCTTTGTCCGGGAATTAGCCAACATCCTTTGCTTCTGCGCCGCCATGCTGCGCGCTTTCGTTTTCGCTCCAGGCCGCTGCCGGCCTTTTTCGTCGGTTTTATTTATTGATTTGACTTATTTTGGAACAAATACCCCCCTGTTGTACCTCCCATTTATCCGAATAGTTCTCCTGCTCTCGGCGCTTTTCGGTGACCAGTTCATCAAGCTTCAAAAGTGACTCGGAACCCGACCTGGCACGTGCTAGCCGGCGTCGCTGAGCCTCGAGGCCCCACCGAAAAGTTCTGGAATCATCACATAAATTGGAAAGCACTCTCTAACCACGTTATCCAATGAGTTGGCCATTTTGTAATGCTGTTGAAATGAAATGCGCAGGGGGTATTAGTTATCCCCAACAAAGTGCTCTCAATTAGGGTTAGTCGACGATAAAGGTGGATGACGCACGTTTACCGATGGTCACTGGATGGATAAAAGTAGTGATTGGGGAGTGAGGAATGACGACTGCATTCAGAATCATTCACCCATCCTCTACTACCTAATTATTACAAAGGGAACTATCTTTGACCCTAATTTTAAAAACGTAACGAAATCTCATAAGCGATGTGCTTTTGTGTTGTCCAGCAAGTACAGAAGAAGAAGAAATGGTGATGGAGAAGCCAAGTGCCCAGCTGGTCGGGCGAGAGTTTGTCCGACAGTACTACACGCTCCTCAACCAGGCGCCAGACTACCTACACAGGTACGCCCGCCTCACACACTCAAGTCCGCCTGCCCGCCACCAGAATTCTCACGTCTTGTGTGTGTAGGTTCTATGGCAAGAACTCGTCGTATGTCCACGGCGGGCTTGACACGAGTGGCAAGCCTCTGGAGGCCGTCTACGGACAGACGGTGGGTGGCGCTATGCTATAATTCCTGCACCTACTTCACAACATGTCCACAACAACAAAGGCTACATTATGCTTCCTACCCACTAATGTTCCACAAATATATAATTGCTAAGCAACATAATTGCTAAGCAACACGTCCAAAACAACAGCGGCTCGACCACAAATCAGTCACATTTCCTACACCACAATCGCTACACAACAATTTTTACATAACACGCAACGATCCTGACAATTGTCACACAAAACTTAGCACACAACAATCACCCCACAATTGCTGCATAAGACTTGCTAGCGAACAATCCCCACACAGTTGTTACAACATCTGCTACGTAGCATTGTCGTGTAACACCATGCTACACAACCATCCTGACACTGTTGTCACAATACTTCCCACATGACAAATGCTACACATCAAATACTTACACAGTTGTTACACTTGACACAATTACTATATCAACTTGTCGTTTGAGGAAAAGATGGATACGATCAGGGCTGTGCAATTCATCGGAATTCAATTATAATTACTGCACTCCACGATTACAAAATTGGCATAATCGTAAAAAGCGACTATTAATATGTATTATTATCCTATGCTTTATGTTTACAGAAGGAAATCATACATTAATGTATACATTTGCACCGTTTTTGAAATTTTTATGTTATAAATTTTGTTTGGTCCAAAAGGAACTTACTTACATTTAGTTGTCATCATATTTTTTTTACTTTTAAACATTTTCTTGTTTTGCACCAAAAAATAAATGATCGTCTGAATAATCGTGATTTCAATTACCAAAATAATCGTGATTAATATTTTTTTCCTAATCGAGCAGCCCTACTCTAAATACTATAAAAACATGCCAAAGGAGTACTGTATTTAAATAGGATGTTTCTATATCGCCAATTTCCCTGAGTGGGCGTGTTTTGGAATATAACCACATCCCGCGATGGGGGGGTGGGGTGGGGCTAACGTCCATGTAAATTGCGTTGCAAGCTTGGTCCCGGAACAAATTCAACCTGGAAGTCAAGATAGCACTCTGCTTGCTCCACAACAGTTGTTGTACCACGGAAAGGCTTGTCAACACTGTGCACGTGTGTGTTGTAGGACATCCACAAGCGCGTGATGGCGCTGAGCTTCCGCGACTGCCACACCAAGATCCGTCACGTGGATGCGCACGCCACCCTGAACGAGGGCGTGGTGGTGCAGGTCATGGGGGAGCTCTCCAACAACATGCAGCCCATGAGGAAGTTCATGCAGACCTTCGTGCTCGCCCCGGAGGTAACACCCCCCCCCCCCCCCCTTCCCCACCGTTGCCGGCGACATGCTAGTTAAACAGATGCCGCTAGCAGTTCGTCGCGCCGCTGTTTCGCAACACTTAATCACGGGACCTCGAACAAGTTTGTGCATTTTCTGCACTGTCAATTTGAAAGGTTTTTTTTTTTTTTGGAATGTAGTTCAAATTCAGCAATGAATCGCCAAAAATATTTGACAGATTGGCTGATCACGATAATCCTTAGTTGCAGGCCTACAACAACTTCAGTTTCCGCACTCTTAAACGTTCCAACGTGTTCATTTGACGGTTTGTGTGGCACGCAAAACGATGCAAACGTTGTGATCCTCCACCCAGGGTACGGTGCCCAACAAGTTTTACGTCCACAACGACGTCTTTCGCTACCAGGATGAGGTCTTTGCCGATTCGGACTCGGAACCACCTGAAGGTTCGGTATTTAATATTCACAGAACAATATAAAATATGGGGCGAAAAAAAGTGCTAAGTGTGCGTGTGTGTGTGCGTGTTCAGAGTCTGATGACGAGGTGGAGGAGCTGGAGGAGCGCGTTCCCTCTCCAGACGCCGAAGAGTCCGTCCCTGCTTTCTACCAACCAGCATCCATGTAAGCACACACGGAGGAACTGTGACCACAACACACTGGCTGTGTTGAGAAGCATTCACTTGTTTCCTAACCACTTTCAAGGATTTTTATGCAGTGGAGCTAAAAAGCTCTAAAAATGTCCACTGAAAATCTTTTTGAAGTGACTCACGGTCGGGAATGAGTGAATGATGTTCGGAATCATTCACGTCTCGCCAACCGCTATGTCGGCATACTTTGAGGGGTGAATACTGGAGAGAGCCTGTATTTACTGGGGTGCAACAAATGGTTATTGTAATTAGAGGTCTAACACAAAACGATTTGAATTGGAAAATCGGTTTTGATTGACAAATCCTATCGTTACATTTTAAAGTCGTTGCGGCCTTGAATCGTGTCGCACCCCATATATCCAGATACATATTGAATGCTCTTTTTAATGAGATTCCAATGGCTTGAAACGATGAATCCAATATGAAAATAGTTTTCCATTAATTTGATAATCGTGGCGAGTCACTACACATTTCGACAGCATTACAAACTCCCCAAATTGCTATTTATAGTGGCTCGGGGGGTAACTTTTGTTTTTGTTTAGTACGGAAGCCTCACACCCTGCCGACGAGGAGGAAGCGGCAACGGCGGCGAGTCCAGAGCCGGAACCCGAAGTGGAGAAGGAAGCCGAGGTCGTTGACACAGTGGAGCTGAAGGCGGCCGCCGCGCCGGAGCCGCAAAGTGAAGCGCACACGCACTCGGCCAACGAGCAGGCGGACAAGGGCAAGAGCGCCGACGCCGGCGCAGAACCTGCTGAAACGGCGCCCGCCGCGCCCGAGGAGAACCGGGTCAGTTACTGCTTTCTCCACGCTAAGCAGACGCTAACAAGATGCTAACGCCACACGCGTTGCTGTTTGCAGTCGTTCTCGTGGGCGTCGGTGACCAGTAAGAACCTTCCGCCCAGCGGGGCCGTCCCCGTGTCAGGCATCCCGCCACACGTCGTCAAAGCCGCCCCTGCGGCACCGGTAAGTCACGCCCGAGACCGGTGCTGTCATAACGGTTTCTGCTTTGGTCCATAACAAGTCAGAAAATAATGCGGGAAAATGTTGGTCATTGTTTACCGAAGTAAAAGCACACTTTGCAAATGTCTTATGAGGACCAGTTTACGTTAAATAATGACTCAGACGATTAAGCTATTATCTAATTTGATAATCTATTTAGTTGTTGGCTAATTGATTAATTTTGACACCTAGTAAATATGGATTGTAATTTTAATACAAGATTGTCCGCCCCAACCCCTTTCAACCTGATTATCAGGAAGAGTCCACTCTAACACACCTGGGGCAGAATTTTTTCATTTTTTTTTTTAAACAGTTAATCGAGTTCTCACACAAAAAATAAGTGACTCAATACTATTTACAATAGTGTAACTCAAAGCGGAAGTCCACCCAAACATATTTTTTTCAAGAATACGTTCCCAGCAGGCCCACTAGTTGAAACACGGCATTCTGATATTGCTGAATATTGCGTTTGTAGAATATAAGTTAAGCAGCAAAATGCACTCGTTTTTAGCCATCTCTGGGGGCGGCCATTTTGTCTTCTCTTCTGTTGACTGAAAATGACATCACAACTGCTCACAATGACCAATCACGGCTCAGATTCAGAAAACAGGTCAGCCGTGATTGGTCGTTGTGAGCAGTTGCGATGTCATTTTCAGTCGACCGAAGACAAAATGGCTGCCCCCAGAGATGGCTAAAAACAAGTGCATTTTGCTGCTTAATATATATTCCACAAATGCAAAATTAATCAGAATGCCGTGTTTCAACTAGTGGGCCTGCTGGGAACATATTCTTGGAAAAAAATATGTTTGGGTTGACTTCCGCTTTAAAGAATTGTTTTTATATTCAATGCCTTGCACGACTTTTCAAAAATAGGAACGATCACTGTTAAGACTTGTTGGTATACATGTGTGCGATTCTTGTCCACAGGCGCGCGTCGACGTCAAGTCAGAGTCTCAATCGGCGTCACAGAGACCTCCACAGCGGGACCCCCGACTGCGAGAGCAGCGACCGGGCGCCCCTCCCCCCGCGCACAGAGGACCACGCCCTAGTAAGCACAAAGCAGGAAGTGATGTCATCAAAAGCAGACTGCGCTCTGCCAACGTGGTTGTTGTTGTTTGCTTCCAGTTCGCGAGAGCGAGCAGGGTGAGGTGGAAGTCCGGCGGATGGTGCGTTACCCCGACGCCCATCAGCTGTTTGTGGGGAACGTGCCGCACGCCGTAGACAAGAGCGAACTCAAGGAGTTCTTTGAGCGTAAGTCGTGTGACCACGCAAAAAGTTGCGGACATAAAATGCATCCTAATCTTAAGCGGTCAACTTTGAAATGTGACCTCGTGTGGACAATTGGTGTGAATGATGACATCACATGTGACTAATGATGTCACGCTATGTGTGCGTATGGCGTCCTGCAGAGTACGGAACAGTTCTGGAATTGCGGATCAACAGCGGAGGCAAACTTCCTAACTTCGGCTTTGTAGTCTTTGACGATTCAGATCCGGTCCAGAGAATCCTGGGCAGTCGGGTGAGTTTGGCCTTCCCGTTTGTCCGTTCACAAATATCGATTACTATGGAAAATCTGATTTTTGAGAGGGGGGGGGGGGAAAGTATAAGCTTTTCTCAGCGTTGATGTTGCTCGTCTCGTCTTCAGCCCATCAAGCTGCGCGGCGAAGTGCGTCTCAACGTGGAGGAGAAGAAGACGCGCTCGGCCCGGGAAGGCGAGCGGCGGGACGTGCGGCCTCGCGGGCCCGGAGGACTCGGAGGTCCGCGCGAGCGCATCGGAGGCGGCGCTCCCAGAGGCCCGCCCGGCGTGGCCCGCGGGGGGGCCGCCCAGAAGCCCAGCTTCGGTTCCGGCCGCGGCGCGCCGCCCAGCGAGGGCCGCTACTCGGCGCAGCGCCCGTGAGGCGGGCGCTGGCGACGTCTTGACGATTGGACTTGACCAAATTGACCTTGAAGCGTCCTTCATGTCTTTGGATTTTAGTTTAGTTTGCAGATTTTGGTCGCGTCACTGTCCCGCCCTCGCCTCCATCTTGACTCCCGGACGTGTCCTGTCTCGTTTTTTTCGCTTTTCTTTTCCCCTCCAAGCGGACTGGAAGTGGGAAGTGGACTTGAATCTCCCGCCTGTTCTGTTCCTTAAAGGAACGCCACGCCGGTGCCAGAGGCACCTGGCGTCTTTTTAGCGAGCTTGGCGCTTCCCGCTGAGCCCGCCCACCACGCAACTAAATTAAAGTCGGTTCTTCTTTTAAAAACCTGTGTGTTCATGCTCTCTTCTTGATGTCATCAATACTCCCTCAGAAGTCAGGAGACTCCTTTGGACCATTAATTTGTATTTAATGGACCACGATAGTTCAGAGTATGTCCCCTAATTTAAACATCTCTGATTACTCAAGAACAGAAAAAGAAAGTCAAATTTATTTGCTCCTGGTAAAGGCAGCAGTCACGGCTTTCCTCAGAAGGCAATCATGACTGATACAAAATAAATGTTTCATGACCTCAATATAAACAAATTGATGGACAACTAATGGCCGGACGCCAGCGGCATGGGGTGCGAAATCCCAAATGTTTTTCTCCATTCAAACTCAAGCAATACAGTAACCTGCCAGCAGGGGGTGGTTTTAGTTGTGACGTCTTAAATGTGGAGGGAGGCCAGAATGGCGTCGTAAAACACGTAACTCTCGTAATCAGCGCGCGAGTGTGACGTCATCACGGAAGGCAACCTAAACGACTCATCATCGCTGTATATTAGCATATCACATACGAGCACACATCACAAGCACATGATATTTTGGGACAAATGGTTTCAATGGACAAACGGAAATGGAAGACAGCTTGATAACATTCAGAATAACAAAGAAAACAAATCGATTCCAATAAACTCAAAGAAAAGAATAAATGTTAACGTTGCTTGATCCCAAAACAATCATACAATCTATATTAATAATGATTGGAGGTGCAATGACTGACAACAAAGTGATTATCAAATTCAGTGATAACTATTTGAATAATCAATCTTTGAGGGATCTTGTTAATCCTAAAATTGTCAGAATCTTCGGAATTTCAGATTTCTGTCCTCCATGAAAGCAGGCAGATCTTTGTTTTTTCTACCCCCAAATTAGACATTTGTAAACATCTGCTTTTACTGTGGAAAACTATGGTCAACACTTTTGCCAATTTTCATGAGATGTTAGAGACCAATTCCATTAAACTGAATCATATACTCAAATTTGAAATCATGTCCTGGTTTGTTATAAAAGTATGGAAATTGAAAACAATTTGCATTAAAAAACCCGATTCATTAATTGATTAAAAAATAATCAATTATTAAAATCATTGTCATTGCATACCTAATTATGCATTAAGTGACATCATACTCAACTATTACGTACAAACAAAGTTTCAATAAGCATGCAAGCGTATTGCAGTCATCAGAAAATCAAATATCATCTAATATACGTGATTTGAATTTTGCATTCAAATGTGAGAAGTTTGACTTCCTCATTGGGCCAAACAAAACGAAGCAATTCCTTTGAGTTCAGGTAACTGGCGGAGCCCAATTTAGGAATTTGTGTCTTCTTTTGAAATCTTCATTTCATTCATTTTTTTTGTTGTTGTTTTTTTACAAAAAATAAAAGACACTCTGCCAGTCAGAGACGAAAGAATTGTTTCCTTTTTTTGGTCACAATCTCCTCCTAATGTTTTAACATGAATCTTATTACGTAATAGTGTCACGGTTATCTTATCACGTTAAAACATGCCATTTTTCCACATTAAACGTGACTTTACATATACCAATTTCAATGAGCACAACCAAATAATCCAACTTGATTTGCATTTCACTTTCCAACGGCCATAGAAATGCTACCATCCACATTAAAAATTGTTGTTGTTTTTCCCCTACCAGTTGCGTCTTGCGATTCATCAGGAGTTGCAGTCCAAGCGTTTTTTTCCCCCGAAGGAGCACCATCCAAACATTTCAAGTTTCATGTCTTGCTTTCCCGGTGGGCGCGCCACTCTGCCAACTCTTTTGGGAGTGATCGCCCCCCGCGGGTCTGGAGTGCATCTTGTCCATGATTTGCTATTCCACACATCAATCACGTCTCATCATTAATCGACATGCACCCTTACGACTATCAATGTAACGGGATTGTAAATACCTTACTATGGAAATTGTTACACGAAATGCCGTGGCGTGCGTGTGACGCCTGCAGACAACTCTGGAGAAAGTGAAATACTGCCCTCTACTGTCAACGTGGTCTTAGTGGCAACAAGCTGTTTTCCTTTATTTTTCGGTTGTACCGCTTCAGTTTTTGGCGTTGCAATTTGAAAGGCTCTCAACACCAAAGGGTGTTTACTGAAGGGGTTTCGCTCTTGTTAAAGTGAGTTGACCTCAGTTCAAGGTTGAAAGAAGTTAAACAGAACATTGCAGTTTTTCACTTCTTACACTGGATTTTGTTTTACAGCCACTTTAAAAAAGAAGTCAACCCCAATATGTTTTTCAAGAATATGCTCTATGCAGGCTCGCTAGTTGAAACAAGGCAATATGATTAATATAAAATATGAGTCAAGCGGCAAAATCCACCTGTTTTAAGCCATCTCAGGGGGTGGCCATTTTGTCACTTCTGTCGACTGAAAATGACATCACAACTGCTCACAACGACCAATCACGGCTCACCTGTTTTCTGAAGCGGAGCTATGATTGGTTTTGACAAATGATATTGTTCCCTAATTATGACATATCACACTGTATACCATCACGTAACATGCATACCGTCACCACATATAAGCACATATTAATGACTGAGTGTCACCACATCTTATCAAATATTACCAGCGTGCATCCGCACGTATCACCAGGAGATGAATGTCAATCAAGAAATCAGACATCACAGCATCAAGTTTTATTTGCAGTTTTTAATCTTTTTTTTTTTTTTTGAACATGACAGGTTTTCGAGCGAGCGGTCGCCGACATTGTTCAAAATGATGTTGATAAAAGGTCGTTAATAGAATAATTAGGACATATTTCAATAAATAGAATATATATATATATATACAGATACAGCAGAAACGCTACATTCTTTTTTTTTTCTTCAAATTGCTTCACAGTTTTTTTGTTGTTGTGTGCAAGCAAAAAAGCAAAACATCCGCCAATCTCATCTTCATTTTCATGCAAAATATTCTTGGTCAGATTTTGGAAAATCAAACATTTGCGCCACTTTTTTTTTTTTTAAACTCCCCCCCATTCTGCTCGGACGGAACACGCAGGCGCCAGCTGGCAAAAGCAAAAGGGCCGCACGAAAACGTGCCACCGCAGAAGCTGGAAAAGCTCGAAAAGCCAAAGAAAGGAAAAGAGTAGAGTAAGGCCATTCCAACGTGTGCAAAAAGAATCAGCAAGAATCCAGAATCAATCGTCTCAGCCGTCCGTCAAATGCAACAAATCAAACATGCTACTTGAAAAGACCCCACCGCCAGAAAAGAAGAAAAAAAAATAGAAGCCCCACCCCCTCCCGGTATATTAATTCAGAACTCCTCATAACTGTGATGTGAGAAAGTCACATAACCTCACACCAGCACTCCTTTGGAAGCACAAAAACATTTGGGGGTCAGAGGTCAGGGTGAGCAAAACAAACACGACCCTCCCAGCATTTACACCAGCAAGCCCCTAAAATATTCTTTTTTGTCAAATGGGCGGACTAAAAGGTATTCCTTCTGTTTTTTTAATTCACTCATATAATTTATTTTGAATAAAACAAAACTCATCTAATTAAAAAATTAGATGGATATATTGTAAATAACATAACATTAACAAATACAAAATAAATCATTTTACATAAATACCCCCCAAAACACATGCATATTTTATTAGATCGGTTATTTTTTTATTGTATATATTATTTCCAACAAAAAATAGAAATGATCATTTATGAATAAAATAAATAAAATATAGAAATGATAAAATATAATGAAATACATATTGAAAACAAGCATCTAAATAAAATATCAAAATAAATGTTTTAGTCATCTCATTAATTTGTCAAATGATTTGTAAATAAACTTTAAAAAATATACAAAAGAAATCATTTTACATAAATACAGAACAGTATCACATGTTATTAAATAAGTGGTTGATATATTATTTGACGTATTATTTCGAACAAAAAAACATGAACCAAAAAGTTTACCCACCCTTGTTAATATGTCCTCGTTTTGTGTTTGTTGTCCTGCCAACTAGCTAGTTTGCCAGCGAGCTAGATAGCAGCGGCGGCTATGGCACAAACTGTCATAACAAAAACTTAATTTCAACATCTTCAAAAATGACAGCCAGGTGGCACTAATGTGCCGTGAGTATGGAAACAAGCAGCAGGAATTTTGAAGCTGACCCCCCTCCAAAAAATGGCGTCATTTTCATTTTGCAAACAAGCATAAAAGTTTGCTTCGTAGGAAAATGTTGAGTAGCACTAGAGGGCGGTATTGTGCGTCATAAAAGGAACATCTAAACATTTGTTAACGCCCCGCGTGCCGTTCACTGCTATGCGATCCTATAAATGTTATGCGCAAAAATAAAGGAATGGTTTGCACATTACAATTATCAGCTGCTGTTGAAGCTAAGCTAGCTGTTAGCCAACTAGCAATGGCTTCTGTCCCAGATTTATTTGAATACTTTTAAGACGTTTTTCATTGTTTTTCCCACAAATCGAATGTAAATAAGGAATTTGCCCATGCTACCTGACATTAACTTCAGTAGGAGGTTATCCAAGAAAAGTTTGAATGGAAGTAGAATGGAAGAACACCCGCTAGCTAGCTAGCCTTATTCAGTGTGAGCGCCTTCTCCAAATCATGAACACAGAAAAAGCAGAGAATGACTTGCATGTTGAAAATAGCGGCTGCTAATGAGGCTAGCACAGAAGCTCATTGAAACGCTAGCTCTTTGTTAGCCAATTATCATTAGCATTTGCCTTGCCAGTTTCAAACGTCTGACTCTTTTCATTCCTTCCAGGAAAATCTAACACAAAACATTGTAAAATATTCAAGTTGACAACATTTTTGCACAGCCTGCTGCTGCCCCCTGCTGGTCTGGAGTCTGATAGATATACAACATTTGCTAGAAAAGAAAAATGTGACAACTTTTCCATTTTGTCGCCGAGTTCTGTTGTAGAAAGTCTCGTTTGTCCAAATGAAATGATTCCAGTTCTCGCTTGGTGTCACATCATGGATAATTGGTGGATGATTGGCGGGCGATGGCGACATCATTTGCATACGGAGCGCTTTGCATAGAGAAGCCGAGTGAGGATCAAGTTCAGGAAGCACGAATCACACCATTCCGTTTGGCACATTGCCCCCCCCCCCGCAAAAAAAACCCTTATATTAGAAAAATAAAAATAGTAATAAAATGAAATGAGAATAATCATTTTATACATACACAAATAAATAAAAAAACAACAATAATCATTTTCCTTATATAAATTAAAGGGTAAAAAAAAAATAAAATAAATAAAATTACAAAATAGAAATAGTGAATCTTTATAACAAGCTGATAAAAAGAAATTACAAAAAAATAATCATAAAAAAATACAATAATAAAATAGAAGGAATCAAACGTTAAAAAACAAAAAATAAAGTTTGAATCAATCATAAACCAATAACGTTGTTTAAAAAAATAGTTAATTCATTAACAATGAATAAGCACAGACCCCTGTCCGTGTGTGTATGTACTTTTTGTGTGTCGTTGCTGCTAGGGGAGTCATGTGAAAGGATTAGCGTGCTAGCATTAGCATCAAAGCAAAAAGTTCATAAATATTCTGGTAGCGTCCCATCAGGGAGAGGAGCTTGAGTTTGTGATACTTATAGGGCAGCACCACCACTCCACACAACCTGACTCCGCCGACACGACCCAGTGGGTGTGGCTTCTTCTGCTCAATGGATTTTTTTTTCTTTTAAAGTTCTCTTATCATGCAGCCATTCACTTCCTGTCTGGAGGAAGAGCAGAAGAAAATGGAGGATGAAGAGGAGGAGTCGATTGTGTACGTCTTTGTTGTGTACCATGTTAAAAAGGAGAAGATGAAGAAAGACGAGGAACAAAGATGAAAAAGAGCAGGAAGAGAAGTGGAAGATGGAGACAAGCAAGGGGTGGAGAAAGAAGAGGATGATGAAGAGCAAGGAGGAAGAGAAGATGAGGGAGACAAAGAGAAGTGGAGGAAGGCGGCGGGCGAGCGCGGTGCTTTGCGTTGCTTGCGTTTATTGTTTGTGTATGTCTTCGCTGCGAATGATCTTGTAGATGATCCAGTAGAAGATGTTGAAGATGAGGAAGACGAGGGGGAAGGCCACGCGCGACACCGTGTCGATGCGTTTGGCGCGGCTGATGAAAAGTTTCTTCATTTCCTCGATGCTCTTTTCGGGCGCCGCCCCTACCGCGTGCCCCGCCCCTCCTGCCGGCGCGTTGTTGTTGTTGCCCTTGATGGCCGCCATGCCGTCCTTCTGCAGGCACGCCGGGCCCACGCCGTATCCCGAACCCGGGAAGCTGAAGCGACCGTCGCCGCCGCCGTCGTCCTCCTGCAACCATACGACACACGCTCTTTAACCGCACACACACGCGCGCGCGTGCATGTACTCCGCCCGTCGGGTGGTGGAGGGCGTTTGTGGGTGCCAATGATCCGAGGAGCTGAGTTGTCTGCGTTGAGGGTCTCCGGTTTGGTGACCTCAGTATCATGTCTCTGCTTTTTGCATATGATGTGCTTCCTCCTGGATGATCGAGCTTCTCACCCTATCGCTAAGGGAGAGCTTGGATGCTCGCCGGAGGAAACTCATTTCGGCCGCTTGTATCCGGGATTTCAGTAATACCCTGCGCTACCCTCACCTTAAGACCAAAGGTGAGGGTATTAATGTAGATCATTGGGTAAATCGAGAGCTTCACCTTTCCTTCTTCAACCACCACAGGACTGATACAGAGTCCCCATCTGGCATGTTTTTGTGGTATAAAAAAAAATGAGACCAAGATAAATCTTTTCAAAACTCTTTCCAACATTGTGACCTGTAACCTGTACAACTCGAGAAAAAAAAAAAACCAGAAATTCTTTTAGAAACAGCAAGTAAAAACAAACAACAGAGATAATGTGGTTGCGCAAGTATACACACCCTCTTGGAATAGGCGATGTGGGTGTGGTCAGAATGAAGCAATCAGATCCAAACTGAAAACACACGCCCGCCGTCATTTCAAGCGCCTCTCATGAACCACGAAGTTCAGCTGTTCTAGTCTGCTTTTTTTCTCCAAGGTTTCATTCTAATACTGACTGCTTTTTGGAACTGTTCATATTCCTTGGCCTTTTGTTATTCGAACTGAAAAGTGTAAGCTAGCTGTCATCAGACCAAAGCAAGCTCCAACTTTTTGGCCATAATCAGTCGATCCAATAAAACCATCTCGTAAATCAATGCTTGTTCCCTCCCTTTACCCCCCCCCCTCCATTTAAACCACAACAGACAAACATGTACAAGTACACACGCTCACCCTGTTTGTGTGTGTGTGTGTGTGTATGCACATCAGGTAACACGCTCCATTTTTAGCCTTCGTGTCCCAATTCTGTCCTTGACTTCAGGCAACACCATGTATTACACTTTTGCTATCACACACACGCTCGCGCACGCACGCACATACGCGCCTGACGACCTCCGCGCACCCTTGAGCTAAACTATGACAGATGTTGGCCGTTCTTGCTGCCAGGATCAATGGGAGACAAAAGACTGCAGACACGATGAGGAGGAAGGGGAGGAAGAGGATGCGGAGGAAGAAAAGTAGTAGGAGGAGCCTTGATAGCATCCAAAGCAACTTCCTGGGAACAGTCACAGGAAGTGGAATAAACGGAGAGGACAGCAAGTGGATGGAAAGCAAGAGTGAATCACAGGAAGTGGAATAAATAGAGAACAAGAGGAAGTGGAGGAGAACAGGAAGTAGATGAAAAAAAAAGTAGAATCAAGAACAAGTCAATGTGGAATAAACCGGAAGTTGATTAAAAAGCGAGAGACAGTTACGGGAAGTGGAAGTATGTATGTTGGGCTCTGACTCGCCCTCTTTTTCTTTCTCTCCTGGAAGTTAAGCATAATCCTCGCGACCAATCAAAGAGCTGGCCTGCTTTCCAGCGCGCTCGTCAATCAAGCGTGCCATCGAGCCGTGCATTGGCGAGCGGAGTCCCTCAGGGCTTTGTGCTCGGCCCCGCCGAGGTTCTCCAGCGCCGGCGGGCAGATCGATGGTGATGCCGGCTAACGAGTCGCAGCCGCTGCCACGCTAATGGCTCCGCCCCTTAATTGGAGCTGACAAGTTTGCATCGTCTCCTTATCGATCGGCGCCCAATCCTCTTTGCTTTGAAATGCTAATCACCGCAGAGCACGACAAAATGACAATACGATCACATTTGAGGCCTTCCAGCTGGACTAAACTTTTTTTTTTTGTTAATTTTGTCCTCTGAAGTCAATTGAAAGCATTTTTGTGTGAAGAAAGCAGACATTTTTTTGGTTTGACATCTACCACAATATTTGTCAAATTTTAAAAATTCCAGGCAGCCAAAAACAAATGTTTTTTTTCTGAAATTTCAATTCAAAGCATTTGTGTTTGATTCCTGTTACATAACAAAGTGGGTCGGATTTGGGGAGGGCCAACAAAAATAGACTTTTTGTCAACGTCTTCTGAAACATAATCCAAAGCGTTTAATAGCACAAAGCAAACGTTTTTGAAAGTCGGGATGACATCACAGCATGAGCTGTTAGCGCCTGACTCAACAAAATGACTTCACGTTTACAAAATTTCAGCAAGACAAAAACGTCCTTTTGAATACATTTACTTTCCAAAAGTTAATTTGACATATGTTGTTCTTTTGTACATAGCCTTCACTATATACCTTTCATTATGTATTGCGCTTCAAAAAAACTCTTCTATATTCTGTGTTCAAGCAGAGGAGGACCACTGAACTAATATCATTGCTCAGTTTTAGCGTTTTGTTTTTACTGTGCATTTGTGGCAATATGCACATGGTATGAACATCTGCAAACTTGACATTTTAGACCTTTCAGGTCGACAAATCAGACTTTTTGTCAGTTTGTCTTCTGAAACTAAATTCAAAGCATTTGGGTCAATGTTTTTTGTTGGTTCCCTGTTAGATGACACCATTTGGCCGATTTTTTTTTTTTTTTTTACTTTCAAGTTGTCTTCTGAAACCCAATTTAGGGTGTTTGTGAGCACAAAGTCAACATTTGTAGCAAAAGGAGGAAATGACCTTCATGTGCCGTCGCCGCCGGCGGAAGCGAAGGAGTTCTTTGTGCTGGCGAGCGATGAAGTTGACGGCGGCATACTCCAGCAGCGCCGAGAAGACGAAGAGCAGACACACGGCCATCCAGATGTCGATGGCCTTCACGTACGACACCTGCCGGGAAAGACGGATGACGGCGGCCAAGGAAAGCGTGAAGTGGGAACATTTCAAACTTGCCAACTTCAGAGCCCCTTTTGTGATTTAGTCACACACTTGACGCTGACTGTTTCAATGTTTGTCAGCTTTGTTCTCATGTGAGCGCCCCCCTCGGGCCACAACGCTTTATGTACACACACATATACACGTCACAAATAAAGATTCACAAGCATTGTCAGACCACTTTTTTCACTGGAAACAGACCTAAATTGGCTGATTTCCTGTTTCTTTTTGGATATGTCTTCTTGATAGACATGTCTACTAATTGTCATGGTTCTAAACGAACTCAACTTCAAGGAATGAATTTTCAAAGAATCTCGCAAAAATCTAGATGAGTACTCCTCTGAAGGACCCCCTTGAAAAGGGCCAAAATGTCTCCTTCAAATTAAAATGGCAGACATACTGTGTATTTTTGCTCATCGCCTCTTGAGACTTTTTTGTGCATCTACTTATGATAAACATACCCACCAAATTTGTGTTATCCACCAAAATGTTAAGTTAAACTAGTTTCAGGGGCAAATTATTTTTGGGACAAAATCTCAGTGAAAATTTTGAAGTTTTTAAATGACCTCTAAAATGGTTGCTTCAAACCAAAATGGCAGATAAGCTGTCTGTTTCAGGGCATGACTTATTGAGACTTTTTTGTGGGTGTACTCATGAAAGACATGTCAAGCAAATTTCATGTGGCTAAGTCAAACCGGCTTTGGGGGCTGAATCTTCAAAACATTTGACACAATCTCAAAGGAGAGTCCTTCTTTCAAAGGGTCAAAATGCCCGGTTCAAAGAATAATGGCAGAGCACCTATGTATTTTGGGCATAAGTTCTTTAGACTGTTTTTGTGGGTCCAACAATGACAGATATGTTTACCAAATTTCATGTAGCCAGGTGAGACTGGGTTCGGGGGGTGAATTGTTTAAATTTGCATGAATAGCCAAAAATGAGCATAAAATGGCTGCTGACTTCCTGCATCTTTGTGCGTAATTAATTCTCAAGAATTTTTTTTGGTGGGTCCATTCATGATAGAGATGCCTATGTTGCTACAGAAAACTGGGGGCAGAATTTTCGAAAGAAATTCCAGCTGCAAAGATTGACCTCCTTTGCTTCAAACCAAAATTTTAGACATTTTGTCTTTTTTCAGGAACAGCCTCTTTGGATGTTTTTGTATTATGGGTCTTCTCATAATAGATATTTCTACCAAAGTTCATGTTATGTGAAACTGGCCTGGAGGGGGAAATTTAACGGACAAAATGCTGGGAAATGAGCCCTCAGATAGTTTCTTCAAACCAAAATGGCAGACTTTGTGTCTACTGATGTCTGCCAATTTTCACTGGGGGCTGAATTTTCTCAGCATTCTAGTGACTGGTACTGAGCCCATTTTGGAGCTCTTGAGTATAAAAAAAAGTCCCTAAAATGTTGATTTATTAATGTTCATAATTCACAATAAAGGAAAAAGCCCTGACACATTTATATTGTCTGCTGAGTAGTGCAGAAAAGCGTTCATGTACACAGGAAGCTAACTGTGCTAACTGCGCTAACCATGTTCTGCTCTTCGAATGTGCACTTCCTTCCTTTGCTAATCTCACCTTCATCATGACGTGCACCAACTGGATGTGCAGCAATGTGTGTGTGTGTGTGTGTGTAGGTGTGTGTGTGTGTGTGTGTGTGTGAGCTACACTCAGGTGTGTGTGTGTGTGTGTGTGTGTGCGTGTGCACGTAAGCTCAGCTGTGCTGTGTGATCATTATTGTGACAGCTGAACTGCAGCGGAATCACGGTTCACTTGTTCAATTTTTAGAGCGCATGAAGCACCTAATGTCCACAAACCATGTGTGTGTGTGTGTGTGTGTGTGTGTGTGTGTGTGTGTGTGTGTGTGTGTGTGTGAGAGTCTGTTAGTGAGTGTGTGTTGGGGATTACAGCTTCCCTGGACATAATTATACAATCCTATACTGGGTCACGCAAGCGATGACTGTTTTTCTTTCTTTAATCTGAAAATCCCTCACAAGAAAACATTTTGTTGCTTTTTTATTTTTTTTAAACTTTTTTTAAAATGCTTTTTTGTTCATCTTCTTTACTTGCATGTGAGCATGGGTGTGTTTGGATTCATTGACTGAAATCATTTTGATATTGTGGACCTATAAGGGAGTCGGGAATGAGTGAATGATTCAGAATTGTTCAGCACTCCGTACTCACTATCATGAGGATGAATGTTGACTGTATGCTCCACAAAAAAATCCATTAAAAAATGCAGATCTTCCCCAACTAAAAATTGCAGTGTGTATTTTAATGAGGAAAAAATAGCACTCCATAATGTTTTCTTTTTTTGGTCACACTGCATCAATTGAATGCTGCCCCTTCTGCTATGCCTGCCTTGGCCACCTGGGTGCAGTATAAAACACATAGAGAGACAGTTGTTCTTCAGAGAGGATAAAGAATATATGGCTGTGGGTAGTTATATTGTCTACATGTATGCTGCACCATTTGTGTTCAATCCTTTGCTAAACTCACTCAGTACCCAAAAGGTATTTTTACATTTGTCCAAATCCAAACGTTCTCTGGTGTTTTGTGTAATGTAGTGCTCGTTTGAGAGTAAACTTCAGCTGGGAGTGGCAATCAACAGCTTGAAGCCTCTTTCTTGGAACGCTTGTTCACTGTCTGCCAAACTGCTTCTCGCTGTGAAGTGAGTTGAGTCACTGCCACCACTGGCAGCCCGCTGCGGCAAGCCAGTGGGATCATTAAGGAACCCCACCCCGGAAAATACCACAGGACACGCTCAATTCTAGAACCACGAGGCTCAAAAAACAGCTTCTCGCACCAACCTGTCAAATGCATCTGCCCCGGTCCAAGTGCAATATAATGGACGCTATTCTGTGTGATATATGTCGACATTCTCTCAAATGTGAAAAACGGTATATTCTGTAAACAAGAGTGTATTTTTGATAACTGTACTTGTCCTTTTTTTAACTCAATTCTGCAAATTGTGAGGTGCCTAACTGATTTGACAGCGGAAATGGAAGTTCCATCTCATTCTTTCAACAGCGATGTAAAACGGCCAACTCCGTACGCATGTAGGTCGCCATGTCGTGTTTTATTTGCGGCTGACCTTGGGCAAGGAGGCTCTGGATCCTGAACTCTGCGTGGTCATGGTGAGCACGGTGGTGATGCCCAGGCCCACCCGGGCGGGGGCGGCGTCCATGTTGATCCAGAAGGACACCCAGGACAGGATGACGATGAGCAGGGACGGGATGTACATCTGGATCAGGTAGTAACCCATCTGACGCTCCAAGTGGAAGCGGGCCTCGATGCACGTGAACTTGCCTAAAACGACAACAACGCGGCAACATCAGCAAAAAAAGAACACAATGGGGAAGGACATCCACAGCTCAGGTGTGTCAATGATCAACCCATCTTTGGTTCATTTCAGTTTAATATCAAAACTCATCTTACGATGCAAATTAATGGACATCGAGGACGGATGATGTGATTTTCGAAAACTGAAAAATCTTGAGATTTATTACAACGAACACACATGCCAAAGTACTGAAAATTGGTACCGGTATCGAATCCCAGGTATCGGTTCAAATGATGAACCGTAGACATGCCTATATATATCTATATATATATATATATATATATCTATATATACATATATAGATATATATATATATATATATATAACTCATTTCCAAATACAGATACTTCCATCCAAATGTTTACTTCAGTTTACATTGTGATATGCAATGTTACAGTGAGGGGATTCAGTGTTTAGTGCAAACTGAATTTTCAGCCATATTAAAGCGCTTTATAAAGTTGAGTTGAGTTGAGTCTGTGCCGGCTGCAGCGAAATGAGATGAGACTCAAGCTGACGGTGGAGGAAGCAGATGAAGAGTGGAGAAGACCAAAGGTTCAAAAAGGCAGTGAGGAGACGAAGGAGTGAGGAGGCATCTGTGCCGGCTGGAGCGTGAGGAGGAGTTGAGGAGTAAGAAGTTGACGGTGTAGAAAGCAGTCTGCCATCTTAGTCATCTTCGGCAACATCAAAATGCAGGAAGCAAACCGCAGCGACAGGAAGTCAAATGGCCGCTGACGGAAAAAACCCGGTCGACGCCACACTGGGAAAACGCTCATGCCGTACAAACACAACAATTTTTCATTGCGGCTGCCCGTCAATTCTCTCTATCGGTGAATGAAATGTCCACGAAAAATCCCAGTTTTATAGACTACACAGAGATGCGTGAGAGTTTTATGCCAGACACTTGAAAAGAATAGAATAAAAGAATAAAAAAAAAAGAATGGAGTAAAGAAAAGAATAAATCACGTTTTCGATTAATAAGAAATAATACAAGAGTATATTTTACAGTCTTACAGGACAGTAGCAAGGAGTTCTGTTCTTTCCTATGAAGCATAGGAAGCCTCTGTTCATCTCTCCTTGACCCCTACCAACAAAGGTTAAAGTGGAACTCGAGGCAAATTTTTATTTGCAATAATCTGTTATATTCGATAAATCAAGAATCAAACGGATGAATTCAACCATTTTCGTCGATTTCAGGGTGCTGCCATTTTGTCCTGTACCGCCCTCTTGCTGTTGACTGAAACCGACGTCAAAATGCCTTCGGGCTCGCATTGCGAACATCACAGCTCACCTCTATGGTCGCGCGATGATGAAAATTTTTTTTTTTTTTTTTCACCCGAGTTCCCCTTGTAGAAAAGGTGACCCAAAGGTTAAAGGTTGGACTTTCCAAAGACGTCCCGTCGTCACTCCACATTCCAACAGTGCTACAAAATGGCCAGCTCACAATTGGCAACCCAGCCACACCACCAATCGCTACGTCAACAAACGCTAACATCGCGCCGAGTGAGATGGCCGAGCGGCCATTTCATCAGCGCCATCGATATCGGCAACAAACCTTCATATGCTTCAAATATCAACCAGGGAGGAAGAGGAAGAGGAGGAAGAGGGAGCTGTTTCCTGATTTATGCGGGCGATACACTTGAGAGCTTTTAAGCTGCGTCCATATTTTCCATCCCAGGACAAGATTGAAATGATTCATCCGCGTGTGTGTGCGAGAGCTTTAATCAATACAGTCTAGTGGACCGGGACACACGAGCGCGCACACACACCATCACACACACACACACATCTGTATAGTATAGTATCTAATATACGGGCAAGAATGAGGTGTGGCACCTAATAAGCTTCGAAAACCAACCATTCAAAAACCAACCAATACAAACTAGTTTTCATGACATTTGCAGATTATTTTTTACTAAAATATTTTCCATCATTGTTCTTTATTTGTGCATTCTTATGTACTTCAAGCCTTCCTTCCTTCTTTTCTGACCTCTTTCCTGCCTTCCTTTCCCCGTTTCCTTCCTTGCTTCCCTCAGATGGAAGGTAGATTGTTACCGAGTAGTGATTGTGCTGACTGTAAACTGTTATCCAGTTCAGGTAGTTCGGACTGTGTTGAAGGTACGGTAGATTGCTGTCCGGTAGTGACTGTGTTGAAGGCAGACTGTTGTCCAGCAGTGGAAGTGTGACTGTGGTTAAAGTATATTGTTGTCCAACAAAGTGAATCAGTGAGTCAAAGTGGTGTTGTTGTTGTCCTTTCGGCTTTTCCCCTCAGTGGTCGTAAGTAGTGATATTGGGAAGATCTTGGAAAGAAGTTATAACAATATCGTCAAGATATTGCAAGGAACTTGTGGCCCAAGGTGTGAAAGGCGCATTGCGAGGTCCATCGAGCGATCCCTATCATTCTCATTGTCGTTGTTGTGGTTATTATTGTTCCTGCGGCGGCTGCGGCGGTGTGCAGGGCAGGCGAGTTGTGCAATGCAGCAGGCGGCGAGTTAATTAGTATTTCAAGAGGCTTTTTGTCGCCCACTCTTTGTGTTGCCGGGCGGAATCTCTTCTCTCGCAGTCACACTGCAGCTAATAAATCCCAGCCCCGTACACCAAAAAAAAAAAAACGACACACCTTCACTATGGCTTTATCTCCTATTGGGAGCCAGCCAGCAAAACACACACACATACACACACACACACACACACACACACACACACACACACACACTCGCATATTGAGAGAGATAGAGGGAGATAAGAAGTGAAGGAAATGGAGAATCCCGTTCTCCCTGACACAAACATGAGCAGCAAGCCCCTCGGCGTCGAGTGCATGACAATCAAGGAGGAGCGAAGAGGAACACGGAAGAACAAAAGAGGAGGATGACCACATGTGGCAGTAGGGACTGTGTTGAGTGTAGATTGTTGTCCAGTAGAGGTAGTAGTGACTGTATACAAGGCAGATTGTTCTTTTGAATTGTTGTCCAGTACTGGTGGTAGTGATTTTGCAGGTTGATTGATTTCCAGTAGCGGTAGTAGTGACTGTGTGTGAAGTAGATTGTTGTCCCCTAGTGGTAGACGTGACTGTGATGAAGCTAGATTGTTGTCCACTAGTGGTGGTAGTGATTGTGTTAAAGGTAGATTGTTGTCCAGTAGTGGCAGTAGTGACTACGTTGAAGGTAGACTGCTATCTAGTAGTGATCGTACTGAATGTGTGGTCGGTTGACTGTTGTCCAGTAGAGGTAGTAGTAGGTCGTTTGTTGTCAAGCAGTGGTTGTAGTGACTGTTGAGTGTACTGTATATTAATGTCCGGTAGTGGTAGAAGCGATTGTGTTGTAGGTCAAATATTGCCCAGTTGTGGTCATAATGACTGTGTTGAGGGTAGAATGTTGTCCAGTAGAAGCAGTAGTGACTGTGTTGAAGACAGATTGTTGTCCAGTAATGGTAGGACTGATTGCGTTGGAGCCAGGTTGCTGTCCAGTGGTGCTTGTTGTTACTGTGCTGTACTATGTCGGTAGATTGTTGTCTGGTAGTGGTAGTTGTGACTGCGTTCTAGGTTGATTGTTGTGGAGTAGCGGTAGCAGTGCTGAATTGTGTTTTGCTGACTCACCAGTGTTGTAGTGTTTGGTGCAGTATCTGAGGTCTTTTTCCTCCTTGAGGATGAACTGAGGCAGCGTCAGGCCGTCCGCCACCTGCACGGCGCCTTTCTCGTCCCACTCGAAGATCAGGTCGTTCATTGTGTAGCCAACTGGACACAGACAGGCACAAGCGCAGGCACAATAGCTTAGCGTCACTTATTCATCATGTTTGGCGACCGGTTAGCGTCGCGTTGATAGCATCATATATCCACATTTCCTCCCTAAGTTTGACGAACGCTGCTCCTTTCTTGTTATTTAGATGCGAAGAGCAAAGGAAAGAAGCGGGACAAAGGATGCGGTCGCTATGGTTACTGAGTGGTGTCACGTCTCTGCGACGTTGGCGCCGGGCCGGGAGCGCGTCTGCCGGCCCGCCGTTCCGCTCCTGCTTCCCAGTCGCCTCACGTCTGCGCACACGCATCTATACCACATTCTGTCCGTGCGTGTGTGGACGTCACGTGTATACTATGGATAATTTGAATGTGTGCACCGTGAGTACAACTGTATGTACAGGAATATGTGTGTGCGTTTGTGTATTTTATTGTGTGTTTCGGAACTGTGTGTGCGTGTGTATTAAATGAGAGCATGTGCATACACTATAAATGTGACTGTGGCTGTTAACTGTGTATATACGCGGAGTCCTCATTTTACGAACGAGTTCCGTTCCTACACTGGTGATGTAACCTGAATTTTAGCGGATTTCACCGTGAAAGTGGAAATTTACGTCAAAATACTTTGTATTAAAAAAAACCCGAAAATACATTACAATAAAAACATAAGATGCTGTACTTAGCATTGCTGCCGAGAAGTGGAAGGACGAGAGGAGTGCGAGAAAGGCAAAGATACTGCCGGCGCGCACAGACATGAGAGAGACACTCTGCGTATGCACAACCGCAAGGAATGCTGGTCTTTGTAGTACAGGAAGTGCTTGTGTGCGGAAGTGCGGTGATTGGTGACTGCGACCAACGCAAACACCCAAGCAGAGGTAAACAACAAACATGATCCTGTACCGGCTCGAAACACAATCTTGCGTTGTTATGTTATGCAGTGCGTGGACAGTAATGGATCCCATTTGACTGATTTAATTTTTTAAAACACAATGAAGCAGAATGGCATTATGTGTACTTTTTCAAACTAAAAATACTTTTTTGTTTCTTTACTTTGTGTGTGTGTGTGTTATATTACAAGTACTGTATGCGTGTATGTGTATGTGTGCTATAAATGCTATAGCTATGTCTGTGCACGTCCACTATAAATGTATGTAAACGATTGTGTGTGTGCATATACTATAAATGTGAGTGTGTCTATTAGCGTGTACCATCAAGTTGTGTGTGCGTGTATGGTGTGTGTGTGTATATGATAAACGTGTAGGTGTGTTTTCATACTGCATTACACAGTAAATGTGTGTGTCCACATCCTCTCAATGTGTGCATACTAAAAATGTGTGAGTGTACTACAAATACGTTTTTGTGTGTGTGTGAAGTATGTGTGAGTAGTGTGCATATACTATAAAATAAAGTGCCTGTGTACTGAATGTCTACTATAAATGTGTGTGATTGTACTAATTGTGTGCGTGTGTATATATTATAAATGTGTGTGTGCATGTACTATAAATGTGTGCAAGTGTACTACGTGCGTGTGTGTACATAGATGATAAATGTGTGCGCGTACTATGTGCGCGTGTGTACTCACAGCTTTCCAGCTGCATGATGCACGTTTGCACATCCATCGGGAAGTTTTTCAGATCCATGGGACAGGCCAGCACCAGTGTTATCCTAAAGACACACACACACGCACACACACAAACACACGCACGCACACGCAGTATCAGTTGCTGCTAAGAGGATTCTGTTGATTTCAATCAGCTGAGTAAACATCATGACGGCGTTGCAGCCGTAGCCGTTGTTCAAATAATTAAAAACAAACTGCAGTTGCCTCAATTGGCCACCGTTTGAAATGAAAGAATTCATACGTGTCGCGTAAAACGGGGGGCAAGCACGGAGCATGTCCGCCTCCCGCTTCCAGGTTCCAATGTGGGCTTGTGGACTTTGCATCAGTGCACGTACAGCGAGCGTGCTCGTGCGCCTCAGCTCCGCCTATACTGCGGTTTTTCCGTGGCAGGAGGCAATAAAATTGGGATCATGAAAAGGGAGCGTCGTAAAACGCCGTTGCTGCTCAAAGCTCAACAACTGAAGCGGCAGCGGGGCATTCTGGACGTCTTAGAAAAGGTTTCACATCGTCCACAAATAAAACGGAACAAAGAATTTTTGTCCCAGTATCATCATAATCCTAATGCCGATTCAGCATCACCACCCCGTGCACATCTGCCACAGCAATCAAAAAGTTGCACATTTTTGAGAAAAAAAATGACAATCACAAATTCAGATTTTTTTTTTGTTTTTTTTGTAACGTTCTGAGAATAAAGTTTCATATCACCAAGAAAAAGATGGTTGTAATCTTTACAAAAAGAAGAAATTCTGGCGGGATGAAAATTTGTAATCTTACAAGAATAAATTTGCATTTTTCCAAGATAACGTATTAGGGGGACAAATTGGGATTGTTCTTCCCGAATGGCTGAATACTGCCAGCGAATTCTCGTTCCTATTTTGAATTTTACTGATGAAATGCAAAACCCCATGCGTAAACATGAACTTTTCTCTCAAATGCATTATACCCGTAAAAAAAAAAAAAAGAACAAAACCAAAAAACTGACAGTGAATAAACAAATCATTTTCATTTCATTTTATTTTTAAATGGTCCTTTTTACGCCCACCTGTAGTTCTACAGGGCAGCCCGATGGGCCATAAAGCCTTCACAAATGCAACTGTCAGACTTGCAACAGTCAGCAGGCACATTCAAAATCATCCAATTTTAGGGACCCGCTCTTGGGTACCCCCCCCTCCCCCGGTTTGCCAAGGAGTGCGGTAAAGAAGAAGCCAAGCGCATTTGAATCCTGCTTGTAAACGGAGCTCAATTGTGCCGCTGTCACGTGAAGGGCTCTCGTAGCTCCTTCTTCGCGTCCTGCCGGTGGACACCATGATGGACGCCGAACACCGGCGGAATACTAAAAAGCTCCGTAGATTACCAGCAAGGCGAGGCGAGGCGATAAAAGGGGAACAGGAGGAGGAGGTGGTACGGAGGCGGCTATAACTCCTGCAGCCTTGAATTGGACGTTGGCGAGACGCGATGAAAAGAAAAGCGGCCGGTCCCCACCCTGACGCATTAATACGAGTTCCGCAGGAACAGCGTCAAGGTCTCTGCCGCGCCGTAAACTGGAAGCCATCAAGTATGGCCTCAAAAGTGCATCAAAGTGCCTGAAAAGTCTTCCCTCAAAGCTCATTTGACATTCACAGGCTTCCTGCCAGCAAGATCAAACGTTAAAACGCACCACAAAGTCTCAAAAACATGACTCATTTCTCAAAAGTCAAATTCAAGTTGACTCATTTGCAAACTAGCCATGATGTGAAATTGTTTGCATAATTCACATTTATCGCAATTCAACATTTTGAACATACAAAATAAATTTGATACACAAATATCTTTTCAAGAAGTTGTCGTTGAAGGACACTTTTAATATCAAAATGGCGGCGTCAAGCCAACGTGGCCAACATCCTGCCTGTTCAGGCATGACTTTTACACACTTTTGGTTGAGTCTACTCATATTATACAAGTCAACCAAATTCATTGTTGCTAAGTATTGACTTCAGGGCCAAAATTTCCCCCCCCAATTGGAAAAAAAATTCCAGGAGGAGACCATCTTTGTGGACACTGGAAATGTCCACTTCGCACCAAATTGGCAGACTTCCTGTGTCTTTTCAGGCATGGCTTGAGACTTTTGTGGGTTTACTCACGATAGACAAGCCTACCAAACTTCATGTTGCTAAATCAAACCGGCTTTGGGGGCTGAATTTCTTCTTAATTTTTGCGAATGGCCAAAAATGACCATAACCTGGATGAAAACGGCAAACTTCCTGTGTCTTTTCATAGGGTTGACTTCATGAGACGTTTTTGTGGGTCTACTTATAATAGACACGTCGACCAAATGTCATGTTGCTCCACTAAGATGGTTTTGGGGCTGAACCAGTTTTTGCTAGAAATGACCCTTGCATTGGCCTCTTCAAATAAAAATGGCAGACTTCCTTTGTCTTTTGGGGCACGGCTTGTTGAGACTTTTTTGTGGGTCTACTTATAATATACATGTCGACCAAATGTCATGTTGTTCCACTAAGCTGGCTTTGGGGCTGAACTAGTTTTTGCTGGAAATGACCAGCTAAGATGCTATTAGCCTCTTCAAATAAAAACGGCAGACTTCCTTTGTCTTTTGGGGCATGGCTTGTTGAGACTTTTTTTGTAGGTCTACTTATGATAGACATGTCTGCCAAAGTTCTAAAACTGGATTCAGGGGCTGGATTTTCAAAAGTAATTCCAGTGGCAAAGATGCTTGGAAATGACCCACAACATGGACCGTTGAAACTTCCCATCTCTTTTCAGGTGTGGCTTCTTGAGATTTTTTACTACTCACGATTGACACGCCTGCCAAATTTCATATTGAAAAGTTAAACTGGCTTCAGGGGTTGAATTTCTGAAAACCTTTTGAGGTTTACGGCCAAGAATATGAACAACAAATCAATCAAACAATGTTACGCTTGGGCCCAAATAATATGAATAATGTAGCAAATAATCCACATTGAAGTGTGAAAGTCACCGTATGCTGTAGAGCACGTTTCCGTTCTTGGAGATGCGCAGCAGCTTGTTATCGGTGGTGACCTCGTGGAAGTTTGCCCCTTTCTCGTTGGCGAAGAACAAGTCGGGCTTCCAGATGGAGTCCAACATGGACGGGTCCAAGTCCAGAGAATCATCCGGGTACTCGCTGTATGCCAGACGCGGGTCGTTCCACTGCTGCCTCAAGAAGATGTTCACTCTGTAGTCCTGTCAACATACGACACACGAGCTACTTCTCACAAATCGTACGACAATCGATACGAGGCGGCTTCAGCCATGCCGCACCCCTGTCAAATGAAAAAAAAAAAAAAAAGAATGGTGCAATTAAGGTAATGCCTTTTTAAAAAAAAAAATACATTCACTTAACCATGATTTATACAGTTAAGGAAATTGAGAACATATGGCGAGGCTCGAAATAAGTGCAGTCGCATCGTTGTTTACGAGGCAAAATGAGCATTTTGCTCCTCATGAAAACACATTGAACAGCAAAACTGAGAATCACAGATCATCATAGCGTATGATGGGCAAGAGGTTCAAAAGAGGCGAAAAACAGCTACAGCGATAAAGTAAAGAAGCCCTCACTAACTTTTTCCACAATGATATTGGAATGCATGAGGCGGGTTTTTTTTTTTTTCTTTTCTTTGCAGAGTGGTCCAGTCGTTTGGGGCAGAGCATAGTAATCATTTGTATTTCTTTAATGTGCTAATAAAAATTGTTCAAGCGGCGTTAGTGGTGTTGCATTCAAATCAAGCAAGGGGGCAAAAGGTGCGCACACACAAACGCACTCTCATACACACACACACACACACACACAAACACACACTTGTTGTCACGGGATCTTCTAAATGGATTTAGCGCCGGGATAAAAGATGATAAATCCGATTATTTCCGTACTTTGTTGTTTTTCTTTCTAATCTTCTTGCACGGATTAGCGACCAGTGACGACTGTTCACTTGCGCCTCTCTCTCTCTCTCTCTCTCTCTCTCTCTCTCTCACACACACGCACACACACCCACACACACACACACACAATTAAATATGCTGTTTCAGAGGTCCATGTATTTACTTACATTGGGCTGCAACTTGACTTTACACGATCTAATCGAAATCGGTCCATATTTTGCATATTTTATTTAGAATGTAAAATTGCTGATTGACTGTAGTGTCATAATTTGCTAAGTCTATCCTCGACATTGATTGTAGCCGCCAAATAAGACTTTATAGGAAACACGAGCTTGTTCACTCCGGGGTCGTTCTGTGCTGCCATAGTGTACATATGTGAGCCCAAAAGCTAATCTATTTTTAGCCTTGTCGCGTGATGCTTAGCGGAGGTTTCGCCTCTGCGCCGTCGACCATGTAATCACAAAGTAATAGTGTTTGTGAAGTTATTTTTTTTTCTTGGACTGGTCAAAAGTCCTAAAATCATTTTAGTCACATGACAAAAAGAATAGGCAACAGTATGTGTGTTATTTATTTCATTTGAACATTTCTTGAATTCAAAATTGCTTTCATCACTCAGCGTCAGTTACGTGAACTTCTGGCCACGCACATTCAGCGGATCAGATGCAACCAGCAGGCAGGCGTGTTTTTTTTTTTTTTTTGACAATACGCACTACACTTTTGCTAAACGAGTATACGAGTTATACTGTGGTCAAACCGAACGTGAATTGAGCTATTTTCGCAATGCCTTTTACATATACAGTTTGAATAGATAGGTGCGCATCTGTACAGCCACGCCGGAGCAAAGCAGCTTTGAGAATGTGCTTCTTTGTCACATACGCGCCAGGTAAAAAGTGGACAAACAATGTAGGACAAAGAATCATTGCTTTCTGTGGGCACCAGGACTTGTACAAGACACCCAGTTTCTAATACGAGCCAAAAAGGTGCAGGCGTAGGCTACTTGGCGTAGCTGCTAATTAAGTGTAAGTACGATAAACAAGATCTCTAAAAAAATTAATCGATTATCAAAATACCTTTTGATTTATTTCATAATCGATTAGTTGTCGATTAATTGAAGAATTGCTGCATCTCTAAACATCGGGCCGGAACCTCCTATGCTACAATTTGGTAAATTTGATATTTTTTCACCAATCTACACTATTGGTCGGTCCACAAGTGTGGGTGTTAATATTTTACAAATTACTGACCAATTTAAAGTGCTTAAAATGTCATGCTCTCTTTGATGGCGCTATGCTAATGGTTGACAAACATGACATTTTTGGGGTCTCCTGAAAAAATGATGATTTTGGAGGTATGAGAATTCCACCAGAAGCCAGCGATTAGATGATATAAACGAAATATGATCCTTGAAACTTGCAATATAACATACAGATGCTTGATTAGAGGTGTGTCCAACTAAAATACGTTAAACGTGTATATTCTCTTCCTTAAAATGAAGTCAGCTCTGGCTAATGACTCTAGACAGTACATAACATTTAATATTTGTAATATAAGCGTCTTATGATTCACCTCTGTGGTGCTATTCGTGTAGTTATTTCCTTCTAATTTGTGTTGCGTGAATGTATATGTGTCACTTAAAAACAGAATACACGTTTGCTATACATGTGGAAAAGGATGTGAGCTGGATAATGACGTGAATTGCGCATCCCAGCCTGAGCAACACGCCACACGTGCACGCTTGCTGCTCTCGTTTATTGGCACTAATGGAATTTTCGTGTAATGACGCCGCCTCAATTGACTCCTTTGGGGGGCGCGAGCGGGGGTGCAAATGGGCGGCCAGGTGACGCGCGAGGCGGATTCAATGAGGCGGATGCCAGCAGCAGCAGCTGCATTCATTTAGGAATTCCGCAAATATCTTCTTGGAGGACAATTGGATGCTTGTCACCAGTGTGAAAATGAAAAAGTACTGAGCATTCTTTGGCTTTTTAGGCTGCGACAGCATCAACAGAAAGACATTTAAAAAAAAAAAAAAGCTCTATATTGATTTGCAGGCACATCTCAATACAAACATAAAAGAGAAGACAATAGAAATTATTTCAGTCATTTAATTTAATTAAAAAATGAAAAAGTGAATTGTATTGCTTGCAGTGACCGCTGCGAAGAAGTGTATATTTAAGAACTGGTAAATGATGATAATGAACTTGTCATACTGTACAGCAGGGAAAATGTTATATTCAAACAAAGGAAAATTAGATGACTTTCAATTGATCTGGAAACCTTTTTTGAATGTGACCCATCTTGAAATGATTTCAGATTAAATAGAGTTCCTGTTTTTTTTTATTATGTTTTCTATTTCTACATGTAAGTGATGTTAGGTGGAGAGTTCTTTTTGTGTTTGTTTTGGAAAAGTTGGAAATTATAAATAAAAGGGGTAAAAAAAAATGTTTAAAAAATAAAAAGTGACACGTATTTTACACCAATTCATGCTGGGGACCAATTCAGGTGTGGATATGACCATCTCTAGGGGGGCAATTTCTGATAAAGTTGCAATTGAAAAAAAAAATAAAAAATTGTAATCAGAGTTTTGGGACATGGCCAATGTCAGGTTTGTGTTGGCAAAATTTTGAAAAAACTAAACAATCAAACAATGAAATATTTCAAGAATCTATATCTTTATCAAAATACAGTGTAACTGTTTTTTTCTATTCAGCTCTTTGTTTTCAAACAGCAGGTTTTGCAAAAGGTAGAAGTTCAGAAGTCTACAGAAGGTCCAAGACGACCTGTAAAGTTTGATTTTTAACTTCATCTTGAAATCTGACGGTTTCAAATCCAGCAAGCCTCTCAAGTTCCTCCTTTATTTTAATCGTAACATCATCCATGAGGAGCTCAGGTATCAAACTCAAGACCAGAACATTTTATGCGGCCCGTGAAGCTTTGCCACAATTCTTGCGACAAGTTTATTTCCAAAAACACAGATAAACTATTCATGTTTCACCTTCCTAAAAAGAAAAGATTGAAGCTGTTGCTTTTTCATTTGAAATGCTGTTAAATCTGTCCCTGTAAAAACAAAACATCAGCGGTACGTTTTGAATTTGATTCCTTTGTGAACTGAATTGTATTGAACTTAAAACCACGGTCTGTACCGAACACGTTTGACACGGCTCATGTCGAGCTTCTGCATGCAGATCACTTGATTTTTTTTTAAGACACATTTCATCACGCGGAGCGACTTACTTACCATGGTGGTCTCGGCGATGGAGCCAAAACTGTTGATAAAGATGTTGCAGGTGACGTTGACGGGAGGACCTGAGAAGGAGGAGGAGAGCACGACACACATCAAACCACGGGAAAATTTGCCCACCATTTTTGCGATCAAAATCATCACGCGTATCAACGATATTGTGTCAATTTTATAAATGTGTATAAGAAAAAAAACCCACTCATTTTAATTTTGAAAAAAAAAACTGGCAGTCCAAATTTTGTCCTGTGCAAAGTTCGAATCCCGCCGACAACACCGATATCACGTGGATCAATAGAAGGATTAAATAAGGCAAAGACAGACAATTGCAGGTGACGAGCTTCTCTTTTTTCTTTCCAAGTGCCCAGGACGCAACTAGTTCCATTTTCGGAAGCGTGAGGACAACCAAAACATTGAAGGAGATATTGCCCAGGTAAAAAGCAAGTCATAAACGCAAACACGTTTTCATACACAACCTGGTCAGAAATGACCACTTCTCTGCTGTGGCTTCACATTAGTTCATTCTACCATAATATTCTTTCGATCATAGAACAAAGCCTGGAACTTGCACAAAATGGCTGCTTTAAACCAAATGGCTGCCTTCCAGGTCAATTATGGTCACGGGGCTTTGAGACTTTTCCGTGCGTCCCTTTATGAGTCATATTCACCCCATGTTTACCATGCATACGTGTTAGGGGCTCTTTTTTTTCTCTTTCTTTCCAGGGAGCACTACTGAGTGACTTTTGTGTTTTTTTTTCAGGGGGGGAAACCAAAAATTCATACTTTTGCACCCAGGACACACACATTCTTGCAAAAACTGTAGAGTTTTTAGGCATGTTGATGCCCTCAAAAAGCCATTCATTGGATGGAATAATATCAATAAACAAAGTCATTTTAATAATTACCCCTAAAACGTGACTTTTGTTACATGAATCTTCTCAAACTATCAACATCGCCATCACTCGATTTGTCTTCCATCATGTTTTATTGTTGAAAAATACGTACCAAATCGTATCGTAATCAGACTCTTTTATTATGTTAGGCTAACCACATTCGGTTGAACCCTCAGATAGTAAATTCAGTACCAACAACAGTCACATTTCAAATGCTATTTAATACTAAGAGTTTAATTTGACAGTTTTACCCGTAAACCCGTTCAAACACACCTTGAACCAGTACTCTTTGCAGGTGCAAAAATATTCACATTGTCGTTACTTCCTTCGTCACACTTCTCCAGCTCTTTCATTTGTTGCACAATATCACACATCACGCATAAGTCCCAGCTGCTAAAAAGGGAACTAACGATAATCACATACTGAATGCTATCTACTATTTACACGGTGACATTTTAAGCGGTCATCCCGTTACATTCCAAGTGGAAACGTCAACTTTGACTCTACTATGACACGCACACACACACACACAGAAGTCAATCAGAGTGTTTTATCGTCCTTGATCCGACACCACCGTCTGCCGCCATCTTGCTGAAATATTAACACAGATGAAAAATCCATGTCGTGGGACCTGTGAGGACACCAGCTTCCACAAATTTCTTTCAAAGTCAAACTCCCTCTTACATAAACATCACTGCGCTCTGTGTGTGTGCGCGCCATTGTAAAATCAAAATCAGTTTTCACCGATGTAACGGGTTTATCAATAACAATTTCATACTCTTAAATAGTATTTGATAGGTGATGACTGTTGATGGTGTTTTTAGCATCTGGGTCACCAGTCCAACGTTGCTAGCGTGTTACATATCAAGTACAAACATCAACTATGGGCCCGGTTAAAATGTGATTACAGCGGGCGTTCGCGTGAGTGTGTGTGAATGGCGGGAAATATCGGCGAGTGCATTATGGGGCTGTATAAACATGGCGGCAAACAACCGCCATGTTGACTCCAACCCCTAAACACACCGCACTTGTTTGTTGGACTTTTATTATTTATGGGATTTATTTGCCTTCAGGTCACACCGGGTTTTGGGCAAACACACACACACACACGCCGGCGGGGGCGCGCTCACACACTGGGCTTTAATATCCTGCTGCAAGTCGGTGTCTAATTCCACAGGCGGGCCGAAGGAAGGAGTCTGGATTACTTTGATGGCCAATTACTCTCCCTGTCAGCGTGTGCGCATCCCTGCAGGCGCTTTCCCTGTGAGTGCGTGCGTGAGTGTGGGTGTGTGTGTGTGTGTGTGAGAGCAGCACAACGGTGGTCCATTTAAAGGGGAAGGATGGGATAAGAGAGCCAAGAGGGCACAAGTGTGGCGAGCCGTGATTGGACCATAGATGTGGATGGCGTGACTGAAGGCCGGCGAGCTGCCGGAAAAAAAGGGCCTTTGTTGTTCCAGTCGGGAACGTAAACACAAAGAATAACAACAACTAGATGACCAGCACATATTGTACCTACGTGGACCTATAGAAACTATATTGCTATAAAAAGATGATAGCACTATGCTTCTATAGAACCCTGACAAAACTGAGAAACACACAGAACATAAGGCTTTACGGAATCCAGATACGACCAATAGTGCTACAGAACCAAGACGGATAAAACCCTCAAAAAACATATATAGTGTACCTCTATTACCCAGATAGAACCCATAGAAACCAAATAAAACAAACATAATTCTTTGTTTAACCTAAAAAGCGTAAAGACCGAAAGAATCACATTCACTTACAGCCCTTCATAGACCAGGTACAACCTACAGAACCAAAAACCTGAAGAACCGATATACATAAATATATATCAATGTAAACCATATACAAGCTACAGTTCAACAGAAACCAAATCGATCCTACTGAACCCGGATACACGACAGCTATGTCAAAACTCATCAAAACCAGAAAGATCGAATGTAACAAAGATAGATCGAAAGACCCGAAGAATCCAGATAGAACCTACTGACAGAACCTATATCACCTAGATAGAACCTATACACATGCAGAACTTAAAGATCTTTAGATTCCAGATGCGAACCTGCAGTGTGTAGTGCTATAAAAAAATAGATGGAACCCACAGAAACCAAATAGAACAACCATAACCCGGTTGATATTAACCAAAAGAAGCCAGAGAGAACCTAAAAACTAACAGAACCTAAAGATTCTTTTGTAAATTCTCACCATTTGTACGTGTTGAAAGGATACACTCGAAATGAGAAAATAGCTCTCAAGAGGCTATCCCTGAAATAAGTAAACATACAAAATCGTTACAATCCAGTGCTTTAGAACCCAGATACAACCTGTAAACCAGACTGTATGCATAAAATGTGCACATGTAAGCTTGATAGACAAATGTAACCCAAGTAGAGTTAGGACACAACCCCACAATTCATGTGCTCCCCAAGCCCCGCCTCTCAGATGATTTCCCATGACGCAACCTGTTTCCCGCTGTTGCGTCACAACCATTAACACAATACGGTGGTACCTTGACTTGCGAGTGCTCCAACTTAAGAGTTTTCCTAGTTTCTAGTCATCTTTCTGGCTTGTGTTGTGGGACAAAATCCGAGTTGCGAGAGAGCTTCACAAATGCCGCTCGAGCGACGTGAAAGTGATGAAATGAAGCGAAGCAAGGTGGACGACTAAATGGGGCACAACATTTGAACGGCTACGTCCGCCCACGGCCGAACTAATGGCTGTTGCAAATTGCACTTGTTTGTTTACATTCAAACTTCATCTTGCAGCTTATACGAGTGATAACGCGCTACCCGATCGCGAGATTACAAATCATGTTGCTCTCTTATCCAGAAGCAACTTTATTCATTAGACAAACAAATTGAGTCAAGAGCTCGGTCACGGGACCAATTCAACTCATAAGTCAAGCTACCGCTGCACTTTGTTTTAACCTCCAAAGGACAACAAATAAAAGGCAGAGCAATCAAAGGCCGCTGTCATCCTCATGATCCCGAGTGCAGCACTTGCGGATGTTTCAGAGGACGTAAACAAACAAACACAAAGACTTTAGGCTGAGCTTGTTAAAGCAAGAAAAAAAAAACGGAATTTGAGACTTAATGAGGATTCCGCTGCTTCATTAAATATTCATGACACTGGCGTGCGGGAGAGTTTACCTTTATTGAGCTAATACCCGCATTTACTGCACACGCAAACAGCTTTCAGGCTGAGAAAAAAATAGAAGCAAAAAAAAAAAAAAAAAAACCATCAGGCATCGTCCAAAATTGAAAGCCTGGCACATTTTCCATCCTGCTTCTAGAAACTTCTTCATCAAGTCGCCGAGTCCTCCAAGAGCGCAAGGAAGAAAGACGCTCTTTGTCGCAGCCAATCAATAAAAAGTGCAGAGAACCTCTAAACAATCTTTTTCTTCCTGTGAGTCTTTTAATGAAGTCGCATTTGTGATGCTGACGTTTGAAGAATGCAACCGCTGTGTGCCGCATTTTATTGCTGTTGTTGACTCTACGTGGCAGCTAACACTAAACACTTCAAGCTGCTTTATTCCCTCAAACTTTATCACACGGCAACACATGCACTCGCGCGCGCACGCAAACACACACGCACATACACATAGAGGTGCTAACGTTTTGATACACAAGGTGCGGCACTAATCCTTGTGGCGCTCCAAAGACTAAAATCAGTGCCACATTGTGACACAATCTAGAGATTTTTCTAGAAGCTTAGTGTTGCGACAACTTCACAATGTCAACATCAATTAACACGGCTGGGTGTGGCAGTAATCCTTGTGGCACTCCAGAGACTAGAAAATTTATTCAATCACTTCGTTTAGTGCCATAACTTAACTCATTCTCAATCTGAAATCCTTTTTCTTGAAATTTAGTGATGTGAAGCCTTCATGATGTGTACATCAAAAAACAAGGGTGAGCATGGCACCAATCCTTGCGGCAATCCAGCGACTAAAGAAAATGGACTGTCAAGCTAGTCTTGTATCTTGATGTGTTCTAAACCCCAACCACTCGTGTAGACTCATACGCTGCCTTTATACTCCGTACATCAACTTGCAGTGGTGTGGGAGTGGTACTGACCCTTGTGGCACTCCAAAAACTTGAAAGTTTATTTTGTTCCCGAAAGTAGAGCCAATTCTTGACTCATTCTCAAAATAATTTTCTAGAAGCTTAGTGATGTGACGCCGCCATAATGTGCACATCAAAACACAAGGGTGGGCATGGCATCGATTCTTGCGACACTCCAAACACAAAAATTTTAACGGGTCAGTAATTCTAGTGCGTTATCATGACTTGGTCTCAACCCCAGAGACTTTTCCAGAATATTCGTCATATGGTCCCTAAATACTGTCTACATTAGGCATGTCCAGCTATGCCTGTTTTCCGACCCATAACGACCCAGATCATTTGAATCAGGTGTGTTGCAGCAGGGAAAGATGGAAAACGGGCATGAAAACGGCCCTTGAGGAACACCGGCGGGTGTAGCGCTGATCCTTGTCGTATCCCAAAAACTCCCGAGATCTTTAATCTTTCAGTCTAGTCTTGCATCATGACGCGTTCCGAAAACCCGTCAGACAAAGAATTTTCGAAACTTACTGATGACTTTGACAAGCGTGTCAATGTCCACGAAGTTTTGCTCCAACACAAGCCACAAGCGTTCATCCCCAGTCAGACGTGATCACCGTCGGAAAGTTTGGGAATCAAATGACAGCCCGACAACGTCTAGTGTCCCGGAAAGGTCGGCCCTCAAGCTGACAGCACCAAACCGGTCAAATATTGGCGTTAAGATAAAGCACACACGCTGACAATTTAGCTGCTTTGGAGCTCCATTTTTTTTTTGTTTTTCTTTTAATCGGGCCCAATTTCAATTTCAAGCTTCGGCAGGCGTCGTTAGCCATGCAGTCAGTGCACACCAGGGAAAAGTGGTTATAAAAGGAGATTCGCATATGTGCCCCCGTCTCTTTTTTGATGTTTAAAGTCATCATTATGGGTATCTTTTTTTGTTGACCGTTCAGAGAAGCACATTACTTTAGCTATGTTCCGACTGCCGGGTATGATGTCCAATTCACATTTTTGGTTGAATCGATGTAGTGGTTCACATTACACAATCAAATGCGACTTGTAATGTGAACATGAGGTGTCTGTCAAGTGACATGCATCCAAATAAAATACGATGTCACGTGGCGTAGTGTGTTTTTGGAAGGAAATACAGGGTGACATAAATAAACGGGTACGTTTTTACAATCCAATTAAACCAAGAGTGATGGAAGAAAAAATATTTTATTCATAGTAACTGAAACCTGCCGTTTAAAAAAAACCATGATGGAATTTTCATTTTTGAACAATTATATCCTATAGATGTTGTCCTCTTGTACGATTCCATTCAAAAAAACTCAAACTGTACAATTTTGTGCATCCAGAGCGAATGTATTTTTATTGAATCATTCCACGTCAATTTCTTTCGGCCCTGCAACTTCCGTCTGCCTTGGCTCGTATTTTGAAAATCTCGTCGGGCGTTCGCATCTCAAATTTTCTCAGGACCCCAAATTGGTCAAGTGACGGCTCGCATCTCAAAGCATTGTAACAACAATAATGCCGAGTTGCTGATTCCTGGCAGACTTCCTTTCCTGTTACGGTTGACTCGGAGCGCTTTGCTTCTTCCTGACTTCCTGTTTGAAGGCCAAGCCTAGCCTGCTCACACGTTTTCCCTTCGTGATGTTGTCAATCGGATTCTGTCGCTCAACATCCTGCCAGCTTCACAACGCCGCCTCTTTAACTTCATTACTGTGAGATGTGTGTGTGTGTGTGTGCAGCTGTGAGTCAACATACTAAGCTGCAAATAAACAAAGTGAGGAAAGATGGCCGCGCCGGCGTTCGCGGTTTAATGAGGTGTCGACTTTACACGGGCGAGTCGTTTGAAGATCGAAACTACCGGGAGCAAATACTCGCGTGCTGTCGCCGTGCTGTGGACGTTCTCACGATGCCGATGCGTGTTATATAGATGTTTTAAAACGGCGTCCCAAAGGGAGTTGTGTGTCCACCCGTGCCTGTCTCACAGCAACTTGCGTTGTTTTTGAATGCTTTACCATTTGTTTTGACAGCTCGCAACAGTTTGAGAGCGCGCAAGCGACACCGGCATTACTATAGTGGAAGCGTTTTGAGGCGCGTTGTTAGCCCGTGACGGGCGCGCAAGCACGACATTCGGTCTTTGTATGCATGTGTGTGTTCAAATGAGTGTTTTTGTGCCTAAATGTCTCACTGTTGTACAATGTGTGTGTTTAAATGCGTCTGTTAAAATATACGTACGATTGCGTGTGTGTGTATAATGGAATGAAGTGCGTTGATGCTGTGCTATTAGCTTGGTTTTGCGCGGACGGACATTTTAGCTCCTGTGTGTGTGTGTGTGCGCGCGTATACGGGAATGTTTGTGTGTGTGTGCAATTTAATGAAGTGTGTTGATGCTGTGCTGTTAGCTTGATGCTTTGAATCATCTTGACAGGAAAGAAGATGTATCATGGCAGCTGAGTGCGCACACACCCACATACACACACGCATCCAGGTTGAGTCACAGTCACGGTCTATATTGAAATGTCATATGAAGGTAAGGCTATGTGTGTTTTTGCCGCGGGCGTGCTGCTGTAAACATGTCGTCAGCCTCAAAGCCAAGCAAAGCAGAGCAGGCCTCCATTGAAAATCCTGCTCGACTTGACTTCAGCTACAGGCTGCGTTCCGCAATACTTCCATTTCACATGTTTGTCGGTTGCCTTGGACTGGAAACCCGTTTGTCGTCAATTGGGACAAATGTGTAAAAAGTGCAGTGAAACATTTAAAGTGGGAATACGCTATTGTGGCAATTTCACTTTCCAATGTCCTGTATAGTACAAATAGAGTGGTACCTTGCCTTAGAAGTTAAATTTGTTTAAATCCACTTTCCGAATGGAAATGAATTAAAATGGCATGAATCCATTCCAGCCGACCAATCCACCCCCTTATTCATGTATTTTTGGTTTGTCCTAAAAAAAAAATACAGTATGGCACACACACACTGAAGCTTTTATTTAACTCCATATAAAAAAAAGGTCACTAAACCTTTTAGAGAATTGCAGCAAGGCAAAGCAAAAACAAAAAGAAGGTCCAAATGACGGCTCGCATCTTGAAAGTCGGGTCACTCGTATGTCAAGGCCCCACTGTATTCAATTTTGGATCAATAATAAAATAAATAAAAAATAAATAAGTTTAAATTAATTGTGGAGGCCCTGTTAGAATTGATACTGGCCCCAAATACAGGTATTCATTATATAATACGCTAAATTTCAAGTTTTCAAATGGCATATTGATCGTCTTTATCCAGTTTTTTTTTTTAATCCATAAGAAAACATGAATTCTGTAAAGTTAATTCTTTTTCGGGCAGTAAGAAATGCTATGTAATATGTAAAATATAGTATACTAAGGTAGATATGAATACAAGATAAAACATGTGGTATAAGGAGCAACAATGTGTTCATCATAAAGAGCGTCTTTCTTTCATCATATTTATGAAAGTTGAAATGGCCCAACACAGTGCCATGCTGGCACAGGGCCAACAGGCCAACATTAATGTGGTACCCCGCAAACACATGAAAAGTCAAGTGAATTGTGAATATTTTCTGGAAAGTAGTCATAACGCTTCACTTGTAGAATAATTTGAGGAAGAAAGTAAATTGAATGTATTTTGGAATAATTTAACAAATGCGGCAAATAAAGCCACTACGGTCGCGGTCGCATGCATCATCATCACAACAAGGAAGGAAACACATGATTGCAGTTATTATGATTATTATTCAAGTTAAAAAAAAATAAAAAAAAAAGGTCGGGAATGTTTTCCCACACACGTAGCATCAATCGCCACAGAGGAAGGAGAACAGTAAGAAAAAAAAGGTTTGTGGGGGAGAAAAGAAAGAGGAAAGTACCTTTCTTGTGAGTAGCTTCATTTTTGGAGCCTTTGGGGTCTAATAATAAAAAAAGATGACAATTAAACACAACACAAATCGTCTGTCGATTTTTTTTTTCTTTTTCTACTGAAGACTAAAAAGAGCTGAGCAGCTATTCGTTGTTTGTCCCGCTTGAGGAAAACAACGCGACTATCGGGGGGTGGGGGCGCCGCTATGGCACGCTGCCAACAAGGGAGGGGGGCAGGGGAGGTTGGGGCGAGGGGCACGTTGGCAGCAAGGGTGGAGGGGGGGGCAACATACTGTGAAGGCAGTAGCAGCAGGGCGGGGGGGGGGGGGGGGATGCACAAGTCTAAAGGAACAAACTGCCAGAGTGCAGCGGCCATGGAGAAGATGACGAAGAGGAGGAAGAGGAAGGTGTGGAAGTCAAACAAGCAAAATGCACTAGTATCTTGTGAAATGCACTACTTACTTTATAGAGAGTGATGATGCAGGAGGGGGGCTCATAATGCATCAAGACTACATGTCAAAATGGCTTCCTTTTCGTTTTAGCCAAGAGCACTTGGCGTCGCGCGCAGGAAGTGATGTCACATTGCTGCCAACATCGCCATGACAACCAAAAACACACTATACCTGTCCATGCACAAATCTGTGGCCAACCAGCAAAAAAAAAAAACAAGTCACGTACTTTATGTGTGTTCATAAATGGCAACAATGTCAAACTCCATACAAACTTTTTACATCAAGAACTTCCTCGAGAAATACTTCAACTACTCCAAGTGACACTATAATGACCAACATTAAAATACAATTGTGTAGTAGGCCCGAGTGTCCATGTACAATGTGACCTAAACACTCATGAACGTATTCAAATACTTCTTAAAAATCACCTAAATATTTGTTCATTTGGCCAATTTTTTTCCTAATAATTCTATCGCGGGCTGAAATTACATATTCATCAGACATGAATATGAAATTACATATTCATCAGACAAACCCCGCTTTACATACTAAAAATATCGATACGATAACGATATCAAAAGCTTGATTGCTGTATTGATATCACTGTACAATATCTATTGCGATATCGTGATATCGTGGGACTGGATGGCTCACGGTACAGTCTGTTTCGTGACATCTTCAAATATATATTACTGTGCACCTTTTGTCCTCAAAACAAAACATGAATTCACTAATTCAACTAACTACGTTTTTTTTTTTAGTTTTCCCTTGCCCTCCTGGAGGTTGATATCAGGGGATGTCGTTAATATTTTGTCAACTATGGGCATGTGTAGCCCTTTGAGACTTTCTTGTGATTAAGGGCTATATAAATAAGTTTGACTTGACTAATGTGACAGTATTTGTCATATATTTCTTATTTATATCATTAGAAATGTGATACTGCCAACTAACAGTCATTCCAGTCAAGTCAGAAACATTCCTGCCGAACAAAATTACATTTTAAGTAGAATGTCTCATTCATTTATAGTGAAACAAGACCACAATGATATTGAGACACCTTTGATACCGTGAATATTGTGACATCCCTAATTATCATTTTTTTCCGCCATCAATGTCATCTGGCGGACCAGATATAATGCGCAGCGGGCCAATTTTGTCCCGTGGGCCGGATGTTGCCGACCTCTGCACTAGCGGGAGTCTGTGTACCATCAGCGGTAGTTGTATCACATGGAGAGAATCACTGGCTTACGACATCCCTTCTGCTCTTGATGCCAACAAAGACCAAAAAAAAAACCCCCCAAAAAAACGCTAGAAATATGCTTAAATGACTCTCGTAACGTGACAAGATTTGCCAAAAATGACGGTCTGGCAAATGAAGATATCGATATCGCCAACAGATCATCTGGTAAAAAAATTAAAATAATAAATAAAAAATCGCCTTCAAATTACAGTAAAACTTGATTACCGGTATTTATCAACATACCTACAACAACGGTTTTGTTTTGTGTGCTACCCGGGGAAGCACTTCTCCGATTGGCTGACAAGTTTCAGTTTAAAATATCCACCAATGAGTTCGCATGGGCCAAAATTACAGTATGTCGTCGAGCTAAAATGACGTGACGTTTTAAACAATGTCACTTCACTTGCCGTAAAAGCCTAAAGATTATTGGTGAGAAGAGCAGCAAAATAGCTCACGTACATCAGTCCTCAATTGTTGTTTTTCCTGAATTAATTTGTTATGGAGGATTTTTGAACCATTTGAAGTGTTCAGAAGGAACGAGTGCAAAAATCACCATCATTTCACACTTAACAAAAGAAGTTAAAGTACAATGTGCCAATTGCAAAGCGCAAGTGTCTTAAATTACACAAAGTCTTCGGTACGGTAAATATGGTTAGCTCATATTATCTATCCTAGCACTCACTGCTAGTTAGAACCACTTGTAATACCTCCACGGGTTGTCTAGGACAAACACAGCCACCGATGCACTTTTTAGAACAAAAGGTACAAAACAAACACAAGAACGTATTCACATACGACTTGACATCTGCCATAACTGACGCCATAATTCAACACGCAAACTGGCTAACGATTAGCCACTTAACAAGTCTACCCTCTCATTGGCTGACTTCCGCCCTGAGATGAACAAGGGGAAGTAAAAGCAGATGTTTGCAAATGTCTTATTTTGAAAAAACACAAAGATAACCAATCTGCTGGTATGGAAGATGACAGAAAGCGTAGATTTACTGTTGGGAATATGAAATTTGGAGCATTTGGACAATCGAAAGGTAAACTAGGCTTTTAAATGATTCATCGATTATCCCCAAAAATTGTTAATTAATTTGATAATTGATTAGTTGTCAATTAATTGATTAATTGTTGCATCTCTAGATTAAAGTGTGTGAGAGGGGCAAAAAAAGGACATTGCGGATTTTTACCTAGAACGGGCGGGTGTGGAACCTGTTCCCTATAAAATGAAAGTATCATTATAAAAAAATGGATATATGCACATTTTCCATTGAAGGACGGTGGCACTGCTTGAAGCCGCACTGTCACAGTTCTTCGTCAGGCAGGATGAAAGATGGACTCGGGTGAATTGTTCTCAGTAATTCACAGTCTGTCGAGTTTTACCTCCACGCTCAGCCTGGCGCTCGTGTCAGGCTAAGCCCCGGCTTAAATCGAGGCTTAGAATCGGGATTAAAAATGAGCCGAAGGCAGATTTTAGCCCCAGGCTGTCCCAGCATCACGCTAGCTGACATTCAATGCAAGCGCATCTCCGCTATTCCCCCCGTTATCCCGCCACTAATACGGGAGGGCGGCTAATTAGCGGCTGGGCGTGGATAAGCGCAGCATGCGTTAGCATTGACGCTGATAAGGAGACACTCGCTACAGGTGTGACGGGATTCCACACGAGCGCTAACGTATTAGCATCACATTAGCTGCCACGCGTATATGCAGAGTCATATTAAACACTCATGGAAGCATCCAGAAGGAATGCATTCATTTTAAAGTTAATTTTCTACTTTTCTTTGTTATTATTTTTGTTTATTGTGATTTTTTTTAAACACGTTTTGATGGCTCCATTTTCTCTGTCTCGCTTTTTTAAAATGTCATTTTTACTGTTCTTGCTGTTACTTGCTGCCCTTACTCTTCAACCCATTCTTTCATTTTCTTCCCATCTTCAGGTTTTTTGTGTCATGCTGACTTTGCTGTCCTCCCTGCTCTTCCTATCAGTCCGTTCGTCCTTTATTGTCATTATTCCTGTCGTCTTGTTTTTTGTTTTTTCCCCATTCTTACTCCCTTCATGTCTTGTGCTTTTTTTCATCATGCTGTACCCTCTTCTTCCGTTCATTTTGTCTTCTTCTTCATCCTGTCTTCCTGCCTGTCTATCTTCATGTCCTCCTGTTCTACTCACGCTTCTGTACTTCCTGTCATTCCTGTCTTTTCTTTTCTTCCTCTTCAACTTGATTTTCCTTTTCTTAGCATCTTCAAGTTCTTCTTTTTACTGTCCTTCCTGTATTCTCGTTGGTCCTTTCCTCTTCCTGCTTTTCCTGCTCTTCCATTCTCCCTCCCTTCCTGTTCTTTGTTTTTCCGTGTAGTCCCATCTTCATGTTGTTCCCATTCTTCCTGTCATCTTATCTTCGTATTCTTTCCATTCATCCTGTCTTCCTGTTTCCTTGTCTTCCTGTCTTTCCTGTCTCCCTGTTCTTGCCGTCTTCCACCGTGTCCCAAACTGACATTTGGGAGTTTCCACGTGACACCCAAAGCGTGTGCTAAGCTAAAAGCATCTGAACTTGTTCTTGGTCAGCACGGCATCCGCACGCTACCTTACTCCCCCCCAGCCACCCCTTCCCTCCCCCACTTACAACGCTTCCTCCAACCCCAAGCTCATTACTGCATGTCCATTCGTGGCATTAAGCGGCCATTAAGCAAGTGCTGATCGCAGCAAATCAACGTCAGTGCTGACAGATCATAAAGCACAGCCCACCTGGACACATTCAAACACAACTCGTTGAGTTAGTGTGTTAGCTAAGTCTTTGATTAGATAATTCCTCGGTGCCACTGCTGCTTGTTTACACCTGGTGTTAGCCGTAGCAGCGCATAAAAAGCGCTTTTAAGCAAAAGTTGCTGAGGTTTTAGCAGAAGTTAATCGTTTAACATAACTGTATTGCATGATTTAGAAAAAAAATAGCTAATGTACTGGTATAGCATGTTTTATTTAGCTCATGTATAGCCTGTTTTAACAAAAGTGGCTAATACATAGAACGTTTCATTAGCAACGTGACAGCAATATTTCGTCAAGATGACAGTCCGTCAAAATGTGGTCTGGTTGGAGTGACCATTTCTTTGTTGGTCGTGGACCTTGATACTTCCCTAAAATGCCCACTAAAAATCCCTTTGTAGTGCTTAGATTAGTCGGGAATGACTGAAGGATTGTGAACTGCTGCTGCACAGTACATTTCGTACAATACATTTATTCTAAAAAGACTATACTAGGTCCTAGTGAACAGAGTCAAATTTGAGAGTAAAATATTCAGTGTAAAATTCAGCGTACAATTTAGTCTAAGAATTTTACACTGAATATTTTACTCTCAAATTTTACTGTTTACTGGGACCAAATATAGTCGTTTTAGAATAAAATGATTAACAGAATAGAGTAAAATCTACAAAATTTACTGTGTGCATAAGACCTAATTTGCCTGTATAGAAGCACTACACAAAACACATGAATATAAATAAACAAACATGACATACAGTGTAAAATAAAAAAAGCTCCCAACAGATAAAGATACAAGCTCAACTAAAAAGCAACTAAAAAGGTGGGTCTTGATCCTCTTTGTAAAAACATCAACGCTCTCAGCGGCCCTGACGTTCTCCGGCAGCTTGTTCCCCGCTGAGGGCTGTAGACTTTAGAACGATGCCTCGCCGTGGGTCTTACTAAAAGTTAGCAGAGGACCTGAGAGTACATGAGGGTTGATACGAGAAAAGAAGATCTGCGAGATACGAGGGGCCTGGACCATGAAGTGTGTTAGAAATCAAAATCAATCCTGAAACATACATGGAGCCAATGCGGGGAGTCTAAAACCAGCAAACAGTTGTTAGCCAGGAAATGGTTTAAGTGTTTAAAGGCAAATTTCTCTCACATTGTACTTGAAGAAGGAATATTATACACTGGTCTGAAATTTGCCAACACTGCACTGTCTACATTATTCCTCTCCAGAAGAGGCCTGACAACAGCTGTATTAAATGCACATGGAAAGGCCCCCATCCGAAGAGAACAATGTTTCTGTCTTTTGTGTGTACGTGCGTGTGTGTTGTATTTGATTGTTTTTGTGCTTCACCAGTGTCACTGTGTGTGTGTGTGTGTGTGTGTCTTGGCTGTTGTCGTCAGCTCTAGATTGCGTGTCAGAGACTACTGAGCCGAGCTGCACTAGTTTGCCTTTTTTAACTGGCACACACACACATACACACACACCCCCACGCACACACACCCCAAAGTGCATGATGAAGGAGCAAGTGTGAGCTGTCACGCTCCGCTGACGACACGACAGCCGTGACAGAGCGTGGACATTCAGGTCACCCCGTCCCAATTATCTCTTAAATGATCCCTGAGACGAAGAACGGCTCCTCCTCCTCCTCCTCCTCAGACGTCGCCAACATCAAACGCTTTCATTCGTTACGCTCATTAATGAGGCGCTAACGCGGAAACACTGAAAGATGGCCCAGTTTGGCGGCGTAACGCGCTCGCTGTCGTGCGTTCACTACGGGAAACAAGCACATCTGTACAAAGCAACCACTAGCTAGCTAATGCTAAGGAAGTTAGCATCAGTAACAAATGTTTAGTTATTTACCTCCTCGCAGCTTGGGGATAAGCGTTAAACTGCTTGTTAAAACAATTGTTTAGGTTAACAATTATGTTATTTCAGCAAAATAGGTACATTAGCTCATGGATAGCGGGGTTTAGCAAAACTAGCTATGAGTGCCCAACCGATTTATCGGTCATTCGATTTTGATGGCTGATATTAGCGCTTATCAAAACAATCATAATCGGCTGGAGTCAGCAACAAGTACAGATAGAGAACGGTTCTGAAATCCACCGAAGGAGAACGTTTTGTGTAAGTTTCAGCGATGGCATGACCGTGGACACACGTGCAGTGATGGGACACTTGGTTTCAAGGAAACTTTTTAAAAACGAAAAGATGAGCTCCCATTTCAGTTGAACTCAGACTGTATTTCGAATGCTCTGTCATGTTTTGACATCTGAGAAAGGCGTCTCTGCTTTTGAATTTTGAAGTCATCACTTCAAGGGAAAGAAAAGAATGGAGTCGAAGAAATACATGTATGATTTTATGTTAAAGGGCAAGGTGCTGAAATTGTATTTTGCCAGTAAAAGGTAAGTAGCTATTTTTAAAGCTCATTTTAAAACCTTTTTTTTTGCTTTCAACTCAGCATGAAACTGCATTAGCATTTTATTGTGTTGACTGTTTGCTTACACTGCTATTACTTTAATGTTTTAATTGTCTTATGTTTATTTGTTGTTGTTAGATTATGACTTCACTATAGTACAGAGCTTCGTATGCAGCTGTAGTTGTGTTTAAAGTGCACTCAAAATCAAGTTGAGTAACTTTGCTCATTATGTTACTTAATGAGCAATCCAAAGATACATTTTTCAGTCAATGCTTTTTTGCATATTTTGTACTTGAAAATTCATCTCTGTTGTAAAGTTCAAGTTCAATAAATACTAAAGGACAAAGTCTTGTAAAACAGTGCTATGGTGTTCATCTTGTCTTCTTTTTTAGATGGGTTTGAAGTTTCTTTTCTCTAGACAATTGTTTCTATCCAATAAAGAGAAAAAATTGTCAAAGTTTCAGTGAGAGCTCAAACTGTCACCAAGGCAAGATGTCTTCTCTCTACTGGAAAAAAAATGTCTGAAGAAAAGAAACTTAAATACTAATGCAAAACAGTCTAATTTTCTGCCTGAGATTTGTTCATTATAATATTTAGGGAGCAAAAAAAACAAATTATTTTATTCAATATGCACTTTTTAAATTAATTGCCTGATTAATTGGCTGTAGGATTTTTTTTCTGCCAAATATTGAAATTGGTCTAGAAAATTCAGTATCAGTCCCGAGTAGCAAGAATAGAGCATCTTTTAGCTTGGCTTTAACTTATTTTAGCAGAAATAGAATGAAACAAGCTTTTTTGGTCAGTGGAAACCCTCCCAGCCTGTGGACCGCTAGTTCACTACTGCTAAGGAAGTTAGCATGACCAGTGAACAACTAAATGAAATGCTATATCAGGAGTAGCGAAAAAAAAACCCAAACAATAATATATGAGCATGATGGCCAATCAAAAGTTGAGCTGCTTGAATTCATTCTTCCTCACCGTTCAGACTTGTGTTGCTAAAGTGAGAAACCTGTGACATGTATCTTAAAGTGGGGAGCGTCCAATCAAGCAGGGTGTCGCTTTGATTGTCATTATCATCATCATCATCATCATCATCAGAGTAAAAAAAAAAAAAAACAACAAGCAATCAGGATAGCGTGTGGCTACAAGCAATGTAGCCAGCTAGCATCAGAGGCGGGGGAAAAAAAACATCCTACGAGCCGGGTGCAAAAGAGGGCGGAAGAAAGGCGGGAGGCAAGGGGGAGGGTCTAAAGATCAGACATTTTGTCATTCATTTACCTTTGTTCCACACTGAAAATTGAGAACAAGCACATGAGATGATTAAACAGAGTGTTAGCATTAGCATTAGCCTTAGCCAGTCAGGGGTGTCACCGTTCTCCAGTCGTGATTTTCCGGCCGACCGTTGAGTCGAGATTGCGGCTGGACCGTGCTCCTTATGGACTCCCGCTAGCTCCTCTTAGCGCCACGAATGCAACTTTGGAAGGCTAATATCTGTTCGGGGAGCTTCACTTCAAGTGGAACAACATTATCTAAAAGCTTGACTTAAGTTGGAACAACAGTATCTGGTGACCAGACTAAAGGTGGAACATTGTCTGAGTGTGAAAGGGGAAGTCATCCCAAACATATTTTTTTCAAGAATATGTTCAATGCAAGCCCACTAGTTGAAAGAAGGCATTCTGATAAATATTGCGTTTGTGGAATAAGGGTTATCCACCCGTTTTTAGCCATCTCTGGGGGCGGCCATTTTGTCACTTCTGTCGACTGAAAATGACATCGCAACGACTCAGGGCTCAGGTAACGAACAATCACGGCTGACCTGTTTTCTGAAGCTGAGCCGTGATTGGTCGTTACCTAAGCCCTGAGCAGTTGTGATGTCATTTTCAGTCGACAGAAGTGACAAAATGGCCGCCCCCTGAGATGAATTAAAAGGGGTGGATTTTGCTGCTTAACTCATACTTCACAAACGCAATTAATCAGAATGCCGTGTTTCAACTGGTGGGCCTGCTGGGGACATATTCTTGAAAACAATTAGTTTGGGTTGATTTCCACTTTAAGGTAGGATAACATCTGGTAGCTTGATTAAGGTGGAATAACAACGCGGGAACTTGACTTAAGGTGGAACAACTGACTAGGCTAGGTTGACTTAAGTTCGAATAACACAAACTGGCAGTTTGTCTTTATTATCTGAAGGTGGGACTGCATTATCTGGAAAGGTGTGTGCAAGCATGTTATGTGGGCTCAACTTAAGGTGGAAGAGGCCAATGTGGGTGCAGCCTGAGCTAGCGGGAGTCCAGCATCAGTACCATGTGCCATCTAGTGGCTCGTCTTTGTAGTGCAGCGCCAAGGCTTCATGTGTCAATTTAAAATGGCGGCGACACCCCTGCTAAGGTCAAATGGATTAGTCTCAGGTCAAAGGCTGTGTTCGAAATCATCCACTCATTTCCTACTCACTCCATCAAAGGGTTAAAATAGCGGACCTAGATAGTTCCTAAACAGTCTAATAAAAATCTCTGGAGTGATCAGAAAGTCGGATGAATGACTGTGTTCGGAATCAATCAATCATTGCTAGAAAGGAATTTTTTGTGCATGTTTTAGAAAACTGTTCAGTTATAATTGATTTTATGCTACTTGATCTAGTTGACAAAAAACTTCCACTGAAAACCCTGACTAGTGATTAGGGAGTGATTTCGAACATAACCAAAGTCACATATACAAACCTTGCGCGGCAACCACTTTGGCTTAAATGCCCAAAGTGTGGTTTTAGTCTTCCGGAGCTCGCACCAAACGCAGCGACAACCGACAGTGTCGTCGTCAAAAGGCTTCTTCTGGGCGACCGCTCCTACCTTTAAAGTTGGGTCTGATCCTGGCGTCGTAACCCGACACTTTGCCCATCAGCTTGTCCAGGAACTCGGACGGTGGCATCGGCGAGGCGGCTTTCCGGGCCGCCGCTTCTTTGGACGCCGCCAGGCTGCCGGACACAACAGACAATTCAGATGGATTCATTAGAGTGGAGATTATTTTATTTTTTTGTTACTTGTGGTTTGTTTAATAAAGTTAAATGGACATCTATAATATTGTACTTTATTAAAAAAAACGAAATTTTTTTTTAAAAAAAACAATATGTACTGACAGGCTTGAATATAACTTAAAGAACTAAACTGGTTTTGTCACACTTTTTGCTTCAATTCAATGGCCATTGTTCTGCTCCTTCTCATGTGTGCACCTTGACCACCTGGGGGCAGTATAACACAGACATAAGGCTATACAGAGCAACGTTTTCGCAGAGGAAGGAGAATATATGGCAGTGAGTGCTCTGATTTTATCTGTCTACATGTGTTGCTCCCTGTTTGTGTTCAAATATCGGTTGGTAAAGGGTTTAAACACTTCAACTAGCGATACTAATTGTTAGCACCTTAATGGCGTTTTCCATTATGTGTTAGCAATAAGCTCGACCCAAGGTCTGAATTTCGAAATTTGGGAATGTGATAGATGTTCCGTAGATCTTGAATGTTTTAAAATTTTGAAAGTGGAATGGTTTGAACTGGTCCAGAAATTTGAAACGATGAGGTCAACATGTCGGCATTCATTTAGAAAAGTTTATGTGGAAAAGGTTGAATAATGACGAATTAGGCGAATTTAAAAAAAAAAGAAAAAAGAAATAAAAATAAAAATACAAATTTGGGAAATGTGAAAAATTGTGTCCAAGATGTCCGTAAAATATTGAAGATGGAATGGTTTGAATTGGTTAAGAATATGGAAGGCGGAGTTCAATATTAATACATCATTTAGTGTTTTTTTTTCTTTTAATTAGTAAAATATTCCTGTGAACATTGTGAATTTGGGGAATGTGAAAAACAGCGTCCAAGCTTAGCTGAATGAGCAGTCAAAATGAGAAAAATCAGGACTTTTTTAATTTTTTTAAATTGTCAAAGTCTCATTCATTTGAATGTGTTGATGTTTCTTGTGAAATGTCTATATTTGGAAAAACCTAAAAGAAAAAGTTGAAATTCTGATTGGTTGTAAATGGTTGAGAAATAAGGAAGGAGTAGAACAACAAAAAAGTGGGAGGAATAATGAAAAGAAATCCGGTACAGCAATGTGCATCCGTCACACAATATGTCAACACACTGTGTGTGTACACAAGACCTTACAAAGAGCAATAATTAAAAGATGCTAATTGGCTCCCAGGACACAACAAGCATCAGCAATTAATTAACATTGGACTCGTTTACCTTCAATGTCAAAGTTGTTGGAACAAGAAGAAACATTAGCGTGATAACGCGGTTCATCGTTTGTGCCACCCCTTCGCCCCAACCATATCAAAATATTAAAACATGCGTACAATTGACGCCCATTGAAATGCATGGGGGGGAAAAAAATAATGAAACATTTCAAACCAAACAATTCTTCATAAAACGCTAATCAACAATCAATACACATTTTCCAAGAAAAATGGGAGGAAATGGGAAAACATTTGAAAGAAAAATACTGAAAAAAATTGTCAACTGTGCTTGCCGCCAGCGTTCCAGAGATGGAGCGAAGCGCCGGATGATGTCACGGACGCCGGCTGAGGCGGGACGCCAAGTAAGAGCGCCGGCCGCGGCCCCGTCCAGCGAGGTAGGGACTGACCCGTGAAGGCTTGACTGGGCCGCGCCGCTGATTACATCAGCGCTCGCTTGAAATAGACCAATGGAATGATTCCTTTTCCTTGCTTGGACCGGCGCGACCACACACGTTGCTTCCCAACAACTCATAAAAACAACAACAACAACAAATAATATGCTGGCCCCGTATATTCATGATAAAATAGGATCAAGGATGATTTCATTTTAGTGTCTTTCAAATAGGCGCAATGCGGTAAAATGTTTGGATCCGTTCGAATGGGTGAAGCTCAAAATATTTGGGTAAAAAGCAAGTATGTGTTGATGTAATCATATTTATTTATTAAATACGTATTGGGCGGCCATTAGTGTTGTATAATGGGTTTGGGTTCTGAAGAAATTGAGCTTTATGAGTGGGGGAAGACAATGGGAACATTTTTGTGTGATACTAATAATATTAATTAGGATTCAGATACTGGTTTGGTCCTAAAATGTTGATGATTTTTTTCCAAAGTAAAAGTTGACGTTTCCAAATGTTTTATTTCGATTCAACACAAAGATAAATCTGGTCCCATGGAGGATGACAGAAATCAGAGAAAATTTATGGTTGAAAGGTTAAAATCAGACGATTTGGACAATTTTAAGTTCAACAAGGTCTTCTGAATGAATGAATTGATTATCAAAATAATTATCCATGAAATTGATAATCGATCAGTCAATTAATCGTTGCACCTCCCATAATTTGATTATTTCACAATATATCTCCTGGACACGTGGATTTGGTCTGTTACTTGGGTGAGCACTTCTTTGATTGGCTGACAAGTTTGAGTTCAAAACATCCATCAGTGAACTCTGAGGGCTTCTCCAAGTTGCCGTGTCGAAATTACCGTGACCTTTCGCGCAGTGTCACTTGTCCTATTAACTCAACTTAAATTTTATTTGTGAGAAGGGCAGTTCAGGCAGTAGAAAAGGTCATTTACTTCAGTCATCAATTGCTTATAGATACATTGATTTGTTATTAAGGATTTTCACTGTGATTGAACTGCTGATTCCAATGTCTTTTAGAAAATTCCACAAAGAAGGTGGCCACTATATATTGGCCATGGCCATGGGAATTATATGCTTAGAAAAAATGTCCAAGCTTGAGCTGTCAATGGCCTCACATCTAATACCTGAAAAGATTAAAAAAAAAAAAAAAAAGTGCACACGTGTTGAGCGACTTTTAGGCCAGCCCGCTGAACACATGCATGAACCAAACTGTGGGTCGGACGAACTGTGCCAGAAAAATCGCTGAAAGATTTAGTTGACAAAGTAGCACAGCGCAAGGGCTTGGGAAAACAATGTTTTTTCTTTTTTTTCTTTTCTTTTTTTCTTTTTTTGGGGGGGGGCTTGCAAAGTAATGAAACGGACGGTAAACACACCGCCGGAATGGAAGCCGACCTCTGAACGGTTTGGAGAAGCGAAGCCTCGTAAGCCAAAGCCGCCGGCGTCGCTTCCTGTTCTCCCGCTCTCATGATCAAAGTTAGGCTTGCTGTGATTATTCCGGATCAATGGTGCCGAGAAGAGACTTGGGAGTGTGTGTACGTCTGTGTGCGCGGGCGTGCATGTGTGTGTGCGCGTGTACGTAATGTGCAGGCAGCGGGTGGCGAGTGGGAGGCCCGCGCTAAGGCCGGCCTGCAATCATTAGCGCTAAGTGTTGCTCATTATGTTTCTCTGAAGACCTCAACTCCTAATTGGCCTCATCTCGCCAAACAACCCTGTGCCTTCCCCCGCCCCCTCCCCCGCGTGCCCCCCCTAACCCCAAGAGACACTCGCTCATCAGGCTGCTCCCACATGACACTCAAAACATGCACACACCAGGCCAGCGTCATTTTGTACACTGCAGACAGAGCAGCGCAGTATCGGAGATACGGCTGCGACTAATGATTATTTTAATTACCGATTAATCTGGTGATTACTTTTTCAATCAATCAAGCAATCAGATAAAAAAGATTTTGGAATTTCCATCCCTCTATTGTAAAACAGGACAAATTATTTCCAACTGTCGTGCAGTGGATTGGTCCGTAAATCAGGCAAAAATGTTGATATTTTCTAAAATATTTTCCAGATTAACAGTTAACAATTGTCTTGTTCAACAAGGTGTCTAAATGATTAATGGAATTTAAGAATAATCGTTGCTTATTTGATTATCGATCAGTTGTTATTTCCTCACAGAGATCGCACGAATGTGGGTCGGCCTCGCTTTTCAGTGCACTACTTTCCACAACCACAGGATAATCACTCCGAACATACTGTACACCACAGAATAATCACTCTCAACAAATCCCTGGATAATCATACTTATCACACACCATGTCACTGGATAATCATCTATGACATACTGCACACCACAGGATAATCACTCCAAACATACTGTTCACCACAGAATAATCACTCTCAACAAATCCCTGGATAATCACACTTACCACACACCACGCCACATTATCATCATGCTTAACACAACCCTCAACACAAGATAGTCATTCTTAACACACACCACATCATAGGATAATTACTCTTAACACACCACAGGAAAATCACTATGAACACACTGCACCACAAAAATCATCACTCTTAACACACAGCCCAGCACATGATCATCCCTCTTACCGCATTGCACACCACTGGACGGTCACACTTAATACACTGCACAGCACCAGATAATCACTCTTAAACACACCTGTGGATTATCACACTTAAACACGACATCACTACAACACCACATGCCACTTGCTAATCATTCCCAACACCATACACCACAGGATAATCACTCTTACCACTGGATTATCATTCCTAATTCACTGTACACCACTAGATAAACATTCTTCATACACATGAACACACCACAGGAAAATCACTCTTAACACACATAACTCCACTGTATAATCATTCCCAAGACCAGACAGCACAGCATAATTACTCTTACCACCGGATAATCACTTTTAACCCACTCCAAACCAGGGAAAAATCATTCTGAACACCTGACACCACTGGATAATCACTCTTACCACTGGATAATCACTTTAAAAACACCCAACACCCCTGGCTAACCATTCTTAACACACATCACACCGCACGATAATAACTTTGACATCTGATTTACTGACTTTGATCAGAGAGCGTGGAATCAAGCTTAAAAACACTCCGTATCTGTATGGGTATATTTCAATTTACCCTTTACAGATTATGAATTCATTCATTCAATGTCTGGTCATGAATTGATTCATTGACTCATTGCAAGCAGGTCCATCAATGTGATGTTGGTCACATTAATGGCGTATCAATACTGGAAGAGAAAAAGACACGCGTTCCCTCTGAACGAGTGCAATCCTGAAGAAGCAGCTCTTTACTGGCCCCAAGGGCCACTTTGGTTTGCAGCAGTGCGGCACAAGCAAACACGTAGAATTAAAAAAAACAAAACACACACACACAAGTTGAAAAACAAGAACATTTCAACAAACACATCAAATATAATGAAAACACAGTTGCTGTCGTGATGTATAGAATGCAACCTCACAGCTGACTGAACTACTTCTACTTGAGAAACTCCTTAAGAGGGAGGTCAAGCCAAACATATTTTTTTCAAAAATGTTCCCAGCAGGCTCACTGGTTGAAACACGGCATTTTGATTCATTTTGCATTTGTGGAATATAAATTAAGCAGCAAAATGCACTCGTTTTTAGCCATCTCTGGGGGCGGCCATTTTGTCTTCTGTCGACTGAAAATGAGATCATAACTGCTCACAACAACCAATCACAGCTGACCTGTTTTCTGAATGCGAGCAGGGATTGGGCGTTGTGAACAGTTGTGATGTCATTTTCAGTTGACAGAAGACAAAATGGCCGCCCCCAGAGTTGGCTAAAAACGAGCACTCCACAAACACAATATTTATCGGAATGCCCTGTTTCAACTAGTGGGCTTGAATAGAACATATTCTTTAAAAAAAAAAAAATGTTTGCGTTGACTTCCTCTTTAAAGACGAAGAGGAACAGAGTCATAAGGGGAGCCAGATGGCTTAACATGGCATCCTCCAAAAATGTCAAGGACACCTCAAAGGAATCCAACACTTCGGAACAAGGAACGTGGACAGAGGGGTCAAATGTGGCGTTCGAAACGAGCAACCTTGTCAACGAAAAACTGCAAGAATCTATCGCATATTTCAGGGGACGGGTCCGTGCAAATCGGCTGATGGGGCAGTTCAGGTACGTGGAACATGGCGATTTGCCAAGACTTGACAAGGGTTCCCTCTTGGACTCCTTCACCTTTCTTTGGTAGCGACGCCAGCAGTCCTTTAGGATTTGATCAGAGGCCTGCAGCCTGTCTCTTTTCCACCTGCGGTCAGCTCCGCGGCTTCTCCGTGATGTCATTTTCACTTGACAGAATTAACAAAATGGCCGCCCCTCGAGATGGCTAAAAACAGGTGGGTTTTGCTGCTTAACTCGTATTCCACAAACGCAATCATAATGCAATGTTTGGACTAGTGAAGGCGGATAGAGCATATTGCAAAGAATATTTTTGGCTATATGGCTTATATTTTTGACTCCCCCTTTGATCGACTTAAACTTTGTCTCAGAGAATCAGATTCCATTGATTTTTTTCAGGATTATTTTTATACACACCGCTTAATCGAACGTTGGACAATTAATTTGCGGTTTAATTAGTGGTGTGTTCCTTTAACAGCTGATGGTACAAAGGACCTCAGGTATCGATTAGATGTTGCCAACCACCTTCCTGATGGCAGTAGCCCAAATCCCATGAAAAGATGGCGCCGGGGGGATCTGCCTGGATGGCCTTCAGCCTCCAAATTTACCTAACCTGCTTAACCTGGCTGAGATCAATTGATAAAATGGATCCAGTCATCTTTCGGCACTGTTTGGCAACAATTCCCAGCCTGTTTTTATGAAAACTCATTCAATACCAAATGACACGTTTTTATGTCTTTTCGCAGAGGGTCTGAAAACGTCTGGTACTGAATGAGTTTTAACAAGGCTACGATTGTTGAACCGGCAAGTTAGAGCAAACGGACTCAACAATTTTTCAATATTTTCATGAGGGGGCTGTCAATATGAAGTCAAAAACTACAAATAATCTCTGGTCAACTTTCTGAAGGCATTTATTTGTGTTGGCCTAAAAAAAACGTCGGCTTGTCACTCAGAATACTTCCCACATACTTCAATTGGTTGACTGTGTCTTACTAATGATCCTTTTATAATAGCTGGTAGCATGCTAGGTGGATTCCTACGGAAATATCTTGGTCTTAAGGACTCCTTGTGCCGTGTGAGAAAATAATTCAAGACACGGCCATGGCTCATCTCATGGCCCTTTAAGAGCGACTACACATTTGTCAGGCATCCTGCGGTGCTTTTTATCGAATGGCTCGGATCCATGCTAAAATGTCAGGCGATGCACTTTTAGTCCCGATCGTGCTAGCGAGTGTGCTAAATTCCACTAATGATGGGCGCAACGGGTCCGCGACCAAAGCATCCATCGATCGCCAATCAATCGGCGGACACTGATCAACATGTTTGCAGTCGGGAAACCGCTTTGAGGCGCAAGCAAACTGTTCAGCTCCGGTCCACACACACACACACACACACACAAAGGCGTTCAACGACAGCGTCAAATTCATTTAGGTGGCCCGCCAACGCCAACTCAAGTGTGTGTACCTCATTTTTCTTGCCACATAGATTTGCTTTTTTTATTCGACAGAAAATCCGTACCAAAACTGCAATTTTGTAAACGTTCTAACAGATATCACAAGTTTTTTTTGGTTGTTTTTTCTCTCTCCACCAAACCCTTTCTTTGCAGCACTTGAACACGAATGATTAAAGGCGCATTCATCAGGTCCGCCATCCGTGCGCCGATCAATGTTTAGCGATAGGCGGGTGCAGTGGGGTTGCGATGGTTGCGATGGTATCAATGAAACGACATCCAAGCCCGAGGAGCTGAGGTGGCGATATCCCGACAGCGCTTCATTAACTAAACGCCGCGCTCCGAATGCCAACGTCCTCTGCGGCAACCCAGACGGAGGGGCGGAGGCGGGGGCGGCGTCAGGTAGCGCCAGTGCGTCAACGCTCCATACAATCAAACTGTTGAGAGGCTGCCTGGGGAAGAACAAGACGCGCAACAAGGAGGAATTGTGTGCCAATGCTGAAGAGGTGACCATCAACTGAATCAACTCTACAATGTGACACTTGAAGTGATTTGAATCAGTCAAGGGATGTGGAAGGGAAATGTTAATATTAATACGGCACAGTGGTGCCTTGACATACGACTTAAATCTGAAAACAATTTTGTCTCAAATCCTCTTTTCTCATTGAATTGAAGGAAAATGCTAATCTGTTCCAGCTTTCACTCCGCCCCCCCAAAAAACTGTTGCAATTTGTATTTGAATGAGGAAAAAAATAGAACTTTAAACTGACACAATTAAAAAAAAAAAAACAGAATGAAACTGTATTTGTCACACTTGTCGTGTGCCCGCTTTGGCCAGCTGGGGGCAGTATAATAGACAGACGAGCTTATTATCATGAATCCCACAAGATTTCTAGGCAGGCCTTGTCTGTCTCGTGCATCTGCCAATCATAGCATGTCCTACCTCGAACGCTAGTGGGATTCATAGCCTCACCTCCTCTCTCAGCTCAGATCAGTACGGCACTAATGTGAGTCGTTCTACGCAGACGATAAAGAATACATGACAGCAAATATGGGTATATTGTTGATCGACTTATTATGGCTGAAACATTTATGTACACTGCACCGCAATAAAGAAGCTAATCCATGTTAGCATTCAGCTAGCAGTGCTATTCTTTATAGTGGATTGTTGTTTGGCTGTTTAAAATGCACAAAGTGTTGTTCTCTTTAAACTTCAGTTGGGAGTGGCAATAAACAATTTGAGGCGTTTTTTAAAAAAAGAATTGTTCACTTTTTGGCAAGCTCCTGCGTGTTTTGAGGTGAGTTAACTTGAGTTTAAAGCCAGCATACAGCGCTCGGATGTGAAGTCTATGCTGACAAGTCAAAAATATTTCAGTCCAACGGCGGCCGTAAATCAGCTCATTGGTATCTCAAGGCAGCACTGTAAATTAAATCTTGTAACGTGGCAATTTTATTGTGAAACTGTGGAAAAGTGGTCCTGTGATGTGGTGGATTTTGCAATCTGAATTTGAATGTGCAAAAATAATCCTAAAATGTCCTGAATTTTGTGAATATTGTTGTGTTGTAAGTTGGAATGCTTTGAATATCTTGAATTGAATTGTGCGAAAATGAGTGAAATTTGTCAATGCATTGTTTGTATCAATTTGCGCGGCAGCTAATATTTTTTACAATTCAGTATTTTTTTCGATTATCCAAACGATTATTCAGATTTTAAAAACTGATTTTACATTATTATTATTATCATTATCAACATGTACGTCAGTGGTGCAAGTAATATTGATCCATACCATGTTTTTTTCCCAGTCATCTGTGACTTTTGCATGTACGGCTTTAAAAGGTGACGTCAGGTGAGTGATGTGGGCGGCATCAGCAAATGAGAGCGAAGAGTTGACTGGCTAACTGGCTAACCCATAAATCAATCTGCGTGTTGAGTTAATCAGCCTAAATTTTATGAATCTTTTCACGTTGGAATATTTTGAAAAAATTTTTTTTTAAAGTGAAATGAACAATACAGCTAAGGAATTTTGCCGTGGATGAACGTGCGTGTGAGTGCTGTTGAGGATTCGTGCAATATTAATCCTCTTCACGCGGCGCAATAAAGCAGTAAGGAGCCGGCAGGCCCCTGACAACATTTGCATACAATAAAAGCATGAATTTACATTCCATCACGGGATCCAATAAGAGCGCATAACAATCAACACAATGTGATTGGTCCCCGTCTAACAACTCGCCGTGGTGATACGACTCGGCCCCTCCCCTCCCGCGGGCAGCCAACCGCGTGTCGATTCGTGTGGCCACAAGAAGACGAAGAAGGAGACAAATGGAAATTGAATGGTGACCTGTAATGTTGGTCTCTATGTGGCCTGCGATTGGCTGGCGCCCAGTCAAGGTTGTCGGCACCTCTCGCCCGATGTCACCTTTCAGAAATGAAATGTGGCCCCGCAGCACAAAACGTGGCACCACCCGCCGTACACAAAAGGTTTGACATTTAAAAGGTTTGACAGCAACAAGCTTATTAGAAAGTTTGACGCTGTTTTGGCATTTAGTGGCCGCTCAAGTCTCTCACTGGACTTTTTGGACGCTCGTGAGTAGGGCTGCAACTAACAAATATTTGAATAATCGATTAATCTGTTGATTATTTTGTCCATGAATCGATTAATCGGATTTCCATCCCTTTATTCAAATCAGGACATGATTTCAAATTGACAGCGCAGAAAATGCACTAACATAAATCAATGAAGATTCTGAAGTTACTAGTTTGGTCTGTAACACGGAGGAAAAAAGGCAAAAATGTTGATCATTGTTTTCTAAAGTAAAAGCAAATGTTTTATTTTGACAAAGCAAAGATAGTCAGTCCGCTTTCATGAAGGACTATAGAAGTAAGAGAATATTTACTGTTAAGAAGCTGAAATTCTGAGCATTTGGACAATTTCAAATGAACAAATATATTTAAACGATGAATCGGCTATCAACAATAATTATTGATTAATTTGATACTCGATTACTTGTCAATTCATCAGTTAATAGTTGCACCTCTACTCAAGAACGACACTTGTCTAGCTGGTAAAACGCTGATTTCCTTTCACCAGGCTCCTTTCTTGTCGTACGCAAAAAACGAGAAAGCAATTCTGTTTCTGAGCAGGAATTAGTGGTCTTTAGGCAACAGAAGGAGCACAAAACGCTGCAAATACTTATTTTGGGGGGTGGGGGGGTGGCTCACTCGTAGAGTGCTCGTCTCCCAACCCAGACGTTGCGGGTTTGATTCCCGGTCATTGTGACCATGCTGAAGTATCCTTGAGCAAGATACTGAACCCCCAGTTGCTCCTGATGCTGCGTCATCAGTAGGTAGATGAGGTACAGTGTAAAGCGCTTTGAGTACCAAAGGTAGAAAAGCGCTATACAAGTGACTTACCATTTACCATTTCGTTCACTGCAATTGACAGTTATATTAGTCAAAAAAAAATCCATTTTAACTGGGCTGATAATGAATGAGGTAATTTCAGGGTTTTTTTTCCAAATGCTTTTTCACATTTCAGTTCTTGGGGAAAAATATTTCAATAGATTTTATGGGGGGAGGGGGGGATTTGGTGCACTTTTTTTTTTTTTAAATATGAAAAAAATAGGAGGGGGGGGGGGTTTAAGGCATAAAAATCCAATTAATTCCATAAATGGCTGAATCACCCATCCCTAGTGCTGGTGCTAATGAAATTTCCCGTCCTTCCTTCACCAGCAACACAGGCGTTCCTATACTGTCTTCACCATTCTCAAACCCGAAACGTCCGCGGCCCCGCGGCATCCAATGGCGCAGCGGATGACGGCGCGGGGGCGATGACTCGGCCAGTGGCAGGCATGAGGAAACGTGTCTCCGGGCGGGAGAAGGCCGACCGCATGTGACCTCAAAAACAGACATGACCAGGACCGGGATGAGCAATAAGACGAGGACAGGAAACAAGGACTTGGACTAAAAAGTTTACTAAGACTAGAACCTGGACTCAAAACAGAGCCAAAAATAGGACCAGAATTGGGACTACTCAGGACACAAGACAAGGCAAAGTGAAGATCACCCTGGACCGGTCGCTAGACAATGTCAAGCCAAATATAGATGGAAAAACATGACTGGTCGTCAGTCAATGTCAGGGCGCATATAAGGAAAAAAAATAGTCATCGGTTAGTGCCTGGGCACTTATAGAAAAATAACGTAGTGGTTGTCAGCCAACTGATCAGTCGAGTGTCAATAATAAATGGACTGGTCACCGGCCAATGTCAGGGTACTTGTAGACAAACAACAGACTGGTCGCCAGTCAATCACATCCACAAGTCAATTTTTTTGTGTTCAACAAAGCGACGAGAGATTGGAACCCAGAACCTCGACAGTGCGAGGCAGACCCAGCAACCACTTTGTGTTGTTTCCATGAAATGCAAAACGGTTATTCTCGTGACCAAACGAGGCCTCCCATTGGTCAAGTCAACCACCTGCGCGCGCCTCCCTCTAGCGGGCGCTCTCTTGGCCGCACTCCCGTGGCAGTTTGCTTGCCCCCTTCCCTCAAAAAAAGTGACCCCTCCCCATTTGTAATAATTTTGTATGAAGCAAGTGCGCCGGTCGTCCTTACCTGAAGAAGACGAGTGTCTCCCACAAGTAGATGCTGAGCGCGTTCAGCCGGCACATTTTGGAGAGTCTCATTTTGTTTTAGGGGTAAAGGGGGAGCAAGTGGGGCGGTGGGGGGGGTGGGGGTGGTCGTCGCACTCTGCCAGCCGGAATCTCCCCTTCAGGAAGAGGAGGGGGTGGGGGGCGCAGGTGTGGGGTCGAGGACCTCCAAGGTGACCTGGGAATCGGGGGCGGGGGTCGGGGTGGGGGAGTTGGGGTGAGGGGGGGTAGGTCCGTCAGACCTCGGCGGCCATGCGATCACACCTGTGTCCTCACTGGGAAAAAGGGGGCACGGGGTAAGGTGGTAAGGGGGCGTCTGGGTTGGGGCTCCAGAGTGGGATGTGAGGAAGAGGAGGAGGAGGAAGAGGAATTCCACCTGCTTACAGATCCTCACAGCTGGCGGGAAAATGAGCCATATTCCTTCACGGGGGGCGTGGGTGGGGGATCTCGCAAAGTGTTAATCCAAGTGGGAGAGTGCTCCCCCGCCACGGTGAGGACGAGGATGCCGCTGGTCCTCGGCGCCGTGCACGCTCAGGGGCGCGCGCGGTCGTCAGCCATGGTGTGTTGACGCACCGGCGGACGCTCCCATGCGCGCCGCGTCTGCCGCTCCGTGCGCGTCTGCCGCTCCGTGCGCGTCCGCCGTTGCTTGCGCCGTACCTCGCCGCGCCGCCGTCGCCAACAAGACGAAGTTGAGTGGAAAGGAGTGCGGCGCCGTGCGCGTCACACGTCACGTCAGGAGGGACGCCACGGCCGCGTGTGATGCTCGTGCTGCAGTCATTTAGCAAACTAAGCGCCGGACCCGCCCCCCTCTTCAAGACACGCCTACCAGCGCCGCCGTTGGCCCGCCTGCCGACGTTGCTCGCTGCTGATTGGTCGACGCAAACGTCAGTCAGCCAGCCCAACAGTTTCGGGGGGCAACGCTACGCTGACATTAGGGGGACGTCATAGTAAGTTGACGTCATCACCATCCACGGTGACATTTTTTCGATGATCTCAATTTTAATGAACAGCTACTGACGCAGGCTGGGATCAACTCAATGAATATTAGTGTTGATTTGAATTAATTTCATTACGCTTCGCAATTTAATTATATTATCCAAGGAATAGCAATATGAAAAAATGTAAACCATGTAGCAAAACTGATGCATTCAACTCACCGAGATTTGATCACGTGTCACTTAAATGCCACAGGTGAGCCCCCGCCGCCCCCCTCCAAAAAAGTCTTCACTCAGTTTTGTAAAAGAGCTTTTACAAAACTAATGCTCATTCATGCTTTCTTTCTATTGTTTAAAATTAATCCATATTTGATCACTTCACATGAATCATTAAATGCAAATGTAAAATCAATCATTTTCCAGGTATTTTCTTTTATTATTTACGATAAACAAAATAAGCTATTGTTTAATTAGACAAAAGGATTAAAAACATGAATGAATAGCATTTTTAGAGAAGAAAATGACAAAATTAAGGGATGCAACTCATGATTTTAATAATTGAGAAATCTGTCAATGAGAATTTTAAACTGACAGTGCAGAAAATGCACAAACATGAATTGATGATGATTCAGTTCGGTTTGTCTGCAACATCCATTAAAAAAAAACCTGCCAAAATGCTGATGATTGTTTTCTAAAAGTAAAAGCAAGTTTGCAAATGTTTGATTTAGAAAGGAACAAAAAACAAAAACCAAATCAGTCTATTTTAAAGCAGGACAACAAACATTTACTGCTGAGAGGCTGAAATTTGGACACTTTTAAGCTAAACAAGGTCTCGAAATGATGAATCAATTATCAAAATAGTTGTCTATTAATCTAATAATCAATTAGTTGTCGATGACTCAATTGTTGCGCCTCTAAAAGAAACAAACTTTTCTCAATTTTTTTAAAGAGCTTTTTACAAACTTAATTGAACTGTGTGCTTACGTTGCGGCAAAATCGGATTTTTGCTGTCTCACAATCGTCTAATCAGCGACTAATGGAGTTAATGTTGTTGTGTCATCCCCGCACAATTCCCAGGAAGCCAGAAGGTGAAAATGGAGCACAGAGTCTTGAATATTTCAAGAGGAACGCAGCCATTAAAGCTGTTAATGTAAAGGCGGCTGCTATTTACAGTCACAAACGCAAATCCCGACATCTGTGCAGAAAATCATGCCAACTGGTTCCGTAACATCAGCGTGACCATCCATACCTCCCAAGTCAAACACAATCTGTTAGGGGACGCCACGAGAGGTGCAACAATCAATCGATAACCAAACGAGAAACATTACTCGAGAACGATTTTGATCAAGGATGAATCTCTTACAGACCTTGTTTAAGTTCAAATTGTCCACATTTTTGTCATTTCAACCTCGCAAAATTGAATCTTCTCTGATTTCTGCAGCCCCTCACGAAAGCCAACAAATTCTCTTCATGTTTCATCAAAATAAGACGCTTACAATTGATGAACCTGTTGATTATTCTTCAATGAATCGGATAAATCTTTTTAATATTTCCATCCCTTTATTGAAAAATAGGACATTATTTCACATGGTCAGTGCAGAAAATGTACAAAAACTGACGAGTTCCACATTTGGTCCATAACGTCAAAAAATCAGCAAAAATGTTGAGCGTTGTTTTCCAAAGTAAAAGCAAGTAAAAATGTCGTATTTTGAAATATAATCAGTCTGCTTTCACATTGGACTTCAGAAATCGGAGAATATCGACTCTTGAGGAGGCTGGAATTGAGGCAACTTGAAGTTAAACGAGATCTCTGAATGACGATTGGATTATCAAAATACTTGTCGATAAAGTTATAATCGCGACGTTTTTGATGAATCGATTACAGTACCTTAATTGCTCCTTTGTAACTGGAATTCGTACTCACGACACAAATCAAAATAAATCGAGCGGGCGGCGCATTGTGTTGTGAAAAATTGGTAAATTGGGAGCTCGTAAGTCATCAGAAAACCACCATCAGCATTTTCGGCGTTTTTTAAAAGGACATTGGACTCCGACGGGCTGAAAAGTGGCGCTGGAGAAATCAATGTTGAATTGATGCAGCAGAGGTTGAAAGAACAATCACGGCACCGCGCTACAATTCTCATGTTATTTTCCAGCCCCGTTGAGAAGCGCAAGAGGCGAGAGCGCATGAAGGAGAGCGTGGCGGTCCGCTCGCAAGTAGGTCAGGAAGGCAGCCAGGGGGCGGGGCCACACACTGACCAGCAGGTTGAAGTGACAACAAAGAGCTACAAGAACACGCTCCTAGGTTCTTCCTTCAAATTATCGGCTGCAACGAAAAAGATGATTTGAATAATCTTGTGGTTATTTTATCGGTCAATTGATGAATTAAACAACCTGGAGGTTAGCCGCTACGTGTTAGCGCGGCTAACCTGTCTCCTCCACGCCCGGCGGTTAGAGCAACGGCGTGATGGCCGTGGCAGAGACGTGTTCCCTTTCTTCATTTAGCCTCATTAATGAATCTCCCGGCTTTTCCCGCTAGGCGAGAGACGCCATTACCGCCGTCCTCATTTGCCGCAGCACGCATGAAAGAGGACGTTTTGGTGTCAAAGCAGCAGCGCTAGAGGGCTCAGCTCACCTACACTAAGTAGAACAAAGGGAAAAACGAAGCTTTGCAGTCAATTGAGCAAAAGGCGCTTTGTCACTTTTCATTTTCCTCCAGTTGTAAAAACTTGATCCGACCTTTACCACAGTGCGTGCGTGTGCGTGGCATGCACACTGACCGTCACGCTTCCACGGCGACACACTTTGAGTTTGACGTCATGACTCAGCAGACACTTCATTAGGGACACTGGAATTAAAGACAACAACAAGCGCTGGAATATAAACCCGAAAAGCAGACCAGAATAAGAACAACCAGCGGGGAAATAAGCAATTGATTAATCGACAACTAATTGATTAGCAAATTAATTGACTTGAGATCTTGTTGAACTTCAAATCGTCCAAATCCTCGAGAATTTCATCCTCCGGGAAAGCAGACTGATTATCTTATCTAACACTTTTCAAAATAAGACATTTGCAATCATCTGCTTTCATGTCGGAAAACAATGTTCAACATTTTTCGCCAATTTTCTGACGATAATTGTGAACAAAACTGGTAACTGAATGATCATCGGTGTGGGAATTTTCTGCACGTTCGATTTGAAATAATTCCTTATCGTTGAATACAGAGAATCATATTAAAATACTTTTAAACTGTTTCTCCAGTGCAAACATATATAGAACGTAAAGTGCGGATAAAAAGAAGAAAAAAAAAGGTATTTACAATTGGAGAAAAATAGTAATGCAAGATAATGAATAGAATGATGTTGTAGGTATTAGCACATTACAGGTATTACACTGGGGAACACAATTTTTGTTGAGTTAGGTCTGACAGCTGTTTTTAACTAATTTGGGGATGCGGAATCCAAAACTGATCTCAGTTTTCCTCTATCACATCAAGGTTTTGAGCTATATGATTTCAGTTTTCTTTAGAAATATTAAAATGTGTATGCAAATAATACACTAAGATGGAATAGTTACAAGCCTTGAAAAGTAAAAAAAAAAAAAACGGCATAAAACGAAATAGAATTTATGCCCGTGGTTACAAGGTTAAAAGGAAAGCCAGCACTAATCCTCTTAATTCCTATGATGCTTCTTTCTGTTTGTATGGACCTGTTGGGAGCCGCACACACCTCTCACCGCACTTAATTCTGACTGAACAAACACGCTGCGCCGCTAGAAAAAAGAAAAAAAAAAAAGACTTTTGCCAATTCTAGTTTCATAAAACTCTAACTCAACTGATTTTTTTTTTCAAATTACTCCCCAGTGGAACGTTGCTAATTGCACAGTAGGTGGGTAAAGGACGCACGGTCAAGGTCGGGTTTAGGTTGACAAACAGGACGCGTGTCCTGTGTGACCTTCCTGTCCATGTGACTGCCAGCTCAACACGTGGACAACTTGACTGAATCGTTACATGGGAGACTGAGAAAGGCAAAAGGCCGTGCGATCAAGGTCCAACATTTTACTCGCGGACGCAAAATCAATCAATGAACAACGTTGGAGCGGGTGGCAATCAAAGCTACTCGATAAGAAGAGAAATAAAACCTGCGCCGGCCGGATCGGATCCACGAGAGCCCGACTCATAACGCCAACACGGTTAAGGTGTCAAGGTCAAACACTGGCAGGTGCCAAGGTCGTCAGTTGTATGCCGGAGAGAGAGCTTTTAATCCCAGATAACAGCTCACTTGAATGGAGCTAAAGGAAAACTATTAGCGCGCACGCGCGCACACACATGCAGGTAATTGGTTGGAGCGCGGCCGTGCATGCCGCCGACGACCTCTAGCCGTACAATGATGGCACTCATGAATAAAACACCGGCCGTTATAATGCATCCACTGTCAGAGGGAGAGGGGGAAAATATATTTATTTGTCGCGCATGCAGTTTTAAAAATTAAATAAAAACAAGGTGCGAAAGGCTTGGTGATTGTCTGACCGCCGTCTTGCTTACAAATTCCATCAACATGTTCATTAAAGAAAAACATAATGGAAAATTCAATTTTTAATACCTTGGTTACAAATTGTACGGACGGGCCATTCAATGGCTTTATCAATGAATTTGATTTATTTGCGGAACCTGTCGCCTGCGGTTGACCTTTTTTGGTGGTTTTCTGAAATGCCTTAAAATGCCACGGATGGCGCCCATACATTGTCCAACGGGAAAGTAGTACAAGGGTGTCAAGGAAGTGATACATCTTGTATGTAAGACAATCTTTGTTTGTTGGAGATGGGCTAAATATGGCTTGGGTTGTTACCGGAACAACTTCCAAGTGTGTCTTCGCTGCATGCGCAAATTCAAAAATAACGTTCATTATATTCCTATAACGCTGTCATGAAACGAACACTCGCAAAGAGCTACAAGTGTTGTCGAAAGAAAGAAACATGACAGATTTGCTACCGAAACTGATAACTAGCTAACTAGCCAACTAGCATGGCTAACATCAGGTTGTCATAGCGTAGCATAGCAGAGAAGTAGCTACTCATTTTCCAACAAAGTACCTTTGCTGTTGTTAACTAACTTACACAGCGCATTCAATGGATAAAAGTTGCTGTTAGTTTTTAAATTTAAAAAAACATTTCAACTTAAGAACACACTGTGTAAACACAATTGTAAAATTATTTGAAAACAAATAAATAATTGTAAGGATCAACTTTGTAATAGGATAATCTCTTTGCTGACGTCACAATATCGATAAAAAATACCAATGTACTTGCTAAAAATGTGTTTTTTTTCCCTCTTTTTTTAAAATACATTTGAAAACGTAGCAAAAACACACTTTTAATTTCTTTTATTTCTGTGTAAATTGATGAAAGTTAATAATGGGTGGACGCTTGTTTCAAGATTGTTTAATATCAGGAGAAATATAGCAAATCCCCTCAAGTGGAAAAAGGATTTTTGGGTGGAATAATGTGATTGTTTTCTGTAAGCAAAGGGGGAAAAAAAATATCCAATTAAAACAGAAATCTGAAAACCATATCAGCCAGCCGTAATAAGAAGCAACTGATCGGACCGAAAGGCAAGCTAGCAGCGCCTCAATTGACCTTGTTAATTTGAAAGTAAGGCCAAAAGATTTCATTAGCAATGAATGCTAAAACTGACGTGTAAAAAATGCAGCCTGGCTCCACGGGAATCCATGTAAGACGAGAAAGAAAAGGAAGAGCTATGAATTTATCTTGTTGTTGTTTGGAAACAAGGTGGTTGCCGCGGTGAAGGTCAGCCCCGGGAAAGGAAAAAAGGGAATAAGCGCAAATGACAGAAGAATGTGAAAGAAACTTTGACCTTGTCAGAGCGGCTGCACTGGCGGCCCGGGGCTCGCATGCTAACCTGCTCGCGAGCGCAAATGCCACACACGAAGCCAAAAAAGGGGGAAAAAAAAAAAAAAGAAGAAAAAAAACTGAAACGAGAAGCTGGAGAGATGCGGGCGAGCAGCGCGTGGGTGTCATGCGCTGTGTTGGGAATCACTTCGTCCCGCCTTCATGATACAGTCGCCCATAAACGTGACGTAGCCCTTTTGGAACGCTGTTGGAAAGTTTACTTAGATGATGGTGCTCTTGTACACTGACAAAAAAAAACGGTGTGTTGTAGCGTCGCTCGATTATGGAAAAATGGAATTTGGAAATTTGGAAATAACTGAAATCACGATTATCCAAACGATCATTTATTTTTTGATGCAAAACGAGAAAATGTTCAAACGTAAAAAATGTAGACACATTTCTTTGAAACACCATTTTTAAAAAATAAAACGATTTTTTTTTATTATCAAATAAAAAAAGGTGCAAATGTATAAATTCAACTATGAATTCAACAACTATTTCCTTGTGTAAACAAACAGTGCGTTGGATATAAATGCATAATAATCGTTTTTTTTACGATTATGCCAATTGTGTTATCATGGAGTGTTATAATCCTAATTGGAAATAAATTTCGATTAATTGCACAGCCCTAGTCTGTTAAATTGACTCAATTTTATTTCGTCAAGTGGCTGCACAAAATAAAATCATCTGGATCCAGATACACTTCCTAAGTGGCTGTACAGTCTTCTTCGGCATTCTCAACCTTGAAAAATGACTTCTACACCCACATTCTTGCAATTGATGGGGTAAAAAAAAAGTGTCCAACACGTTAACGTGAACTTGTGCATCGACTGAAGATGGTAATGACGTCCCCCCAGTGCCTTTACCGGACATGCAATCGCATATCATCAATGACTGTGGAAATTTGCATGTTTTCTTCAGGCAGTCGCCTTCATAAATCTTATTGGAACGCCACCGAGCAAAAGTTCCGGCATCATCGCCATTTTTCAACCCTTGGACAAGGGAGCAGTTTCAATTAATTGTCTTCATTTCCGAAAGAGGCGGTTCCTGCTTCCTGCAATCCAAACGGAGTCAATTGCTTGCTTCTACGAGCCTCAGGGAACAACAGAAAAGTACTGACGTCACAGACATGCGCAGTAAAGACGGTTTGTGCCGGAATTTTGTAGGAAGTGTTTTAATGCGCGCCAATCGGATTATCAATTGATATAAACCACCCATCTTTGTTTGGAATAAAATCTTGATCGGAATCGGCTTGATCGGGTCAGAATATTCCGAATTGGGTGTGTATATGAAGCATTTTTATTCCGATCTGGCTTTTTTATTCCAAATAAATGTGTCCATGTAAACGTAGCCGATGATGCTATTTTAAATTTAAGAAGTGCAGACACCCTCTACTAAGCACTTGAATTAAACAAGTGGAAGAAATACAAAGTACTATTAGCAATAAAAGAAAAAAGGTGACACTGAGAAGAAATACAAATGTTTTTTTTAAGTTATCTTTAGAACCTGTGCATTGTGTAGACAAAATGTAATTCAAAGTCTTAAAAAATAAACATGATTGGACATTGCATACTAATGACAAGAATTAGTCAGTTTAAAACCTAAGCAAAATCCAAGAAGGTGAAAATGCAATAGTGAATTGATTCATTGATTCGATATGAATTACGTAAGGTACACCAGCTTGCGTCGATCCAGTTCGTTGCAATTATGTGACACTAAAGACGTAATTAACAGCAGCCCAGTAGCGTTCCAAAACTATTTTTCATTTGACTGATGACTCAACCGCGATATAAAAATGCCTTCATAGTGTTCAGGAAGTCGGGAATGATGAATGATTGCGAACACATTCATTCATCCCCGACTCCCTGATCACGACATTTTAAGGAAACATCTTGGTCCACTATATTAAAAGTAGCAACTGAAAAGTCAAACACAACTGAACTGCTCTTCTTGAAAACACACACACGCAAAGAAGAATGATCCCAACCCAGCCGCGGACTACATAACGAAGTACATGACGGACTAGTGCGTTTCCTTCAACAAGCTCAGCAGGTTTGTGGCCGGAGGCTGATCCAAAATAGCTCAGCCTTACATCACATGCCAACGCGTCACCGCCAGACGCTACACATCATCCCGTCATGAAGGAGAACTTAAGTAGTAAAATCATGGGCGGACCCAAATTGCGTCGCAGGCCATGTGAAACGATTTGGCAGAGTTGAAGTTCCAATCACAACATGAGCGATTTCATTTTTTACGACCCAAACTGCTCGGAAAACAGTCGTAAATGTAAAACCTATTCAGTATTGCGAATGAATACTTTCCTATTATCCATTTCATTCTGTTATTGTCTCAGTATTACTAAGAAACACTTTTTTTTTTAACTACATAGCGAATATCGCAAATAGCTCTTTAGCCGCGGCTACGCAACTCCATGCGGCGCAGATGACAATCAATTGTCCGAATCGATTGTAGTTCATGGTGCAAAATCTTCAAACCTTTCTTCTGGATACAAACGATAAGAAAAAAATGGAGACTAATAGGGATGTAACGATTCACTCAAGCTCCGATTCGATTCTGGATTTTCAGTTCCCGATTTCATTTGATTTTTTAAAATCTTTTTTCAGGGTGCAAAATCTTCAAACCTTTCTTCTGGATACAGACGCGAAGAAAGAAATGGAGACTAAATAGGGATTTAACGATTCACTAAAGCTCCGATTCTGGATTTTCAGTTCCCGATTTTGATTCGGTTTGATTAAAAAAAAAAAAAAATTCTTAACAATATGAATGAAAATGAAAATCTAGTCATCTCGGATCATTTTTAGTCGAGAGAAGTAACAAAAGGGTCGCCCCCTGAGATGGCTAAAAACGAGTGAATTTTGCTGCTTAACTCGTATTCCGCAAACACAATATTAAACACAATGCCTTGTTTTGACTAGTAGGCCTGCATAGAACATATTCTTGAAAAAAAAAATGCTTGTGTTGACTTCTTCTTTAAGAGGCTGAATTTCCAAGGATTTAGACAATTTAAAGTTCAACAAGGGCTCTCAACAATTAATTAAAATAGTTGTTGATTAATGTGATAATGGCCTGATGATTAACCAATTCACTGTTGCGCCTCTACTTATCACATTTATGAAGTGATTGTTTGTGATATTACTAAACTGCTAACATGCTGTGGTTGAAATGAATCAATAAAGCTGATTTGATTGCGAGAATAGCATCAGGGTGTTGGCAAACACTCGCACTGGCGTACAACACGAGCGTCCGTCCTCCACATGCGGCTTATGAAAGCAGAAGCGATTGGTCGTCCCGCGCTCGTCTGCGTTGTCCCGCCAAGGCCGAAAGCCCAGCTGTGCTCCCGCGGGCGGCGCCGACAGATGCAGCGGTGCCGACCGGAGATGCACTTTTTCTTTTTTCATACATGGTCACCCCCACCAAAGAGGGGAGCTGAAAAAAAACAAAAAAACGAACAACAACACAAAAGCTCCTTTTGAGTCATCAAGCGCACGTTTGACTTCACGCTCGATGGGAGACGTATTTATCGAGGTTATTTATTCCATGAATATTTGCAGCGAAGACGTTCCGATTCGGTCAAACGTGTCCCGCGGCCCGACGCGCAACTTTTAACGCCGCTTTGGCCTCATACATAAAAGAAGGCGGCGCGCATGAGTGAACGCGCTGGCGCCAATGTAGCGTAGCGGGCTAATTGCAAATATTTACTTGTTGATGTAGCGTACGCATACATATTCATGTTGTCGTTCTTCATTGCGCTGAAGCCGGCGCCCTGCTGGGGCCCGTGCGTGCTCGCCAAGACAAACAAATCACACTTTATTCCAAAGAATTTTTTTTTTTTTCCCACCTCGACATCTGCTTTTAAAACATTACACAAACACTGTCGACTACATGACAGTGAAAAGTCACGACAGAGAGCTTCCCACACATTTCAACTTATAAAAACGCACTTGCCACTTTTTCCAAGTATTCCTTGGCGCCTGTTCTACTTTGCTGCGCTCACGTCACCAAACAAGAGGCAGAGTGGGCTTGCTTCAAGTTATTTGTCACACACACTTCAAAGTTCCTGGAAAAATTGGCAGACAAAACAAAAGTGGATTAAACACTGTACATTTAAAGAATTCATCTAGAAAATGTCTGCCATCTTAAGGCTAACAGATGATGTGAAACATCATAGGGAGGCTAACAGAAATTAGCATACATTTTACGCTAATCATGAAAGTATGCTCATGATACTGCTCACAACCACCAATCACGGCTCAGATTCAGAACACAGGTCAGCCGTGATTGGTTGTTGTGAGCCGTTGTGATGTCATCTTCAGTTGACAGAAAACAAAATGGCCGACCCCAGAGATGGCTAAAAACGAGTGCATTTTGCTGCTTAACTTATATTCCACAAACGCAAAATTAATCAGAATGCCGTCTTTCGACTAGTGGGCCTGCTGGGAACATATTCTTGAAAAAAAAAATCTTTGGCTTTAAGGCCCGTGTCTCAATATGTCAACTTTGGCCTATCGTGTCCTATAATCTCTCATTTAACATCATGTCAAATTTTGTCCCATCGTGTCTATCGTGTCTCATCATGTCATCGATAGAAGCGACGGGAAGTGAACGCTCAGCTGGGCCTTTCTGGATGTCAGACCGCGGCTTTTCAAGTTGCCGGCCAGCGAACGATCCTGAAGGAAGTTTGCGTTTCAAGACGCCATCTCACTTCTTGATCAGCGATCTCCATTTCGACGCGTCCTCACCTCGCCTGCCGCGCAGGAAGCCGAGTCGCGCGCACGTTGGCTTGTGGAGCAAAACAACACACGCGGGGGATGCGAAGGACGGCGGCGCTCACGGAGGAGAGACGTTACGTAATTGCGGCTGTCGACTCCACTAAAGCCGACTGGGCCCGCCACTGGCGGCCATATGCTGCTGCTGCTGCTGCTGCGAGGAGGAGCGTCACTTCCACTCGTATGCGCTGAAGGTAAGGAAAGCTGCGTGCGCTGGCCGGCCCTGACGCTGATGGCGGATGACGGACGAGCCGGACGAGTTGGACTCATTAGACGTCGACGCGCCCCCCCCGGGGGCCCGGCGCTCGCCAAACACGGGAAAAGCGCTCCCGTCTTGCCGTCGTCACGACAACGCCGCCGTCATGTCAGAGACGAGGACGAGGAGGACGAGGCTCTAAACGATGTTACGCTTTGTCCTCTCGCATGAGTCATGTCGTACGAGAGCCGCGCGGGTTGACATGCCAGCGCGCACTGTGCGGGGCAAAGGTCAACTCGCCCCACGGGCCAAAGATGGCAGACGTGGCCGCATGGACATTATCAGAAACACAAAACTGAGGACATTGTCAACTTGGATGGGTTCAGAAACTAACTAGGGCTGCAACTAAACCATTATTCTAATACTTTGTAAATCCATTCATCTGTCAATTATGTTTTGATTAATCGATGAATCGGATTTCAAAAATCCTCTCCTTTCATCCCTTTATCCAAAAACTGGACATTCTTTGATTAAAAACGCAACAACAGACGAATCCATTATTATTATTGCTGCTATTATTATGAGAGAATTGTCAAATGGAAATGTCCAATTCATCATCATCACCGAATTGGAAATCTCCATTTCAAAGAATTCATTCATGTGTTTTCACATGCGTTATTTTAAAACACATTCTGCAAATGGGCATCTCATGAGACATCAGTTTTGCACTAACAAAAGGTTATGGCATTTTTTTTTTTTTTTTGTCCTTCTTATATATATGTATATTGCATTTTTTTGTATATATATATATATATATATATATATATATATATATATACACACACATATATATATATATATATATATTTACATATATATATATACACACATATATATATGTATATATATATACATATATATATATATATACACATATATACATATATACATATATATATATATATATACATAAATATATACATAAATATATACATAAATATATACATATATATACACACATACATACATATATATATATATATATATATATATATATATATATATATATATATATATATATATACACACATTGATTTTCGCCTATTGCAGTCGGTGCTGGAACATATCTCCTGCGATAAATGGGTGTTGAGTGCACATTTAGTCACGTTGACTTGTTTTCATGACACGGCTTAAAAGCTGAAGAGTGACCGCCGCAATGGGAGCTCCGCACCTGTCTGCTGGCATCATCACCATTTCTACTCAACGTGCACTTTATTATTTTGCGCACACACACGCACACACGCTTTCTAACTCGCTTTCTCAAACACACGCGCACGCGCACACACAGACACACCCACTGCTCGTTTAGTCTGACTTAATCACATCCATCCCTGCTCCCATCAAGTCGAGAGAGCACCTTTAAATTACAGCGAAGCATTGTGACACAATTTGTCAAAGCCCTGCCTGACACTTTCTATTCGTCTCCGAGCATTAACAAATTTGCCCAATAACTGATGACAGTGGGGACTTCTTTTCAAAAGGGTCCCCGCAGCACGCCGCACGGCCTTCACAACCAGTCATCATTTATTACACTTATGATCCGTCCAAAAACGCTTTGTAATCCAACACAAAGTCGTTGGATTTTTCAGGAAAAAGAAAAATCAAGAACTTGCGACCCAAAACAACTGTTGCGTCTTCCTTGGTTGCTCAATTTCGTTATAGCCATGTTGGCTCGGTTTCAACCAACCAGAAGCTTCGCTGTTGAATCACTTGACACGCCCATCCGATGAGAATCAAGCTTACAACCGAAAGATTTTGACACGTCCGTGGCCTTTTTCAAACGCAACATTTGTAAATGCAAGGTCCTGAGATGTAATAGCACAGTTCCCCTGCGCATTTCATGTCAATTTATTTCCGTGAATGTTCCATTCGTCATGTTCATGCATGAATATACTACGCTGTAGTCGTTCAATACCATAATGACGTCATTTCAAGAAAATCACTCCATATGTGATATCATGAATATTTGCTAACAGAAACCAACTTCCGTTACTCATTTCATCTGAAATGTGTTTAAAAAAAAAACACCATGTACTGTATTGATATTCACGCCAATAGTCATATTTTTTGTATGTCGACTGTGCTGAGGTCTGCGTTGTGTTTCAAAAATGCTGTCAACTCATGCGCCACATGTACGTGATGTATCACACTAGACGGACTGCCTCTTTGCCCTTTGCGCATTCCAGCACAATAGCAGCGCTAAGGCTGATCCGCCGCTGCAACATTGTCCAAGCAGCCCTCTGCGTCCATATGGCACGTAGACGCCTCCTCCAGCATCGAGAGAGACGTCAAGATGGAATCTTCCTGAGTTATGAACCCTGCAGGGGAGACGGCAAATATGGCAGTGGTGGGGGGTGGGGGGGGCAGGGGGGGAGGGGCGGCTTTGACCCTCATACACGCTCCAAATAGCAGCGAGCGGACATAAACAACACGTCTGAGACGCTCGTGGACAAAGCGGCAGCTCAGGTGTGTGCGCCGTTGGATGTGAGACATTGTGACGCGAGGTCACCGAGACCAGCCGGGCGTCAAGACCGGAAACATCCCCGCTCACAAAGACGTCAAGTCCGCAGCGGAGGCGCGTCTGCTCGCCAGATGCAAATAGCAGCTTACAAGGTGAAGGACACACTCGTGAAAGACGGACAACGTGAAACAGTGAGTCAGGAGTGGGCTTGTGAGAAGGGATAGCTGGGAATTGCTAAAACGACCCACAAATGGCCGCTTCAAACCAAAATTGCAGACTTCCTGTGTCTTTTACATCATAACGTCTTGAGGCTTTTTGGTGCGTCTACTCATGATAGACATGACTGCCAAATTTCACCTTGCTAAGTAAAAGTGGCTCCAGGCGGCTGAATTTTAAAAACATCTTGGGGCTGCCCGACTGAATCAAATATAGATTTTCGCCAGATTGAACTCGCCTCATCAATCTTTGCTGACATTTCTGGAAATTTTGAATCACCCGTCTGCCTAGTATACTTTCTTTAAATTTAGTTGTAATTGAACTCTAACTGAGCTAACAAAGAAACCCAAAAGGCAGTTTTTAACCAAAACGACAGACTTCCTGTGCCTTTTGAGACATGGCTTCTTCAGACTTTCTAGTGGTACCCATCATGGAATACATGCTTACCAAATTTCATGTTTCAAAATCAAATCTTTCTTTGGGGGCTGAATTTAAAAAAAAAAAAAAATAGGCACAACTGAATCAATTGAGTCAGCTTAAACCAATATGACCAACTTGTGGTGTCTTTTCAGTCATGTCATCTTGATACTTTTTTGTGGGTCTACTTATGTTAGACATGTCCCCAAAACATCATGTTGATTAGTGACACAGGTTTTGTAAAAAAAGAATGATCCAGGAAAAGAGGATCTCCGGAAATGACCTCTAAGATGGCCTCATCAAACCAAAATGGAAGACTTTGTGTGTTTTTGGGGATATGCCTTCTTCAGAATTTTTTTGTGGGTCTTCTCATAGACATGTCCTCTAAATTTTATGTTGCCAAGTAGAACTGGCTTTGGGGTCTCAAGGAGTTTAGACTTGCTTGGTTTCAACCTGCTTGAGTTTTGTGACTAATGATTTTTATTTTCTTTTAATATACAGAACAATCACAGTCTTACGAACGGAAACTGGCCCTTCATTATGTCAGTATTTTTTCTGTCCTCTGATTGGCTGGTCAGAAAAAGCTAAAAGTCTGATCTGCACACATGAACAGATTTAATTGAATTTAATAAATGAGTCGACATCTATATATATATATATATATATATATATATTTATATATTGAATATGATCTAAGTGGTATAAATTCAGGTAAGTCCTTACTGAAGGCCCAGCTACCAATTGTATCAAAACAAAGAAGCATCAAGCATGAAAGTACCCAAAGGTGATGAATCGCCAAGCGTTGTCTGATCCGAGCTGGCTCGCTAACATACTGCAGAGGCGGAGCTTCCAAAGGGAAGCGTAACGGCGGCGCCGGCGCCATCTGCTGTGTAGTAAAAGCATGTTATTGTTACCTTATCGTCGCTTTTTATGGCACTGTTGTGATTTTCACAGAACATAAAAACACGCACAAGATTTCATTGTAGAAAATTACCTGGGAAAACCTGACTTATCTTCTTCAGCATCTGCTGTCCTCAAATCAAATGCTGAGAAGCTAGTTTATGCTTATTCTCATTGTTATTCTGATTATTGCTTTCATTATTATGGACCGAGCAATTGAATTGTCATTTATAATCTGCTTCAGACAAATTAACCCTTTCATGCATCGTGGTCACTTACAGTGGACAGCTATTTAAAAGTTGCTTTCGCCTCTATGAATTAATCTAAATTTTCAAAAATATTTTTAACCCTTTCATGCATTGATTATGATTTCATGTTGTCATTTAAAATATAAATATATTTTTTAGTTTAATTAATATAAGCGAAAGCCACTTTTAAATAGCTGTCCACTTTAGTCACCACTTTGCATGAAAGGGTTAATAGCCAAACTGTTTTGCACATGCATGTATCGTAGTGAAAATGTGAGGATTTTAGGGGGCCTACACACAAGCCCCTAAAAACTCATTTAGTAATGCCTCCGGATATGTTGATCACAACAGAGAGCATAAAAAAAAAAAGTCTCAAGAAACCATGTTCTAAATTGAACAGGAAGACGGCCATTTTGGTTTGAAGCAGCATTTTTGGTTGGATTCCAGGTCTCAGACTAAGATAAATTTGAGAAAACATGTCGATCATCACATGATGCACATAAAAGACCCATTTGAACGGGAGGTTAGCCATTTTGCTTTGAAGGCGCTATTTTGGGCAAATTCCAGGGATTGAAATTTGACAGACTTATTAATATGACGATGATGACGTTCTCTTCGCTAGACTGCAGCTAAATAGTGTAATTTGGTGCCAGAATCAATCTTAAAGAAGATTTGGTAGGACGTTAGCGTGCCTTTGATGAGGCGTCAGTTGAGCGCGTCCATCAAAATGTGCGGGCTCATTAAGGCCGGTTGGAGGGCGTCGGCGGAGGGGGTCGGGACGTTCCCGTCTGGTCGCCGTCTCTCCGTGGCAGAATGGCGGAAAGGGCTCGTTTGGCGCTTGAGCGAAGCCCGCCAATTAGCCGAGCTGTTTGTCGCCGTGGCAACAGCATCATTTGGCCCAGTGACGTCAGGAGCTCGTTTAACGTCCATCTGCTCGCGTCCCCGACAAGAACGGCCGTGTCGGAATGAAAGACAGAATGTGGAAATGAGTGGATGGACAATGAGGAGGAGGAGGAGGAGGAGGAGACGATGAGGCGAGCGAGGTCAGCGCATGAGAGTCAATTTTTACCACGAGAGTCATTTTATACCTTGGGGCCGTCTGACGCACACATCTGCTACAAAAGAGGCATTTGGCATTTGGCAGACAGGAGGTGCAGAGTTTTATTCGCTCTTGTTGCGCAGTCCACACATTGTGTAAAGTTGTTTGTCGATGAGCGAGAGGAACAGCGCCGCAACTAACGATTATTTTAACAATCGATGAATTTGTTGATTAGTTTGTCGATGAATCAGTCAATCATATTTCAAGTTTTCGTTTAGAATATTTTATACAAACAGTGCATTATTTCAAAATGACAGTAAAGAAAATACACAAAGAGAATTATTTGATTCAGTCCTGGTTTGTTCTGTAACATACAAGTAAATTGGCAAAAATGTTGATCATGGTTTTACGAAATAAAAGCACAGGTTTGCAAAATGTCTTCATTTGAAAAGATAAGTCTGCTTTCATGGAGGACGGCAGATATCGGACAATATTTACTGTTGAGAGGCTGAAATTCCGAGGATTTGGACGATTTTAAATTAAGCAAGGTCTCAAAATAATGAATCGATTATCAAAACATTAATCAAATAACTTGATAAACGATTAGTTGTCGAATAAGAACCGTTACACCTCTATAATTATTATAACGGCAGCGGTGCCGGGCCGTTCAACCATCCATTTCACGGGCTGAACCATTTGAGTACATCGCTCAGGCCATTCATAGGCCCATTACGATAAAACACTGCATTAAGTTGTCTCTGCTCGTACTCAGCAAGCCCTCCAGCTTGCATCAAGTACATGGCCAAAGACTTAATATTCACTTCTCAACAACTGACTTGGTTGTGAACAATTCGTTTGCAAGGTATCGTTTCCGAATACCCTGGTAAGCGTTACACCTCTCTGTCGCCAAAAATATGGCAAAGACTTCTGCCTGGAAGACGGTGCTCAGTAGGCCCAAGAGGGATTCCTGAATTCCTGCTTCAACTCTCCCGTCCAGTTTTGAACCGTCGATGTAACACCGCAGAACATTTTCCCCGAGGTTGCATTCATATTGGATTGCACCGGATTTGTCTTGTACTGTTACACCTGCAATTCGGTTGCTAGTTTGATCCCTAACATCAATCAGAAAATCAGCAAAAATATTGATCATTGTGACTTTCAAATTAAAAGCAGATTACATCACCTGAAGATTGAAATTCTCAATATTGTTCCTTCCTCCCCTCTAATGAGGCCAACTGTTTTAATCTACTTTGAAAAAGTACAAAAACACTCCAAAAGCAGTCATGCTGTCCTGGTTGAAGGTTTCGACCTTCCGGACAGGCCACCTATAACTCACTCATAACTCTTCCGTCACGCCCTCAAGCCTCCAAGCAGGCGGACATTTTGTTTTACGTCCTCATACCGATGAAGATGATGTTGGGAAAGGAGCTGACTCATCGCTTCCTTCTTTAACGACGTTCACATTTTAACGAGTGGAGCTAATAACCAACAAGCGGCGCTAAGTGCACATAAAAACTCCGGCGGGCCGCTCGCTGCTATTGCAAATGTAGTCGCTCGCTTATATATATGACTTTTACTGATGGATATTATCACACACACGCAGCTACAACCTATCGACACACTCGCAGGCCACACCCCTCGTTTTGCCATTGTGGTCGCCCCAGAGTGAAGATGTAACCTTGGACAAGGTGTGAGGTGTTAGCTGTTCAACCCCCTATGGTGAGGACATGAGGGAGGCCAATATCAAAATGGGGCTTTTGGCTACGGACCAATACACACGCTCACACGTACGCGCACACACTTACAGACGCCACACAAATGCACACCGCACTATAGGTGGCTCTTCATCACATTACAACAAATGGACGGCACAGTTTGAAGTCTTCAAAGTTTATGGAGGTGCGTGAGTATACACACAGTATGGAATACCACACACACACACGCGAGCACGTAAAGACACGCGCGCACACCCTCACAATCTCTCTCCGTCACACACTCACATACACACGCACAGCTGTACACACAAAGTATGTTTGTTGTGCCGTCGCTGATGAATGTGACGCCGCAGGGAAGTCAAAGGAAAAGATAAAAAGGCTGTGTCGGGAATGGTTCACTCATTCCCTATTCCCCAATCATTATACAGTAGATTGGATTTGATTTCTTTTTATATAGTGCAAAATATAGTTGACTAAAAAAGCCCCGTAAAAATTCTGATGTAGTCACTCGGGGAAAGGAAGTAAGTGAATGATTCCGAAGGCAAGCGACTGCTCCATTTTCCATCCGTTGTCTTCCGCTTATCTGGCATTCGAGACATTGGGGCAAGCAGCTTTAGCAGGGAAGTCCAGACTTCCCTCTCCCAACCCACTTCATCCAGCTCTTTCATATAGACCTCAAGGAATTCTCAGGTCAACTGAGAGACACCCTCTCCAGCATGTCCTGGGTCATCCCTGGTTGGAATTGACCATAACACTTCACAAGGGAGGCGTCCAGGGGCCATCCGATCCAAATGCCCCAGCCGCCTCATCTGGCTCCTCTCTATGTGGAGGAGCAGCGACTCTATTTTTTTCCACAGCGGACCGATGCAGATTCGGCATCACTAACTAATCAGCATGTTGATCTCGCGCTCGATTCTTCCCTTATTCATGGGAAATACCCTAAGATACTTGAACTGCACGAACACCTCCTTGACCTGAAGGGCACTTTAACCATTTCTGACTGAAGGCCATGACTGAAGATCTGGAGGTGCAGCAGCTCTACTCTGAGCTTGTCCCGAATGATCGAGCTTGACACCCTATCACTAAGGTAGAGCCCGGACACCCTGCGAAGCAAAATCATTTTGACCGCTGTATCCGTGTTTTTTGTTGTTTCGGTCACGCCCCCCAACTTGTGACCATAGTTGAGAGTGGGAATGTAAATCAATGGGTAAATCGAGAGCTTTGCCTTTTGGCTCAGTTCTTTCTTCACCTTGACAGACCTGATGCAGAGTCCACGTCAATGCAGATGCCGCACCGATCCGCTTGTCCATCTCTCCCTTTCCCGTCCTGAAGAGGGCACTCCACAATTTTCAGAATGAGAAACATGGCCTCAGATTTGGAGGTGCAGATTTTCATCCCAACTGCTTCACACTCAGCTACAAAAAACACTCCAGTGAGAATTGGAGATCATGGCTTAATGAGGCCAACAGTACCACATCATCTGTAAAAGGCAGAGAAGCAGTATCGAGGCCACCAAATCGTAACCCCCAACTAAATGAATCATCTGTGTCTAGAAATTCTGTAATTAAAAGTTATGGGCAAATAGCAGCCTTGTCGGAGTCCAGTCCTCAATGGAATTGAATCTGACTTACTGCCGTCAATACGAACCAAACTCTGACACCATTTTTCCAGGGACTGAACAGTACACATAAGGGTCCTCTGTACCCTGAACTCACAGAGCTCCTAACACCTCCTATAGGACTTCTCCAAGTCCACAAAACACATGTAGACTGGTTTGGCGAACTCCCATGCACCCTGGAGGATCCTGCGGAGGGCGAAGAGCAAATTGAGCAACTTGCTTTGCTAAATTGCCATTACAATTGCTTTGGGTGTGTTTGTGTGCTACTTGTTGATTTCATTGTCATTCACATTGAAATGGATTTCTTTCCAAGCAGACATTTTCTCCCCAGGCTGTATAAAGTATTCTGCTCTTCTTTTTCTTCTTCTCAACTGTATGAAGCTGTTGCTAGTGTTTGGCTCGCACCTCACGCTCCGTGATGGATGTGACCGCGGCGACTGGCATTACGACGGCGAGGCGGGACAACTAATTAATTAATTAATAATGAATCACCGTGACAGCACCGCGGAAATGTCATTTCTCATGTGAAATGTCATTTCTAAAACGAAATATGTTTCGCGACTGAGGGAGCGCGACGCATTTCAAATTCACGCTGGCGATATGAAACACACGTGCGCACACACAAACACACTTACGGGCCATTGACACATAGTGTTAGTGTCGTGTTGTGACTTTTTCTGGTGTGCACATAATATGAAGCTTGATGTGACACTTTCTGTCCACTCATGGTGAGACCCCCCTCACCCCCTAAGTCATTTAGTGATTCACACAGTCAATGAAACACATTTAACACACATACAACAACACACACACACACGCACGCACACACACATTTCCACATGGATGCATGAAGACTGTAAATAAAGCGTGTTTGCATAAAGTGGACAACAAGCGTCAATAAAGTGCTTGCCTGCATGTGGACAAAGTTTCTATTTTCGACATTCAACTTCTCCATTCAGGGGAACTCTTTTTGCTGTTGTGTGTGTGTGTGTGTGTGTGTACATACAGTACAATACCCAATAGACACATGTCGTGGATGTGTAGATTATAATTAGTAAATGAAGCCCTTTTGGTCTTTGGAGAGCATACAGGACTGTAGGTCACTGCCAGTGAATCTTGGTCCCTTGACAATTTTAGAATCAGAATTGAACTGCACCAGGAGATCTACACTTTGCCGTCTTGACTAGGACATGTAGACCATGAGGCAAGCACCAGCAGATCTACACCCAATTATCTAGATCAAGAGAACTGTGGAGGTCTGGATCATGCAATCTACACTAGGAGATCCGAACCAAGAGACCACAACAAAAACATCTAGAAACAAATATATGGAGCAGGATATCTAGACTTGGATATCCGTACAAGAACAATTACGATAACTATGTGCACCGGGCGCTCTGGACTAAGTGTTCTGTATAATCTGCACCAGGAGATCTGTGATATGTGGGGCGGCACGGCTCAGTGATAGGGTGCTCGTTTCCCAACCCGGAGGTTGTGGGATCGATCCCCGGCCATTGTGACCATGTTGAAGTATCCTTGAGCAAGATACTGAACCCCCAGTAGCTCCTGATGGTTCGTCATCAGTAGGTAGATGAGGTACAGTGTAAAGCGCTTTGAGTACCCAAGGTAGAAAAGCGTTATATAAGTGACAGCCCATTTACCATCTATACCTGGACAGCTAGACCAGAAGGCCTGCACCTGCAGATCTGAACCAGAGAACCTGAACCAAGATAACCTGAGAAGATTTGGACCATGCAATCTGCACCAGGAGATCTGCATGTGGTGATCTGGGCCAAGAGATCCAAACAAAAAGCTCTGATAAACAAAATCTGGATGAATATATCTAGTCTACAATAGCTGGACCAGGAGAACTGGAGTGTGAGATCAGCACCGGGATATCTATCCTATGAGAATGATGATGATGAGGTGAAGGTCTGCACCAGGATATCTGAACCAAGATAGCTAGACAAAGACATCAAGATCAAGAAATATTAACCAGAAGGCCTGCACGAGCAGGGCTTGACAAGAAGGTCTAGACCAAGAGAGGACAGGAGCAAATCTGAACCATGCAATCTGAACCAGAAGATTTGGCCTGAAGCACCTGTACTAGAAGAACTATCTGGAAAGAAAAATCTGGACCAGGGCCTCTAGAATAGGATACCTGTACCAAAATCTTTGTCACCAGGAAAAATGGATCAGGAGCTCGGCACCAACAGACTTTCACTGAGAGAATTGGATGTGAAGAACTGCAGCCGAAGATCGGGGCCAGTGAAGCTGGACCGAGAGCTCAAGACCAGGATATCTGAACCAGAAGGCCTGAGCAAGGATATACAGGATGTGTCAGGAAATATGGACTAGGAAATCTGAACCAAGACATCTGGAACAGAAGATCTACAGTATATTAAGAGAACCGGGGAGAAAATCTGGACTGGGAGACCTAGACCAAGACAATTTGACTGTGGAGTTCAAAAAAATAAAAAAATAAAATAATAATAATAAAATCATTCTGGGACCAAGCTGACAACACAAAGCAAAAAAATCCACCAACAGGTCGAAACTGGAAATATTGCTGAATTGGCGGCACTCGTAATCGAACGTACCGCCGCACATCAAGTGTATCTGGTGTGTAAATGGTATGTACTGTAGCGTATAGTACGTTGTGCAAATGTAATTTATAGTGTGCATGTTCCAATTCCCCGCGTTGACCTTGTCTCTGCGGCGTCCTCGCACTCCCTCCTCTCGCCCTCCATCTTTCCCGCTCGCTGACGACCATCTGGCCTCAGTCAGCCATCTTTAATAGCTTCATCACGGGCCGCGGGAAGCTGCTGAACCGAGAGCACTGATTGGCTCAACGGACCAGCGCGCCCGTAACCAATGAAATACCCCCCACTGCAACCCCCCCCCCCCCACACACACACACTTTGGGCGGCGCTACGGTGATAAATGAAGCCTGCAGTGGTGAACGGGCCCAGTCAGAACAAAAACAACACAAACACCTAACCTGCACTCATTGTCTACCTTACTACGCACAAGCGTCAATGGCAAACAGAACAGAACCACCATGACATAGAAACACTACAAACAACCACTAAACACAACAACTATACACAAACACCTTCACACGATCCTAACACGCGATGCTGAATACAAAAACACAACCACTACTCAGAATCATGACGCACAACCACTACACACAACCACTTCAACAACCTGTATGGATAACCACAACACATTTCCTCTGCACATTTCCAAAGAATCACCAAACACAACCACTGGACAGAAACTCAACACTGGACCGTCAAACGCAACTACTACATAGAAATACTACACTTCTTTACAGAACCAGCTACACACGACTGCAGCACAAAACTTCAATACACAAACACAACCACAGCGCACAACCACTACATACTTCCTCTGCATAGAACATTTACAAAGAATCACCAAACCACATTCACATAACCACGACACAGGACCGGCAAACACAACTACTACACATTTTACACAGTACAACTAAATGGAACCACTACACAGAACAACTACACTATCGATTGATGCCAACATCGGTCTCTCTGCTGGCTGGATGGATCCTGCGGCGGGCAGAGCAAAGATTCAAAGACAAGCTGAAAGCTGAAGGACGTGTGATGTCATCAGTCAGGAAATGCAAAAAAAAAAAAAAAAAAAAAGTGTCTGAGCTGCACTCAAAATGACCCGGACGACAAAAGACTGCGCTGATGATGACGACGATGAAGACTGTGAAGTCTTCATCGCTAATGATGATCACGCCGTTAATTACATTATTACAACATTCATTAATCAAACACTCATTAAGAACACTGCACTTGGGGGCAACGCTCAATTTTCACTCTGCACCAGAAAGTTAAAAGGGTGTGTGTGTGTCAATGTTTGTGATGCAAAGATGATTGACAGGTGAGGACAGTTAAACCACATAAGAGAACTCATTCTGCCTCATTTTTGTCAGCTTGATAGCAATCCCTGTTTGTGTACATCACTTCCTCTCAGCTTCAGAATTGGAAATATTGCAGAGTAAAATTATTTTTCAACCATGCGACCTCCACACGCAGTCACTTCAATCAAACCATTACACATTACAAGCAACCTCTACACACAACCACTAAACTCAAAGACGACATAAAAACTACAAACAACTATCAAACACAACCAATACACAGCCTCCCCATACAACGCGACACACAACCACTACGAACTAACCACTACTCACTACCTCTGTACACAACCACTACATAATACCATCAAAAACAACCATTTCACACAACTACTACACTAACTAAGCCCCTGCGCACACCCACTACACACAAAAAAGAACTTGTACACTGGAAAATCCCAAAAGAGACATTTCTCTGTCACATTCATCTTCGTGGCCGTCGTCTTCCAGGCGGCGGTCGTCTCATGAGAGCAGCGTGAGCGGGAAACAAAGCAGGAAGTGGAGCAACCAGGACAGGAAATAAATCATCTTGTTCCCGGCTCATGCGGCAAGAAGACGACAAAACTTTCTCACACATTCAATCAACAATCCATCCAAATTGAATCCAAATTCAATCTGATCTCATTGTTCTTCTTTTCCGCTTTCACCGTACCATAGCCACTACAATTTTAAACAGGTACAGGGCAAGCACTGCGACTAGGGTCAAGACAAGAACCAGGACAGGAATAAAACTATGTATGAGGACCAGGGCCATGACAAAAGCATAGACCAGAACAAGGACAAAGACCATAAATAGGATTATAATTTGCAGAAGGACTAGGACTAAGAATAGAAATAGGACCGGGACATGAGACTCTTACTAGGGCCAAGATGAAAACTAGAAGAACAACAAAGGCCAGGAACAGGACAAAGACTAGTACCAAAACCAGAAACCAGGACCAAGGCTAATACTTGGACCAAGATGAAAACGAGTACTGGAAAAGCAAAACATACAAACAGAGCATACAACAATACTCTCAGGAATTATTCTCACTGTGATGACGGGATATCGGGAATTATTGGAGATTACTCTGTCTCTTCTTCTTGCTTTTAATCACTCTGCACCTCTTCAAGTAGAGCTCAGTGCCTACCCTGCATGTTGTGGCGCAATGCGGTACTACAATGAAGGCACACAAAACACATAAAGAATCAGTGAGGGAGCGTGAATAATAAACACTGCCTTTCATATATTATACTTCATCTCTTATTTGGAAACGAAATATTGTTTTTCAAAATCTCATAATATTCAGTCACTGGTTTGACGTTACAGTTTATTTATTAGCAAAGCTGCAAAGGCTAAAATATGTTCGCCATAACGCGTGTCATTAAGCACAATGAAAGTGAAGAATATCTTCCGTCTGCAATTAAACAATGACTTCAATCAACTTTAGGAGCGCGTTCCCCACTAAATCTAAAATATGTGTGTGCAGTTATTTTATATGTGTGTGTGTGTGTGTGTTACATGAATTAAATTCACACAGCGCTCCAGAGACTCACCCTTTGATAAAAGTCAATAGACGTTTTCTCCATTTTAATCTTTCTTCAAATAGTTCATTATACCCAAGTGTGTGTACGCGTGCTCTTGTGAGTGCGTGTGTGTACGTCTGTGAGTGAGAGTGTGTGCTTATGAAGGAGGGAGTACACGCTGAGCCAAATGGGATCTTCCTATGTGCCTCCAGGCAACTGTTGACTGTGCTGGAAAATATTGGACTTGTAAATAGCTGACGTTTCAGTGTGTCTGAGCCACACACACACACGCATGCACACGCACGCATACACACAAACACACGTTTCTGCATTCACATGCTGGCAGGCAAATGAGGACTTCCTGTCATACAATGTCAACTTTTCCTTCTCTAAGCACAAAACATGAACAATAATTGACGTGCGTTTGCATTCACGTATGCACATTTAGTATGATTGACATGCGTGTGCAAGCACACACACTCACGTGTGAGTGACAGATGTGTGTATCTTGAGCAGGATGTCAAGGAAGTCCTCATTAGGTTGTAAAAAAAAAAATCATACACTCACAAGTCCAGTTACTTCAACTTCCTGCTTTCTGTATGTTCCATTTCCCGATTCCTAGTTACTCCACTTCCTTCTTCTTGTTATTATTCATATGAATGAAGAAATATGCTACCTTATAACTATTTATTTCTATTATTTACTATTATTTCACCAAATAACTGTAGGAAAATTGTGACAAATCTTCACTCAGTCAGTACAAATGCTGTTCACTGAAGTTGGTATACTGTATATATTTTTTCTCGGACTTGGACATGCCAGTTTGAGTGTTGTCCCATTGCCCTTTTCATGGTCAGAGGTCAGAAAACTTCTCACTTTCCAGGAATGCAGCATTAACTCCCTTTTCTGCTTCCTATTAGCTCTTACCTCCTGCCTGGCCACTCAGATGTTAAAGAACAACAATCCTGTAATCGCTAAAAAGGATGAAACAAAAAAGTTGTTGACTGATGTGTTAACTTTTTATGTCTTTTTCCCTCGTAGGGCCAGGCTAGGGCGGTTAGCGCTTTCATTAGCGTCCTGGTGTTAAAGAGCCACAAGGCGTCTTTTTACAACATTAAAATGTTTGAATTATTCAAAGGACCTTTTGCATAATTGCGAGATTTTTTTTTTTTCTTGTTGGTTATTTTTTTCTTTCTAATGTACACTCCACATGATAAATGATCTTATCCATCCACCAAAGTTTTTGTGGTGCAGCAGAGAACAACAAAACAAGATGAACCCTATGGAACCGTCATCAATAAAAACAGACAACAGAGGAATCATCAATGTTTAACAAAACAAATCAACCAAGTCACTGTCCTCGTTCTAGTCTAGTTATAGTCCTGTTACTGGTTCTTGGTCCTGGTCCTTAATACGGGTGCGGTTCTAGCCTTAGTCCTAATCTTAGTCTGATCCTAGTTTCAGTTCTGGTCTCAGTTTTAGTCCCGGTCTTAATTCTGGTCCTCATATCAATCCTGATCTTAGTCCCAGTCGGATTGCTGGCCTTATCTTAATCCTGTACTTTGTCCTAGTTTTAGATCTGATCCTTGTTTTAGTGTTCGTCCTGGTTACAGTCTCAGTCGTAGTCAGAGGCCTGGATCTGGGTTTAATCTTAAATCATCTGTTCAACTCCCACTGACGGGCATCATAGGTGCTCACAATTGCGGAACCTTCTAAATAAATCCAAAACGAGAAGTAACAGTTGAAAGAATGTGAAAGTTTGAAAACCTGTGTAATGTCAATCAAAGCTGCCAGCCAATCACAGCCGAGTGTTGACTTCCATTCAAGTAACAGGCGAACTTGCCAGGATGCTGAGTCAAATCTGAGGACGACAGCTGCGAAGGCAAGGACGAAACGTAAGAATAGACAAATGTGACGCTGATAAACGACACGTTAGCTAATTAGCTTGACAGCATCCTCGTTTGTCCCGTCGTGGTCTACGCGGCCGCCCGAGGGAGTCCCCCGCGCCGCCGGCTTTGAAATGCAAATGAGGCGGCGGCGTGGAAAAAGCTGACGCCTGCGGGAAACCTGAATGTGTGTCACATGGATGGCGATGGGCGGGGCTGTTAGCTGGCGATGTGTCCGGGTGTGCAGGGACCAGATGGTATACTCTCAACGGGTCTGCGGCATCTTGGCGAGGAAGAGGAGAAAGAGGAGGATGAGGAGGAGGATCTGCTTTCAGGGATTCCAAACCATACAGATCACATCAAAATAAACCCTGCCTTGGTGTTTCTGCAATACGTCAGTGCGTCCGCCATATTGGATGTGTCATATCCGCTAATGCAAGTCCATCCACCCATCCATTATCTATACCGCTTATCCTCACGAGGGTCGCGGGGAGTGCTGGAGCCTATCCTAGCAGTCTTCAGGCAGTAGGCGACACCCTGAATTGGTTGCCAGCCAATCGCAGGGCACACAGAGTCAAACAAACATCCGCACTCACACCTAGGGGCAATTTAGAGTGTCCAATCAACTTACCATGCATGTTTTTAGAATGTGGGAGGAAACCGGAGTACCCGGAGAAAACCCACGCAGGCACGGGGAGAACATGCAAACTCCACACAGGGAGGCCGGGTCCGGGATTGAACCCACGACCTCTGAACTGTGAGGCGGACGTGCTAACCAGTCGACCGACGTGCTAACCAGTCGACCACCGTGCCGCCCGCTAATGCAAGTCAATGGACTGAATTTCACAGAGCGATGCCTTAGAAGAGGCTTGATGCACTCAAGTTTTGCACAAATAAACAGATGTGGAAGCTGATCTACAAAGTGGGAGAACCGGGGATTGCATCTGCCAAATGGGATAAATTGCCTAAGTTTATTTTACCACAACAGCTTGTTTCCTGGAGACCTATAGAGTGGCACCAACAACCAGCGACACATTTCTTGTGTGTTTTAAAAATAAATTGATCAACAAAGATGATTCTGATTCCGATCTCCAGGCGGCAAATAAACAGGACATCTCAGCATCTTCACACGTTTCCACTTTGCCACTCCACTATGGCAGTGAAATTGATGTATGATTCAGCGCTGAAGGCGCGTCTTTGCATATTTGATGTCTATGTTCCAAATGTGATGTCTCCCACCGGGCCGCCATCAAACAGATCCTCCATGGCATTGCTGGAATGGGCCTGGTCTAAAAATAGTGCATCCTCCGGCGTTGTCATCGGCAACGGACAGAAGAGGAATCCCTCTAAACTCCCCTTTAGGTTCTGGGTACTTTGTGGAACTGAAAGTTTCCAATCCAGTTTGTTGAGTGTTGAGCCACCAAAGGTTCCTGGACCACTCTGAAGTCCTAGCCACCAAGCAGTAAACAAACAAAAGTTCTTTTAGCTGTTGGTCGCTCATGCAACTGCAAGGTTGTCATCATATTCATTCAGAATTGCAAAACTTGCTCCAAAGGTTCCTTGAACCCACGAAAGTCACTTGTTTTTGCCCTAATAAATTACCCTGGAACTACATGTTGATCAAAGATGTAAAGACAAAGGCGTGGTAGAAGACAAAGACGATGAAGAAGAAGTATAAGTTGACTTCTGTTGAGTCCGACAGCGGCCCATCCCAAGAGGCCGGTGACCAGTCAGCAGAATGCAAATGTTGTGGGCAATCAATCTCATCTCTTTGGCATTGACCTGGTCAAAGAAATCAATACTAGATCCCGCCGATGGCGACCTCTCCCCCCACTTCAACGTATCAATGGAAACACACCGACACCATTAGATTCAAGGCCTTTTGCATCCCAATGCTAATAACGCTAACTGCTAAACAACTTCACAAACCAATCACACATCGGCACTGCATCGTGAAAATCCAATCAGAGGTGTGTGATGCCCTCAGTTGGGAGCAGGTGATATGGAGCCAATGCTAGCTGACTTTGGGCGGGCTGCGGTCTAAACCCTGGATTGGTCACCAGTCAAAAGCAGACAGACAGAAGGACACACACACTGATAGAAGAGGTGGAATCAATCCGAGATTTTTTTTTCATTTATTTTGCCAAGTCATGGTGTTTTGCTGCGATCCACCCATCGTGATCCCGATGAATACATACTGCCGATCGATAAAGATCTTGATGGAAGTGCTTTGACCTGCTATGGTCGACGAACCCGATCCAAAATAAGCCAAAGTAATCCACTTTGGTCTACTGTGATTCTATAGTCTTTATGACTCAGGTAGTTGTGATCCAAAACAATGCAATGTAATCCCACATGATCCATTTTAATCCACTATGATCCTCTGCACAGTGGATTGATTGATGCGATTCACCCCGTGAGGAGCCAAACTGACGTAAGGGGGACACACGTCAGCACACGGATCCCTAGACGGAATAAAAATGGAGATGCTTTCAAAGTCAATGCTTTGGTAGTAAAGACGGTAAATGTGCGTCGAGCTCTCACTGGCTTCCTGCTGGAGTGAAACATCAGGGGAACACCAGTGGCGTGCTGATAGTGGAAAGAGGAGGGGAGAGAGAGAGAGAGTGTGGGGGGGGGGGAGTCGAGGGGGTTGCACCTGAGAGGCTCAATGATTTATTGCGAGGAGAAGCTGAAGCCAAGTCGCCGGGTCTAATTAGAAAATCCTGCACAGGCAGCAGCCGCTTTTAAATCTCAACGCCGTTACACTGCGGCACCATCCAGACGGCCGCGCCGGCGTCGCTACTTCAGCATCGCCGCCATTTTGACGACGACGCGCACCGGGCGACGCATCCTATCCTGACCGAAGTCGACGATTGAGAGTTGGCATCTGAACCTGGCATACTTACAGACTCACTAAAACGGAAAAACTGCAGGACACAACCTTTTGTTCTGTGCCCATGCGACTAATTCAAATCAGTCTTATCTCAAACCATCTTTCTCCATTGTGCCGCCATTAATCCTTTCCAGACTCACAAAATAATCAACAAAAAATTGTTTTTTTAATGAAAAAATGGTCTTATCTAAGGAATCTTCGTTATAATGTGCCCCCAAAGGAAAACTAACCGGTACTCAAAGACCTTCATTCCCTCTGCCAAGCTTTTAAACTCAGGCTCATTTTAAATTAGTTTTTTTATCCTTATTTTCGAAAAGTAATTCATTTGAATTTGAAATCTCTAAAGACCCACAAGTTGGGTCACTCATATATCAAGACGAGACAGTAATTTATTGAACCACAAAAAAAATGTCTGCACTAATGAACCCCCCTTTGCTAGCTCACCCGGAAAATGTGTTACTTATTTTTAAGGACCGACCGTTTTATCGGCTGGGTGATTCAATTGGCCGAGATTATCACTTTTAAAATTGGCAAAAATTGGCCATTTATTGGTAGTTATTTGCATGTTATTTATTTAGAAATGAGCACATTACAACATAAGACAAAGATAAAGACATTCAGTCAAAAAAACAAACAAAAAACCCCGCCAAATTTGTAAGTATTATAAAACAAATGTTTTGTAATTCATATCTTTATTTTGGTAATCTTAAAGAAACATAAAATAAGTTATATTTATTCATTTATTTCGTTCATCATATATAATATTCAAATGAATCGGCCGATTTATCGGCTATCGGAATTTTACTCTGCCAAATATCGGCCTAAAAACCCATATCCGTCAAGCCCTACTTATTCTTTTTTATTATTCTTCTTGTTTCAGAATAGAATTTTTTTATTTTTTCTGATAAATCAGTTGTGCGTGGTTTCAAACGAGACAGCATTTATTATTTGAACATCGATCAAAACTGTTCGACACATTTGCTGTGAGAAAGACCATTTTTATGAGCAACTGCGAACTTTGCTTCTGCCACAGCGCCACCTGTCGCCCTTATACTGGAAATGCTGATAAAAATGACACCCAACTAGTGGGATGCTGGGAAGATACAACAGGCCTGTCTCTCCAAATTTTATAAACAGGAAAAACTCTCCACACACACACACACACCCGCATGCGCACACACACCCACACACACGCATCCTCCATCTGCTCAGTCATGTTGTGGTCGTTGTCCTGTGACCTGCGCACACCTGCTAGCCACTAATGACCCCAGCAAGGTGTGCGTACGCGAACGCTCTTGTCGTTTGTGTGCTAATGACGGCGAAGCTACACGCGGCAGCCTGTGCTTGATACTAACACACCCATATACTCTGATTGATATTCCAGTTAATACTCTTGTTTGCGTTATGGGTAATAATCTGGTAAACACTCTTGTTAACACTCCCGTTAATACTCTTAACACTATTGGAAATACTCTTATTGGTACTTTTGTTGACAGTCTCCTTAACACTCAGATTAATACTCTCGTTATACACACACACTGATAAATACTGTAGTTAAACCTCTAGTTCATACTCTTGTTCTAATCACAATCATGATACTTTTATCAATACTCTTCTGGTAAACACTCGTTAACACTTCTGTACATATTCTTGTGAATTTAAATTCGTTAACACTCTCCTTTAGCACACTGATAAATAATCAGGTTAGTACTGCTTTTCATATTCTTGTTAACATTATCGGCAGTAATCTTGTTAGCACTCTGGTTAATACTCTCATTATTACCGTACTTCTGTTAAAACTCCTTACACTGCACCCACCCTCGTTTTTTTATGCTAAATATTGTTACTAAAATTTTTACCGTATTTCGGCAGGCCACTAAAACATTGGACAGCGGTCCGCTAATGGCCCATTGTCCTTGGTCCAGTACGCTGCCTTGAGGTACACCATTTCGTCATTTAAGTTTCGAGACGACAAATAAGTGTCTCTTGACTTCCTGCGCAGATGGACAAGCGCATACGCTAACGGCGTCACGCATTTTCACTGGGGGATTAACGACATGAAGGAAAAGCGCTGAGTCACGCTCGGTCATTGTTAAAGTCATCAGCGGCATCGTCTGTCGATAACACACGCGACATACAAAATCCTTGACAAGGAGGCCGTCCAATCACATTGCTGCAATGCAAAGATTCATATTTGCAGTTCACCAGAAGTACGAGAGACCTTCGCGTGGACGTGAGCTAGCCAAATTGTTTTTGTTGTTTCCCGCCTGTCCGCAGCTTCATCAGTAAACAGAAGCTTCCTGCTCATTCTCGCGCCTCGGTCTCCTGAGAGCAGGGGGGTAGTACGAGTAGGGGGGGGGAGGGCTTTGGCGTGATAGATCGTTCTCCCCCCGCCTCAGTGGCGGGAAATTGCTTTGTTTTGTTAGTGGCCAGTGCCGAGCGATAGAGCGCCATCTCTCTTTCTCTCTTTGCTTATCTGCGAAATATGGAGAAGAAATGATGAGTGCGACGGGCTCGGACGTGCGCCGCATGCTCACCGCCGCCGCATTAAGATAAATCACGTCACATACGCATCATAACACACGGGCACATAAAGAGTGCTTTTTTTTTCGCTTGAAAAAAATGAAATGCTTCCCCAACGTAAAATTGTGTTTTCGAGTGTGGGAATTTTCCGTAATAAACGACAAAATAAATAGACGACAAAATCAAAATGGACAAGATGACGGATTTTTGGAATTGACAACCGTGCCCTCCAGACAGCTCGTAAATGTGAAACATGGGCCACAATTTGACAGCAATTCATGAATGAGTTTGAGCCTTGTGCATGGAAGAATGTTTACCATTAGCAAAGCTCTCTCGTAAATATAGAATGATGATGATGATAAAACTAATAAGGGATGAGGCAGAAGGCTCATTTGAAAAGAAAAAACATCTTTGAGAAAATACACACGCTGAAGAAACAGTTCTTTCAATTTACTTCATTTTACTACGTACATTTCATGTAGGTTGGTTGCATATCATTAAATTGTGGTAAACTGACGTTTTGAAAGAGCAGTATGAGACAAATATGTGATTTCTTAAAAAAAAAAAAAATAAATCTAATGACAAACAAATCAGGACAATGATGTTCCTGATTGTAGGAATTTGACTAGATCAGAACAAACGTTGACAGCCGAGTACGATGAGGGAAATCCAAATGGACAAGATGACAGATTTGGATTTCACAAACCCAAAAATGGGACACTATTAAACACCAACGCCTGAAGAGGTTTGCTTTTTTTTAAATCATGTTAATTGAAGCATCATTAGAAACAAATCAGATGTGATGTGGTGTTGTTATGTTGTTTTATGTTAGCCCGTCGCTTTGAGACCAAAATGCTTTGACTCTCTCTCTCTCTCAAAAAAAAAGAGCTTTAAAACCACATTGAGTGCTTCATTTGTTTTCAATAAATATTTCGTAAAAATTAGTTTTTAATACAAAACACTGATTCTTCATTCAAAATAATTGTATGTTTGAAATGATAATCCTCAATACATTTCAATTCAAATGTATTTCTTATATAATTACATTTTAAAACCAAAAATAGTTTGAGGCAAAAAGGTAATAAAATTGAAAAAAAAAAAAACACCAACATCTTGAAAATGATTTAATGAATTTCAATTTTTTTTTAAACATACTTTGAAGATACAATTTGCAATGTAAAATGGACAAATCATGAAAATATAATAATAGATAAAATAAAATATAAAATAACTAGTTGAGACTAAATGGAAGTTTCACGTTTAAAAAAAAAAGAAAAAGACATTAAATACACATACGTAAAGTGTGTGTGACTTTTGGCTTTACTACACTTCATGTCTGGAGGGCACGGTTGTCAATTCCAAAAATCCGTCATCTTGTCCATTTTGATTTTGTCATCTATTTATTTTGTCCTTTATTACGGAAAATTCCTACACTCGAAACACTTACTTTCTCTTTTATTATGTTTCGCATGACACCTTACACTACTGTGTGTTTTTTCTCTTTTAAATACATGCAACAACAAAAAAAACGGTGGTGCTTTTTGTCGGCGGACGAGCGGGGGTGGCTGGAACGGATTAATGTCCTTTCCATTGAGCTCAATGTGGAGAGCGGCACTTGCAATATGTGAACGCGATCATGTGACTTTTCCACCGTGTGGCCCCTGGTCGCATGGTTGCCACGACCCTGGAGGACTCTTCACTTTTGTGACCTTCCACACTGCTTATCTGTTTATGTGCATAAGTGTGTAGGTGTGTGTGTGTGTGTGTGTGTGTCCTTGAGGCTGACGCGTTCGGCGCCAAAGTGAAGTGACAATGGAGGCGGCAAGGGGCGTGCACATGATGCGCGTGCACGTCAAGTTGGCGCCTCTTCCCTCCTTCGCCCTCGCTTACGTGACACTCAACATGCTGCCAGGCCACTCTGTCACTGCACATTACAGGTGCACACACGCACGCACACACACACACACTCCCACTAAGTACTTATCACCTAAATAAAACTGTAGTGACACAAGGAAACACATCAGCAGAGTTTGGGGGGATGTGTGTGTATGTGTGTGTGTGTGTGCGTGTGCATGTGCGTGTGCGTACCTGCATGCATTAGCTGTAAGCCACTTTTAAGTTCTCGAAACTAAACTTTGTTATTTGACTAGGGCTGGGCGATATGGCCTTGAAGTGTTTTTTCCCCACAACATCGGATTTCCAATTTGAATTGATTTTTTTTCTCTTTGATTATTAAAAAAAAAAAAAAAAATCTAACAACTCTGACGATATTTCTAGGGCTGCACCTACACCTGAGAAGTGATTATCCTATTGATTTATAGTGACTGCGTTGTGGGTAGACTGATGTCCCGTAATGGTAGTAGTGACTGAGTTGAAGGTAGATTCATGTCCAGTAGTGGCAGTAATGATTGAATTCTGGGTAAACTGATGTCCCGTAATGGTAGTAGAGACTGAGGGTATATTGTGATCCAGTTGGTTTAGTTATGTCTGCGTTGAAGGTTGATTGCTGTCCAGCATTGTCGGCGGTGACTGTCGCAGGTAGATTTTTGTCCAGTAGTGTTGGTAGTGACAGTTGGTAGTGTTGTGGGCAGATTGATGTCCAGTGGTGGTAGTAGTGAATGCTGTCTAGATATCGAATGTTATCCAATAGTGTTGAAAGGGACTGTTTTGAATGTTGTCCAATGGTGATAGTGGAGACTGTGTTGAAAGTAAACTGATGTCCAGTGGTGGTAGTTGCAATTAATTGTGAGTAGATTGTTGTCTAGTTCTGTTAGCAGTGACTGTGTTGTGGGTAGATTGTTGGCCAGTAGTGTTAGGAGTGATTGTGATCTGGGAAGATTGCTGTCGAGTAGTGCTAGTAAAGACTGTGTTAGTTTTAGTAGAAGTGTTTCATTTGTTTTTCATTTCTCTTGATACCAAACAAGCTTCAAAATTTTGTTCGCCAAATTAAATACAATTATAGGCAAGGTGGCTGACATACATTGGATATAAAAAAACAAAATCGACACACCCTTCTCCAAATGCCATGTTTTTGTGATAGAAAAACACAAAACAAAGATAAAACTAGAGGTGCAATGATTAATTGATTTATCAATAATTAATCATTTATATAGACCTTGTTTAAATTGAAGTTTCAGATTTTCAGCCTTTCAACAACAAATATTCCCCTATTTCCGTTCTTCTACATGAGAGTGGACTGTTGATCTTTGCAGGGTTTTTTTTTCTTCGAAACAAGACATTTGCCAAAGTTTTACTTTTACTTTGAAAAAATAATCAACATAGTTTGCTATTTTTGACATGTTACAGACCAAACCAGTAACTGAACTTTAGTTGATTTATAGTCAATTTCAAATTATGTCCTGTTTTTGACTATAATAATAGTGGAATCAATTTCCTTAAATATGATAAATTGATTAATCATCAAAACATTAGAGAGATTATTCAATTACAATACAACTTTATTTATACAGCGCATTTCATAACAGCTACAGCTGTAACAAAGCACTTTACATTACAATAACAAAATATCAATAACATAACAAGTGAAAGCAATTAAAACACAAATTACTACATACAGTAAACACCGGAAAACAGCAGAAAAGTGTCAGTCTCAAAAGCCATCCCAGTCTACCAGGGGGATAATCTTAAAATCAGCACACACACACACACACACACACACGCAGACAACCAACCCAAACACGCACCCACACGCGCACACTCCCACGCGCACACACGAGTGACAAAGTGCGGCAAGAGTGGAGGTGAGCTGGATGCTGAAGTTGATCTTTTTTCAATTTCCTGTCACGACCCGGATCCATCTATCACGTCCACAACCGGCTCACCGTGCTGACCCTGCACCCCCGGCTGTCCTTCCACATACGTGTGTCACACACACCCACACCCACACACAATTACACACACCTGAGTAACACACACTCAGGCCTGGCTGAGGATACAAAATGATGCTTATGTTTGCTACATTTGCTCTCAAATTAGCATGTTAATACATTCCGAATGGCTATTAGTATGGCATCACAATATTGATGACAACCCCAAATTAGCATGCTAAAAGGTCTCCATGTGGCTGTTAGCATGACATGACGGCATATTTTAGCAATCCCCAGAGAGAATGCTAATCAAAAACTTATTTAGTGGGTGTTTGCATAAGATCTAGTCATGTGGGTCCATTTGACATAATCTGATCAATAACGGCGAGAAAAACATCCATCCATCCATTATCGATACCGCTTCTCCTCACAAGGGTCGCGGGGCGCGCTGGAGCCTATCCCAGCTGTCTTCGGGCAGTGGGCGGGGGACACCCTGAATTGGTTGCCAGCCAATCGCAGGGCAAACATCCACACTCACAATCACACCTAGGGGCAATTTAGAGAGTCCAATCAACTTACCATGCATGTTTTTGGAATGTGGGAGGAAACCGGAGTACCCGGAGAAAACCCACGCAGGCATGGGGGGAACATGCAAACTCCACACAGGGAGGCCGGAGCCGGGATCAAACCCGCGACCTTTGAACTGTGAGGCGGACGTGCTAACCAGTCGACCACCGTGCCGCCCTCGAGAAAAACATAACCCAATGAATTTGATTTAGAAAATCAATCAATTTTACTGATATGACAACTTTCTGTGATTCATAAAAAGAATTGGGGGGGATCCCACCCCATTTTTCGTAGCAAGGGCATATTACAGTGCATTCGCGTGTTCTACTTTTTTTTGATTGCAAAAATTGTTTTTAAATTGTTAAAACAGAAATAAAATATTGCTACAAGTGTCAATACTGTTATTAATCAAACAGTAGGAAAGCATATAGTGTCGCTGACCATCCATTTCCAATGGCTATATCGCCACTTGTGGTTTTGGCATACACTTGACAGCCAGTCTGTGTTTTTCCTTGAGGATGCATGATTGCGTGTGCGTGTGTGTGTGTGTGTGTGTGGGTGTGTGTGCGGGGGTGTGTGTGCGTGTGTGTGTGTGTGTGATTGTATCCAATAGCCTTTGACAGCTTAGCCCCGCGGCCTTAGCATGTGGTAGCCTGAGTGTGAGTCTGCTTGAATACAAAAACATTGTTTGTTTATTCATGAGCGTCAAGGACAAACGTGTTTATGCGCTCTACTCGATAAAGCATGAACATGCTCTCGAACGCCGCTTAGCCGTTAGCGCCGAGGCAGATAGCATCAATGCTGCTAACGACAACAACACAGCTAGCGCAGATTAAGCTAGGAGTTCATGCCTTTAGCCACGATTCCCAACAGGACACGTCAACTCTTGTCACTGATGTCCGTCGAGACTTCGGGGAGATTTACTGCTTGGGTCCTCCACCAACTCCACCATGCAATACTGCAGCTCTGACACACTAATACCACTACTGGACAACAATCTACCTTCAACACAGTCACTACTAACTCTACTGAACGGCAACTTGCCTTCAATACTGTCTTGACAACGATCTACCAATAACACAATCACCATTAACAGTACTGGACAACAATCTACCATCAACACAGTCTCTACTACCACAACTGTACATCAATCTACTTACAACAAAGTCACTGCTAACAGTACTGGATATCAACCTACCTTCAACATAGTCATTCCTAACACTACTGGGGTCTATTTCACAAAGAGGGTTCGTCAAACTCTGAGTCTAACCCTGAGGTCTGTGTCGATCTACTTTGAGATAGGAAAATCTGAATTTCCGGTTCCAGAACAGCTGATTTGAATCAGTTTACTCAACTCGGAGTACCTTCACCTGGAGTTAAGCGCGTGCACCAAAACTATGAAAGGAATGATGAATGGAGCTCTGATTCGCCGAGTCACCATGGCAATGAGGGATGATGCGTCACACGCATGAGGGATGATTAGTGGGACGGACTAAAATCCACCTCCGCCCTTGCTTAGTCCTTGCTTAGAATCACCGTGAAAAATAGACTAAAGGCATACTACAGATGAAAGACGGATTAAATACATACAAGCTTAGTCTGTCTATTTTAAAATTTTACTCGTCATTCGTCAACCGTCAGCAAAACCGGTATCCGTCATAGGCGGGTAGATGGACCGGTCCAACACATAGGTAGAATGATTGAAATGTTGCATGAGATCGTTAAGGTAGTAATTGTCAACATATGAATAGCAGTTAGCACAGTGGCTTGTAAAGTTAGGGAGCGATAGGTGCACACGGTGGGAAAACATACCAAAAAAAAAGTGGTCAAGGAACACCTCCCTGAGGAACACCATGTGAATTCAGTTTCTTATCAAATTGACAATCAAGGAACTCCAATTTGATTGGATTGACGCTTAATAAAAAAAAGACATCACAATATAGCAAAATCTTGTTTACGCTTTTTGTTTGAATTTGAAGAGATATTAAAACAATTATCAATGAGGGAACCAGTTAAATTCCAGAGTCAAGGTAGCACTGTGACATCATTTAATGATATCATTTGATGACATCACAGGCCAGAAACCAGACGATCATGTGACATGGCGCTCATGAATAACGGCACAAGGTTAAGTGCGTCGTCCATATTGATGAGGCTCATGAATGATTGACGTGGGAGCCAAGCGGACGTTCGGCAGCACTAAGGGCCGCGGGTTCGATCTCCGCCCCCATCCTTGCATCTACACCTCATCCATGAACAATCGTATTTGCATTTATATTCACAAGTCAGCGTCGAATCACAGCTAACGCGTAAGAATTACATAGCGAAGAAGAAGAGCTGAGCGTGCAGACCACACGTCAACTTTATTGATCTTTGATCAACTTTGTTCTGCAGCACACCCCAGATCAATCAATCACATATTACTATGATTATATTTGGGGATTATTTAGGACCCAGCTCAAGCGTCAAGGTTATTACTTTCATTTCTGCCATGCTAGCCATACATTTAAAGGTTCTATACAGCGTGTCAAGCATTTTAGTACGCACAGCCTGCCTTTATTGAAGGTTGAAGTCTTGTTGTGTGGAAGATAGGCGGTACAAGCAAGCAGCCTTTCAGCTGCAAGTGCTGCAGTGGAAACACACCACACGATTACTAAACTCATCATAGTTCATTCAATACAAATGAAAATAAAACACTGAGACAAAATACAAAATAAAGATCAAGTCAAACGAAAAAAACCCACACTTAATTACAAACCAACACAAGTAAAAAAGCAAAAAAACAAGAATAATACAACTGCACAAAACAAAATATAAGTAAACCCTAATAAAACACAATAGATCGATAAATATTAAAACTGATTAAAATATAAAATAATTAAAATGTTAAACAATGTAGTCAAATAACCAAAATAAAAAAGCCCAAAACAAACTGGAGATTAACTTGTTTTTATTTAAAAAAGCCAAAATAAGTCATTAAAAAAGCAAAACAAAAATACCCTAAAATAACAATTGCAATACTTAAAATTCACAACTAAAGCTGAAAAACACTATAGTACGAAAAATAAAATAAAGTATAAGATAATAATAAATACAATTTAATAGTAACATTTAACAAATCAAGATAAAAAAAGAGATGAAATAAACAGGAAAATAATACAAACTACATTAAGTAAAGAAAAAGGAACAATGTAATAAAAACAAAAATACAATAAATGCAATAAAAATGATTAAAAAATTAAACAAAAACACCTTCAAAGAAGAAAAATGAATTAAAAAACAAAATGTGATATGTGACAATACGGTAAAATGTAAAACTGCTAAAATAAAATAAAAATCTTAAAAGGGGAAATAAAAGAAAATGATTTTATATATATATATATATATATATATATATATATATATATATATACATACACATATATATATATATATATATATACATATATATATATATATATGTGTATATATATATGTGTGTATATATATATATATATATATATATATATATATATATATATATATACATATATATATATATATATATATATAAAGTTAAAGTACAAAATCAATCAAAAATAAAAAAAACACCATAAATGCAATAAGACAATGATGAAGTCTTTAAATTTCAATTGATTAAGAAAATAAAACCACACAATATGAAAAATAGACAGCTAACGTTAAATAAGAATGAAACAACAAATAAATGAATGAATGCTGAAGTAATTATTGAATGAAAGACTGGCGAACATGAAGGAAGCACTTCCTGTTTGCCACGCCTCCACTTCCTGCGTGACTGCGGCGGCGTTGACGTGAGGACGTTGCAGATGTTGGGGGAAGGAATTTCAAGGCGATTTGTGGACGGGATGCATTTGGAATATGGAATCACATACACCGCCGCCCGCTCCCCTTGGCGGCCGTCAAGCTTTTACTGCTGATTGCAGCCAACCCAACCCCCCACCCCCACCATGCCTCGCCTGTTTACGACGACCACGTGTCCACCTTCTTCCCACTCTCCCGCTGTCCATCACCTTTGTCTAAAACAGTGACGGGACGCGTTCCGGATGGGGCGTCGTCAAGGTGAACCCCCTCGCACCCCCTCCCCACCATCTCATTTTGCCCCCATCCCCCCGGCTGACGTATCAGCGGCGTGTGGCCGTCCACAAATCAATGTGAGAGTCTCCGCAATGCGACGCGTGCACAAACCACAGCGGCACCTTCGCCTACCTTGTCTTCTGTTTCGACGCGTCAACTTGAACCCTCTGAACGCTGGCGGCCATCTTGAGTCCAGCCAAAAAAACATTTGTGTGACTAAAGGAGTTGTGCGTCCCTATGTCCATTTTTTTTTTTTACGTCACTAAGGGAGTTGCATGGGTGGCTATATGCGCCTGAGTTACTGTCTTGGGTTACCAAGGTAGTTGAGTGTAGGGCTGAAATGAGTCCTCGAGTAATTTGGGTACCTCGATTCAAAACAATGCCCGAGGCATTTTATTCTGCCTTGGATAACAGCTCGTTTCCGTGCACACTGCTAAGAAGAAGTAAAGATAACCACAGCAATAATTATTTATGCTGTGCATGACTGTAACAGCCCTGGGAGCCCGTTTAAAATGATAGTCGGACTGGCCTATAGTCAATTACTATTTGGTACGGCCGGACAAAATGACGGATAAACGGACGTCAGAAGGGTACCCCCGGCTGTAAGCAGAAGCCGATAAACGGATCGCAAATTTTTAGTAAAATGCCCAGCTCTGGGGTCTCACTTATCAACGCCGCGTACGCACAGAACGGGGCCTGAAAGATGCGTACGCAACTTCCTGCGCAAACTATGTGACCTATCAAAAAAAAAAAAAACTTGACGGGAAAAATTGCGCAAGTGTACAGCGGCCAGACTTATCAAAGCTGCGTGCGCACAAAACAGGCGTGGAAGATGCGTACGCAATGTGCTGCGTTAAATACGTGACCCTCTCCCCCAAAAATTGAGAGGAAAAAGTGCGCACATTTACGGACACTTTAACCTACCCGTACGCACATTTTGGGGACAAGAAAATTCAGCGATGCAGTCGGTGAGGTAGTGAATTGAAGTTCATGCCTCTGACACGCGTCCAGATTCACTTAGAATCAAGCGTACATCATGCGGATTATATTTATAGATTTTGCACTTTATGTGGTATGGCGCTGGGGGGGGGGGTATAGTGGGAGTCTGAGAAGCTTCCTTCAGCAACTTTCCTATCTCGTAACTCTAGAGGAATAAACAAAGGACACAAAACCAGTCTATTCTTTTATCATCACTTTTGCATTTATTGTATATTGTCAATGAAAGACTGAACAGTGCTTCGATTTCTTGATCGTAGGCATCGATGATTCAAGTTGCAACAATATGTCACACAAAAACAAAAATCAACTGGGGTGGCTTTGGATTTACTTCATTCGGACGGTTAATAAAAATAACTGACGGATAACTGACGTAATTGTCTACTCTTAAAAATATTGAAATGTAGTATAACGAATTCGGTTATCTGTGTTGTGATTTGTATTTTGATGATCGAGTTGTGTTGTCCCGAGGTTCCTGAATGCATTGCGTGACTCGCGCGATGGGAGGTGTGTGCAAGTGAGGGAGGAGTGAGCGGACGGCGAGAAGGAACAGAGATCCGTGTGTTCTTATGACGGTGTTCTGTTTTTGCACTGTAGTTGCCGTCGGCTACGTCCGACAGTTACCGCAGTAGCCGTGTTGGAATAATAAAAAAGGAAATAATTAAGTACTCCATATGATGTTGTGTCTTTGGAAGACGTTACAATATGTTCGTTTTACACAAGTTTGTCACGTGCAACCGATGTACATGTCCGAATTAAGTAAATCCAATTGATTTTTCTTTTTTTTTTTCAGTAGCTGACGGTGTTGCTGCGCAGTCCACCTGCAGCGCGGCTCCACTTACTGGGTCGCGCTTGGGGTTCGAAGCCGCACTCACGCGCGAGTAACCGGCTGGCAGCCAAATTGCGCTGATTGTTGAGCTAAAACATCCCGGCCACCAAGATTTTACTGTAATAGACACAAGTTTATCACATTTTAACCATATGCGCAACCAATGTACACCAATTACGTAAATTGAAGAGGCTTCTTTTTTCAGGGCAGCAACATTCCCAAGTTGTGTCCCTCTGTCTGAGCGCACACCTGCGCCTGCCATCCATAACGACGGAGCAGCAATTAAGTCTCGATGAGTCGCACCATCGCAATTGTATAATCATCTCCAATTAAGTCCGAGCACTTTGTTTTTTCTTCTGTCCTGCCGGTCGTGTTTGTTGATATTTTTGTTCTTTCACAAAGCATTGGCCAGCATGGCTCATTTCGTTTTCATGTACTGCTTTTGCACTGACCATATATGGATGGATTTGGCCATGTAGAGGGCGGTGCATTCGGGCTCCCAAGTTCAGTGACTTATCAAGGGAAAATGTCCACAAGGGCGTGGACGTACGCACGGTTTGATAGGTCGGATTTTTTTTCGGACGCCATTTTCGGATTTTGTGCGTACGCACTCTTTGATAAGTGAGACCGAAGGTATTTAAGTTTTTAGTGTGAGCTCGGTATACAGGGTTACGTCACCGCGGCTGAAAAATGAGCCCAGTCGGTTCGTCCGTCTGTCCGTCCGCACCTCTTAATTTTAAACTGGAACATTTGTCACGTGCCGGTGCTGACCTTAAACTACCAGCAGAGGTCACACACGCACGCACGCACACCCGGAGTGAGCGCGAGCAAGAAGTCGCTGTGCAGTCGATAAAGGGCGTTGAGCGGCATACACCAAGCCTCTCGCCATTTAACCTGTCACAACCACTTTAGCAGAATCGAAACAAAACCCGGGCGGAGGCGGCGGTGCGTGGAGGCGGCGGCACGCAGAGGCAGCGGCGCATGGAGTCGGGTGCAGCTGCGGCGTTACACTGGCAGCTCGCCGCCTCCGCCGCAGTCGCCGCCAATTTTAGCCAAGGATCCGTCCGACATATTGCAGGCAGTCACTCTCCGCTAGCCGGCAGGACGACGCCAACGACAGCTGCAAATGTTTGTTTTTCCTTTATTTTGGTCAGAAATGCAGCATGATTTCAATTTGTGACATAGCAGAACATTGTTTAAAATGTAGGATCAGAGCATCACAGTGTGCCACTTTATCAGGACATAGAGTCTAACATCAAAGTTACACGTGTAGTGTAGTGTAGTGTAGTGTAGTGAGGTAATATTTTGACATAGTGTGCCTTAATAGCAGTCGGTGTTGCGTAACATCACATTGTGAAATCATAGTGGAATATCATAGTGTGACATCATGTGACATCATACTGAGAAATCTCGACATAACATCGTAGCATAACGTTAAAAAAAAAATTGGATGGGGAAATTCTAAGCATTTACCACTGCTCCAGTTTTACGTTGTAATATCACCATTCACCACGAGATGGCAGACATGGCTTGGATGAACCGGGTCTACAATAATTTGGGGGATTTGGAATGATACACCGGATAAACAGTACCTGAATAACATGAACATTTTGAATGGGTTTTTGTAAGGTAAGTTGGTTCGCTGTTCAGCAGTTTTGTGCTTGGTTCTGAAGTTTAATGTACGAGAGCCCGTTTCACTGGGAATTTTTTTTCTTTTTAATTGTTCCAACTCTTATTTGTTGTAGGCTGAATCTTTTATACATGCATTGAGCTTGAAATTTATTAAAATACTGTAACGTAGATTGGGTCAATACAAAAAAGGTGCATGTATGCATTTTGTCCATATTTAAAATGGCATTTGTGTCCTACATCTGGTTAGGAGGTGTGTGGTCCTACGTGGCCCCCCACTAGCACTGATAAAAAAAAAAGAAAAAAGAAAATGTGGCCCCCTCCATCATTTAATTTGAGCATCCCTAATATTGTATCATAATTTCACGGCGTGACATCATATCGTAACGGAATAATGTGATGCAATAGTGTCATATAGCGTGTCATCATAGTGTGACATCTTGGCACATCATAACAGCATGACATTGCATCGTAACGTAACGGTGTGATGTTATATCATTACATCGTGTTGGGACTCGCCTCGCCCCAACGTCCAAGAAGAAAACCTAAGTGCTGTCACGTTAAAGAAATATTATAATGAGTCTTTCATAACCATGTTCGGTCAACGAAGGGCACTAAGAAATGAAGGAATGCTGTGACTATGTTAGCAGAATCCATAAACGTGTCACGTACGGTGGGATTGAAAAGTTGTCACGCGCCGGCGAGCTTCGTTTGTGATCAATAACGCGCTCGTCCTATTCTCCGTCGTCATCCTCGTGGCGGTCTTCGGTTCTTCATCACATGCAGGCATCACGGCCGGAGCTAGTTTATTGCTCAGCCGGCTGGCAAATTTATTTTTCCAATTTACTCGTCGTCTGCGCCACTTCCAAACTTCGATTGTGTGTGTGTGTGTGCGTGCATGTGTGTGTGTGCAGGGGCACAGGCACAGTCCGCAGCTCAGCAAATGGAAATTGATCGGCGATGCATCTTGTTAATTGTTTTCTGATCAGCAAGCGTTACCAGCCTCAACTCTCTTACAACTCTTGTTACCATGGTGAATTGTTGACGATTTCTGTTACCGTGGTGAATGCTGTTACACAACTGAGTGACAGCTGAATTACGAGGGTCAACTGCTGACTGGAGGTATGGTTTTATTTAGGGCCGATACCGATTATTAGTAGAGAAAGAGGCCGATAACCAATAATTGGAGCCGATATTCATTAGTGGTAAAAAGGAAAATACTGGCCTCAAAGTAAAAAAAAAATATATCAACTCCAACTCTTAACTTTGTTGAAATACCTTGAAGCATATGTCTGTTAAACAACTTTTCAGATATGCAACATGTTAAAGTTTTTTTTCTCAAACCCAAGACAATATTTGTTTTAATATTGTAACAAAATGTTCAGGGAGCGCCCAAGGCCATCAGCATGTCTTAAAAAGTTATATGAAAACTTAAACAATTACGTAACTCAAGTTTTCGTCAGTAAATATAGTTTTCCAAAACTTGAATACACAGCGTCCACCAACTTAATGTTGTTTTTTTTTTGTCCGCTTCACCTAGATCTGTGAAAATTGGGAGGTATATGTAGCAGCCCAAGATCTACAGAAAAATGTCTCTCGGAGCTATATGCTAAACCTAACGGCCCTGATAGACCAAACCGACGTTTGGGAGTTCATCGTGAGCGAAGAATAGAGCTGAATGCATTGTTTATGTTTTTATAATCCGCCCCCGCCCAACAGCTTTCCGATTGGAGTTTTCTAACCATCAGAAATGGTGACTACCGCCACCGATGGTCTGGAGGGGTATTACATCTTATGCATGCGTAGGAGGTATTTTAATGGTCAGCGTCGCTGTCTGTCTTTGCGGTGTATTCCTCCAGCGTGACGTGCCGACAGCCGGCCGGACGCCACAGGGGTTAAGCGTCTGTCACTGTCGACCAGCGTCTTTTTGGTCTATCAGGGCCTTAACAGGAAGTCAGCCATTTTGATTTTCTTTTGGGATTGGGCGCCATTTTTGGCCTTTTATAGAGATCATAATTTAGCGTACTCCTCCGAGAGATTTTACCTGATCGTCTTCAAACTTTGGATGTTTCATCTAAAGATGCTTAAGATGAAATGTGATTGTTAAGTTAATTTTTGTTTATTCACATGCTGTTTCCATGGCGATGTATTGTTTGAAATGAAAAATGATGCGGTTTTGAGGGTCTAAACCTGGGTTAATACTCATGAAACTGCACACACAAGGCTTGGCCAAAACATATATACATTTTAGAGGGTTATTTTCTTATGTGTCAGTATCCCAACATGCAAGTACCGCGGCGTAGCCCTTTATAGCTCCTCGCAGCTGTTCAAATATCCATTGCGTCTAAAACCGCAACTATCTACGCTAACCGTTAGCATGTCAATTAGATTTTCAAAGAAAAATTTGAATTAAGATGTACCGTTCAAAGCAACGCAGTATGGCTGTTTTCAAAACACAAAGTTGGTTCTCTTGGTTTTATGTTTACTTTTAGATTGAACTCGAGCTGCAAATAGTCACTCATATCTCAAGGCATGAGTGTATTTGACGACTGCAAGTCACAACAGCTGCGTCAACGTCAACTCTACCGACTTTTTCTGAAAGGCACACACGAAGACATTCCGGCGGTGCTTTGCGAAGGCGGTGGAAAAGGGGACTGGAGTTTCACACCGGCACGCAGCAGCAGCAGCGAGGCTTGAATGTTTGATGAGGACACGGCGGAGGCATTTCCCGCCTGCAGGAGACAAATAGCGAGCAAACGCGGGCGGAGTGAAGCCGGCGGGCGCTCAGGTGTGTCACCCCCGCTAAAGCGACCTGATGAGTGGTGTCAGCTCCGCTTCAGCGACGCATCCGTTTTGGGCCCTAGCCACGCGACGCGCTCCCTCGCGTCCTCGCAGCCGCTGCAGCCTGCTCTCGTCCCTCGCTAACCTCGCTTTCACTGCAATCGCACGCGCTTCGCTCGCGTCGCCTTCTTGTGGGATGGATGAGGCGATGGGGCCTTAAAAGAAATCTCCATTCTTTTTTTTTGTGTGGAAAATCTGATTGGAGAATTGAATGCATAACCGCCGGTTGGAGAAGACGCAAATTCAATTCAATCCCAAGTTTGCTTTTGTTTCATTTTTCCTCTTCTGAGATTTGCTTAATTTCTCTTGATACAAGCTTTTTTCTGTCTGTCAATACTCCACATACGACAGGACACAACAACTCAATCAATCAATCAATCATAAATATGCATAAATATTATTTCAGCTATAATACAATATTTGTGGTTCTTCTATTTTTACATGTAATTTCTTAGTTCCAAGAAAAGGTGGCGCATAAATAAATAAAAATGTGTGTGTGAGTTGCGACAAGCAGATTGTTTTCTGATCTTGTTGATCTAGCTACAACGCAGTCACTATTACCGCTACTAAACAACAATCTACTCAGCACACTGTCTCTACTACCACTGCTGGTCAACAATCTACTCACGTCGTTGTCTCTACTACCACTACTGGACAACAATCTACATTCACCACAGTCTCGACTAACATTGATGGACAACAGGCTACCCACAACACAATTTCTACTTCCGCTACTGGACAACAAGCTACCAATAACACAGTGCCGAACAACAATACTGGTCAACAATGTACTCACAACATAGTCTCTACTACCACTACTTGCCAATAATCTAGACACAACATATTCCCTCCTACCACTAATGAACAACAATCTACCCACAACAGAGATTCTACTACCATTACTGGACAACAAGCACTCCTATTACACCGTCACTATGATCAGTTTCTCCTCTACCTTTTTCCCCTCACCATCGTCCACCCAGCTCTTTTTTCCCCTCATCTCGCTAACACGCTACATGTGTCGGCCATGTTGTCATGTGCTCATCAGTGGAGTCACGCCGGCGCACTCCCTGGGCGATGACCTTTTCAAGCCGTCAATCAAAGTGACAGAGGGCAGATTGTCAAGCCCACATGATTTTGACTGACAGGCCATCTTCCAGCCTGCGGTTGCCGCAGTGACCGTCTTTCCGTCCGTCCGTCTTTCTGCCCGGTCCGTCGGGGTTGTCACTCAAAGATACTGGAAGTGAGCGGGAGTGAATCGAAACCAGAGAGGAGTAGGACAGTTACCGAGGCAACCAGACACGGCAAGGTCCGCCACGTGGCACTTAGAGGAGAAGACGACAGTAAGGTTTGCGCTTTTGCAGCCAAACTACTTCCTAACCGCGGGGGGAGGAAGTAGAAGACGAAAAGAGGACGAGGAGGAGGAGGAAGAGGAAATGCAGTCAAGCTGAGTGATGATGGAGCCGTGGAGCAGATGAACATCTCTGAGGGGACGACCGCTCCATCAATCATACGCCGTAAATCTTCAACATCCATCAGCATCTTCAGCATCCATCTCACTGATGGCCTGCGTCGAGACAGGCCGGGGTGGGGGGAGTCGAATGGGGGGGGGGGGGTCGATTGAGCGAGAGAGAAAGAGGGAGAGGCACCGGGTGAGACAGAAAGTGCGAGAGACTGGGAATGGGGAGAAAGAACGGGTCAGGTGGAGAGAGACAGTTCGGGGGAGTCAAAGAGAAAGAAACAGAGAGGGGATGATGGACAGAGAGATGAGGGGGGAGAAAGTGGAGAAAGAGAGGAAGAGTGTTCGATGTAGATCTCCGAGAAACGGAACAGGGAGAGGGGAGAGAAGTGAGTGAGAGAGTTAGGGAGAGAGAACGGCTGGAGAGAGAATGGAGACAGAGAGAGAGGATGGAAGAAAAGAGGGGTGGGAGAGAGAGTGGGTCAGATAGAAAGATAGAGAGTGGGGAGGGAGTGAGATGGAGAGAGAGTCAAAGGAAAGGCAGAAAGAGGGCAGGAGAGAGGGAGAGGTTATTGAGGGAAAGAGTAAGAGGGAGAAAGAGTGGGATGGGAAAGAAGGAGGGGGAGAGAGAAACACGGATAGAGGGGAAGGGGAGTGGGAGACAGAGCGGGAGCGATGAGAGAAAATTAGGGGGAGAGAAAGCGGGAGAATTAAGGGAAGGAGAAGAAAGAGAGGGAGGGAGATAGGGCGAGAGGATGAACGGGAGAGAGGCGAGCGAGCGGGGTAAAGGGGGAGAACGAGCAAGGAGAGAGAAGGGGTGACAGGGAGATAGCGAAGGGGAGAGAGTGAGAGAAATGGAGAAGGAGGTAGAGACAGGTAGAGATAGAGAGAATAGAAGGGTGAAAAGGGAGAGAGAGTGGGCGAGTGGGGCAAAAGAGACAGAGGGAGGGGGGAATGATAGAAAGAAAGAGAAAGAGAGGAAGAAAAGGGATGTGGGAGAGCGAGACAGAAAGACAAAGCAATTGAGAGAGAGGGAGGGAGGGAGGGAGGCCTCCATCGGTAGGACCATTGAGCACTTTTTATCGATAGAACTGCAGCAGCCACACACGCGCACGCATGCACGCTCAGCAATTAGGCGAGTGGAGGCAGCCTGGCCTGAGGCAGTGAGCGCTCGCGGGAGGAAAGCGAGAAGGACTTTTTTTTTTTTTTTTTTTTTGGGACTGCGCTGCTACCTTGACTTGGGAGGGCCACAACTTGCCACTTTTTACACTCACCAGCCGACCATCGCTCCGTTTTCTGGCGGGGGGGGGGGGAGTAAAATGAATAAATGCATCAAAAAGCTACTGTGATGCCCTGGCAGTTGGCAAGGAGAGCCAGGGTCACCTTTTATCGAATGGGACAAACAGTCAAATAAAATTATAAATCAACAACACTGGCAAGGTGCAAAGTCCAACTCCAGCATCTAACATCGCTAAGCCGCACCCCTTAAAGGCACAGATCCAACACACCAATAATGCAATGTGTACAGTAATTATTGTGTGTTTACTTCTTCACAATTGTTAGTATTTTATTTTTAGACAATAATTATTAAAACAAACATTTTATGCGTTTTTGTTGGCATTTTTCATTGTGGAACAAAAGAAACTTGAGTTTACTTACTGCAGTTTTATTTATCATCATGCACAGACGCACACTCACACATTGAACAATGCTTGTAACTTTGTCTGCGCTGAAGTCAACCCAAACAAATTTTTTTCAAGAATATGTTCTATGCAGACCCATTAGTTGAAACAATGCAATATAATTAATATGAAATATGAGTTAAGCAGCCAAATCCACCCGTTTTTTGCCATCTCAGGGGGCGGCCATTTTGTCACTTCTGTTGACTGAAAATGACACCTGCGTATGAGTTAAATCCCTAATAATAGTTCCGTACATGAACACCTGAGTCTTAGTTATATTAATACCTGAGTATTAGTTACATCCAGTATCGCTTACATGAATACATGCATACATGACTACTTGAGTATTAGTTACACAAAGACCCGAGTCTTTGTTTACAACTCTGCTTGGGCTAGTGCAGAGTATAGCTATCGTTATGACAACGACTTGATGATACTCGGGTATTGCAATTAGGATTCTACTTGTGAAGGGAGAGCTAAGATGGGGAAAAAAAAAGTGACGTGTCAGGCGGACAACATATCGGAAACCACCACCCACTCAACACGCCAACACGGATATAAAAGAGCACATTCGCTTTCCGTTCCCGAATAGGCTGCCCTCCATTGGCGTGGAGGCCTCGCAAAAGTGCATTTTTGTTGCTATTCAATCCAACCTGAGTGTTTACATTCCCTTGGAGTCATGTGACTAAATGAGAATTCATGCGTGTGCTCCAGCGCGGGTCATGATACTCATTAATATTCATGCTAGTATGTTGACACTGATGCGCGCGCGCACACACACATGCAAGTGCAGTGCACACACACACACACACTATAAATATTGGATGCACATATCAATGCACAGAAACCACAACATGAATTCCGTATACGAACATGTAGGCAGGCACGCACACACACGGATACATTTGTATGTGCGTGCCAGTCGCTGTGTTGAGCTGACATGAATATTTCGAGCATCGCTTTTAAGACGCTTGGCTTTCACTGGGCTGTCTGCGCAGCGCCAAATAATGATTTCGATGATGATGATTTGAAAATGTGGATATCAGTGATTGAAAAGCACGTGAGCATCTACTGGTGAGTGGTGAACGCGCACTTTGGACTCGCCGGCCTCAATTTGGTCCAACGTAAATGTTTGAAGCCATCGCTGGCTGAAGGTTAAATGGGGATCATTTTCCCAAGATGCACTGCTTTAGTGGTGTCAATTGCCCAGTTCAGAATGACTCATGATGGTCCCTTTCACTTGTCCTAGTCTTCCTCATCCCTTCTTCCTCATCCTCCTCACATCCTCTTCCTCCTTGAAGTCTACCTCTTCAACACCCTTCTCTTCCTTCTTTTCCCTTACCCTTCTCCTCACCCCCACTCACTCACCCTCATCTTCCTCATTGTACTCTTCCTCTTCCCTTCTTTCTTGCCACCCTCCTCCTCCTCGAACCCTTCTCACGCTCCTCATCACCCCATTGTATCCTCCTTCACCATCACCCCCATTCCTTCTCCTCCTCCTCACCCTGGCCATCATCCTCTTCCTCACCCGCTCTACTCTTCATACCTTCTTCAAAGCAGGCTTCACGTGTGGAGTGCCCCAAGGCGCTATACTATGCCCGGTCTTGTTTTTCCTTATATATCGCCACTTCATTGTTTTGCTGATGATATACAGATATACTTTATATGCCACTCACCTCCAAAGGTGGCTTGCTCCAGTCTTTTCAAAAGAGTATGAAGGAAGTGGAAGCTTTGCGGAAATTTAACTTTCTGAACCTAAACGAGAATAAAAGTGAAGCAACTGTGTTTGGTGAAGCTGACCATGCCACCGAGCTTGGCGTTCCTCAGAACCTTGACTTCATGATTTAAGTTTTTTTTTTAAACTGGGTAAGCAAAAAGTGGTAACACAAAACCAGAGGTGACATGACGTTTGCGGTCAAAGGACCTAAACCTACACATTTCTTCTCGCTGGCATTTAACACGAGATCAGCTGGACATTTGCATCTTATTGTTTTGATTTGTACTTTTTACCTATTGTGTATTCATAGTGGTATTTTTTAATATGTGCAGCACTTTGGTCAGTAAATGTGCTCTATAAATAATAATATCCTCATCCCGTCTTCCTCTTCTTCATTATTCTACCTCATCCCTTCTTCCTTACATCTTCACTCATCTTTCTCTTACTCATCTTTTCTTCCCACCCTTCCTGTCCTCCTTTTCCGATTCATCCTCTTCCTCACCCCTTATTCCCGTCTTCCTCATTTTCCTCCTTCTCTTCACCCGCTTGTCTTTTTCCACACACTCACCCCTTTTTCCCCACACCTCTTCTTCCTTTGCCCAGTACTCACCCTCTCAAAATGACATCCCCCTTCTCTTCCTCGCGCTCCATCTTTCGTACCATGGTCTTCCTCACCCTCTGAAGGCCCGAGGAAGACAAGAGTGACATCACGACGCGTGTGTGTCAGGTCGATGTTATCAGTGAAGTCTTTGACCTTTGAGGCTTTGCCGTGAAGACAAGTGAGCTCACTTCCAGTGTGACGGACGCACGTCCAGTCCACTCGCTCACTCACGCGTCATCCGCCAAAAGCCTCGGGAACACACACGCACACACAAAAAAAAAAAAAAAAAAACCTTTCCATTCCCAACTCGTCCAGTGACTAATAAAGATACGGTAATGCTAATGCTAATGATGAGTTAATGAATGCTTGCCTCAGCCAGATGTGATCGGCAGCTCATAACGCTAATAAACACGATACTATCCCCGCTATGCTACTTACCAAAGAGTGCGAAGCTAGCCCAGCTAGTGCAATGGCGCCTTGTGATACGAGTGATCCGGCTTAAGAGGTTGTTGGATTGGCATAGAAACTTCAGATTAACTTGATGCTAACAATTCAAATTCAGGCTGATAACTAATATTACAGCATCATACTGAGCCATTTACATAGGAGTAGATGATGATGACCCTGTGTGTTTCAGGATCGATTTTAAAGTACTTTTATTAGTTTATAAATGTGTTAATGGTCTTGGGCCATCTTATTTATCTGATTTGCTTTTATCATACCAGCCCTCGCGGATCCTGAGGTCCTCTGGCGCGGGCCTTTTATTTATTCCAAGGGTGAGGACCAAACTGCATGGCGAGGCTGCATTCAGCCGTTTTGGTCCTCACCTTTGGAATAGCCTGCCAGAGGATGTCAGGTCTGCAGAGACTGTTGATATTTTTAAGAGGAAGCTCAAGACACACCTTTTTAGTTTGGCTTTCAACAACTTTTAAATAATTTATCTTTTCTTTTGATTGAAGATAATTCTATGTTTTGCTTTGAATGTTTTAAAGCACTTTGAGTTGCATTTTTATGTATGAAAAGTGCTATATAAATAAAATGTGATTGATTGATTGATATTGTTATTCTTCGTTGGTGTCTGCATGACTGCACAGTATTATACTGCCTTCCGGTGACCAAGTTGGGCACACCAGAAGAAACAATCAGCAATTAGCTCCTTTGGTTGACGTGTATTTTTGACAGTTTGATTTTAGATTGATGCAGAATAAGCTAAACTAAACAACACAATGGAGAGAATTGTAACATTAAATCACAACGCACCAACTGTTTGATTCTTACCTTTGTATTTAATGATACGATTACTTTATGCTTTCGTAGAGTGTAATATTACAGTGTTTTTGCTTCTTAAAAAACACAAAGACAAGAATGTTTGTTTTTAGGGGTGGATGCTAGAATGGCTAATTGGCATTTCCATTCATTTTCAATAAGGGAACGATAATTTGAGATGATTGCGGTCACAGAATGGATTTAAGTCGTATCAAGGCACAACTGTACATGTACAAACAACAAAAATGCACATTTAGTGCTTGGATGGCTTCATAATTGTTGTGTCTTTTCTACTTAAGACTTTCTGATGATTCCAACGGCCAAACAAACGGGGGCTTTGTTGCCCTCCCGTAGCATTTAAAAAGTACTTTAGGTCATCTGACGCAACAAGTTGCCCACAACAGGCAAGCGCAACTTCGGCAGATGCTCTGGGAGCTTTTGCCTCTCCCACGATAACTTGCGGCAGCCCACGCCCGGCCTGGCATGCCCGCCAGGACCGCAAACTCCCCGACAGGTGTGTGAGCCCAACTGTCACTGCTCAAAGTACACAAACACACAACAGTGAAAAGCTAAAAGCGACAACACAGAAACAAATTATACAGACAATAAACAAATCAAATAAACATTGCACACAAGGAAAACTATATAGATATATGCAAAAATACAATAATAATAAAACATACAACAAGACACACAAAACAGATACAGCAAACAAAAAAACAAAAACAAAAACCATAAAAATGGACACACAGAAACAACACAAAGGACACAAAAACACAGACACGCAAGCCACCAGCTAAAATTAACATAAATACACAAAAAACAAATAAATAAATAACATCACACAAAAAAATGAAAAATAAAAAAAATTAAAAAAATGAATTGAACCCACAACACAAAAACAAGAGAAATACACAAATATCCCTAAACAAAAAATACAACACAGTAATAATATAAAAAGAATACAATAGAGATTAAAAGAAAAGACAAAAACACTAATACACACAAAGCAAAATATAAGAAGAAAACAAGACAAACATGAAAAGAAACAAAAACTCACAATGAAACAACACCAAACAGCACGAAAAAAACAACAATGAACATTAAAACAATACAAAAATACACCAAAAAGACAAAACATACACAAGCTAAACAAGAAAAACCAATAGCCGCAAACTGCGGAGGCACAGGCAAAAAACAAGAGAAACACACAAACAACACAAAACACAATACAAATATAAAATTATACAAACTATCCAAAACACAAAGAAATACAAATTCAACACAATTCCAGCACAAGAGCAAAACAAAAAAACAAAAAAACAAAACAATGCACATTAACTAAATAACACAAAACATAGACACAAAAAAAGCAAATAAAAAGGTAACGGTAAAAAAGTACACAAAGACTTTGGAAACACACAAAAACAAACAAATTGAAAAACATGACAGATGCATAAATAAATCATCACACACAAAAAAAGAAATACACCAAAAACATACAAAACAGAAAAAAAACTAACAAATACAAAGAAACAAAGACACAACGAAAGAAACAAAAGCATGATAAAAACACAAATATGCAAAACAAAAAGCCACAAAAAACGTCACACAAAAAACATGACAAATATCGCAAAACTACATAAAAACACACAAAAAAATAAGTAACATCACATCCATCCCATATCATCATCATCATCATCACATGTGATTTAAATAAGAAACGCGAGCGTCAATGTCGATGGTACGAACAAAATGGAGGCGACCGTGACGCCGGCGACCCCGCGGGCAAAGTTCGCCGACTGACGACTCAACATGCCACCGCGGTGAAGGTCGCCGCTTTTCAAGCGTGGCGCCAAGACAACCTCCAGCGCAAACAAACCCAAAAAAGGGGGGGGGAAAAGTGGTCATGTTTGGGTGAGTGCAAATGTCAAACGTCGCACGCGACACCTCAAGATGTCAGAGCGCCCGCCCGCCAATCATGTGAGTCGGCTAGAGGACGGCCAACTCGATTGGTTATCCTCATCTGGGCTCACATGTGATGTTCATGATGTCATCACTGTCACCCAACAGTGCCTCCTGCTGGAAGTTGTTTTAATAAAAGCCACAAGTGAGCGCGAACAGGTCACATGACGTCAAGTGAGTTCACCCAATCACAAGCTGGAAGAAAGTCAGGAGTGGGAAAGACACTACAATAACAATAAAAAGACTGCATGGACCGTCACAAATGGACACAAAAAATGCTAAAATTCTCCAGCCAATGTAAAAATTAGGGCCTGGTATTAGTTCTTTTAAAATGGCCAAAAATCAGATGTTTTTTTGTTTTTTGTTTTTTTAGAACACCCCAAAACAAAAAAACAGCAAAAGAAAATACATACATACAAACATACATAAATAAATAAATACATAAATAAATAAATAGTCTGATTTATCATAAAGTCAAACAAATACTAAAGGACAAAACAGTGAAATGATCTGCCTGCAATTCATCGATTTGCTGATTTAAGCGTTTGGAAACAAAAAAGTTATTTTATACAGTATTTTGTTTTTTCATTAATTGGACAATTTATCAGTTATCGGAATTTGATTCTGCGAAATCGGCCCTAAAACATTCCATTTGGGTAGGCCCTAGTACAAATATTACACTAATAAAACATACAATTGAAAAAAATTATAACGCTTCAAATGCTAAATATGTATGTCTTTGTTGCCATTTAGCCTTTGGCCAGCGCATATACAAAAAGCAACGTTTTTTATTTTCTTTGAGAGACAAGCTAGCGGCGAGCGACACGGCGTCAACATATTTAGCACCCAGCTGATATGCGCGGCCGCGCGCACGCCGGCGCCACAGGACAGGCGGCCTATTGGCTTTAGCGACTGTCACTCCGCATTAAGCGCGCTCACCCTCAACGCCGCCAGAGGCCCGAGTCTGCTTTACATAAGCGCGGACGAGATATACAGCGCAAACAAGTACAAAGTTTACCATCAACCAACCACCACAAATGTACAGTGGCTATGGAAAGTATTCAGACCCCTTGAGATCACTTTCTGTGCCATTGCAGCCAAAATATAAAAAGTTCATTTTATTTCTCATTAATGTACACTCAGCACCCCATTTTGACAGAAAAAAACTGAAATGTTTGCATATTTATTAAAAAAGAAAAACTGAAATAGACCCTGACGCATGTTATTGAGCAGAAGCACCATTTTGAGCTAGAACAACCATGACTCTTTTTGGGAAGGATGCAACAAGTTTTTCATACCTGGATTTGGAGACACGTCAACAAGAACATTCCTCATGTTTATTCCTCAACGTATCCTACAGTTAACCGCTTTTTAACACCACAGATATGTTCCTGCATGCTTTCATAACATGAAAATGTGGAAAAAATGTCACAGTGATTATGTGTAGGCTTTAAAAGGTCAAGTATCACATGGGAAAAATACTTATCTCGATTTTTTTTCATTTTCTTATTTTTACATGAATGATGTTTCCGCGTTACAGACATCGCATTAAAGTGAACATTCCAACGCATACAAATAAAGCATACAACACATACAAATAAAGCATATTGACCAATGTCTGCTGATGATGCTACGGCTAGTCAGGCTAGCGCTAATGACGAACGCGCAGGCAGATTTACAGCCTAGTAGTAGAAGTATTTCACCTTTACAATGGCTCCGCTCGATCATATTCAACAAGTTAAGATCAAATAAAATAAAATAAGACAAGATAATACCAAAACATTCCAACAAAAGAATTCCAACATTCTTAAAATCAGCCAAGCTCTGCTTCCTTAAGTACAGTGATGTCACAGCCGACAGTAATCAATGGTTAAGGCATGATGGAATTTGATTGATTGATTGTTTATGAATCACATGTGGAGTCAAAATGGGATGCATTACTGACTGGTAACCAGCAGAGGTGCTTTTGACTCACTCGCAATAATGAACAGCAACAATGTAATGTATATGTTTATACTAAAAAATATCCCTCACTGAGTCTGTGATATCTGTGTGTGTGTGTGTGTGTGTGTGTGTGTGTGTGTGTGTGCGCGTACGTAATTTGTATGATTGTCATTTGTGAGCGTGTGGGATTTTTGCGTTTGTGTGTGTTTGTGTAACTTGTGTCTGTGAGTCTTGTCAATTTGTGTTGTGTGGTTTTGGCATTTGTGATCTTGTTTCATTTGTGTGTTGCTTTGCGACTGTGTGTGTACGTGTTATCGTGTGTCTTTTTGTGTTCGTGTCGTTTGCATGATCTTGTCATTTGTGTTTGTGTGTGTGTAATTTATGCGATTATTATGTGTGTTTTTGTCTCTGTGATTGATTGTCTTTTGTATGTTAGTTTAATTGTGTGCATTTGTCATTTCTGTATTTGTGCAATTTGTGTAATATTGTGTTCTTTGAGTATGTGTGAGTGTCATTTGTGTTGGTATGTGTTTTTAATCATTCCTTCAAATGTTGGTTACATTAGTGTTTGTCTTTGTGTACGTGTATCTTTTGTGTGTGTGTGTCGTTGCCGTGCACATTTCTGTTTGTTAATGTCCACTGTAAGTGAGAGAGAGAGAGAGAAAGAGAGAGAGAGAGAGAGACAGAGAGGGAGAGGGAGAAAGAGACAGAGAGAGAGAAAGAGACAGAGAGAGAGAAAGAGAGAGAGAGAAAGAGAGAGAAAGAGAGAGAGAGTGCGCGCGTGCGTTTTCATCATTTGTGTGTTCATTTGTGTTTGCGTGTTGCACACATGAGCAGTTCCTTTGTTGGCTGCACATTAATCATACAGGGCATATACACACACACTTGGGTAGACGAGTGTGTTGTACCTTTTCGTGCGTGCGTGTGTGTCCATCCTCTATCTCAGAATTCCTTGTCTTCTTCTTCTTCTTGTTTAGGAATTCGGTGTAGTTTCCAGGCTCCGTGACACGCATGCAGCCAGGTGCTTCTTCCTAATGGGAAAGGTGACATTGACACGTCAGGACAAAAGAGAGAGGGAAAAAAGGCTTTTACAAAATCGTTGGATGGTAAAAAAAAAAAAAAACAGAAAGAAAGAAAAGAAAAGGAATGACGTCCAAGGTGAAGTCACGGTGCGCCCTGGTGGCCGCTGGTGGATCCTACACTTTTTGGATTCAATCTGCATCAAACTTCTTTAATTTTCTTTTTTTAAAGCAGACATTGTGCATTTTCACCTCCTCAATTTGAAAGAGTTCAAAAGCATCGTGATAGGGAGCTTTCGCTACCAGACTTTAACAAATAGTGAGATAACCAAAGATTAATTTAGGTGTTTAATTTCACATTTGACGGGTGGGGGGAGACACTTAACATCCACAACTACTTTCATACAACACATCAAAATGTGACTTTAACGTCACATTTTACCTTAAATATGAACAATCAATTTTTTGAAAAATAATTAGTTACTAATTAATTTCCGTTAGCTATCAAGCTAGCTAGTGATCCTAAAACGTATGCCCCAAAATAATCAGGACCTGACGTTGCATTACCACCGGAAACTTTGCGTGGCAGTGTTCAAGATTCAAAGCCGACAATAATTTACTGGACTGTTGGTTGTTAATTAAAAAACAAACAAAACAACAACAACAGCATAACTTGTCGTGTCTTTCTTAAAAAGCTTAGAGACTTTGCCCCGCCTTACAACATGAAGATTCTTCTTTTTAATCAGCTTTTGAAGAGGACACTTCTTCTGCTTGAACGTTCACTCTAACACGAATGGGGTATGGAAGTGATGTCAATATTTAAAACACACCGAAATGTGCTCCCGCCGGTATTTGGCAGGATAAAAGAGTTTGATTAAGAACATTTACCTACTTCAGCGTCGCCATGTTGGACTTTGCTTCTTCGAAATTGGTGAACAGCATTTTGTTTGGCAGCGGTGCCATCTGGTGGACAACCACTGGACACGCACACTCTTGAATGAGCGTTCACAAATTGTGAGATAGATATTGTGTGACCGACTGTCTGTCATTAGTGTGTTTTGTAACAGATATTGTGTGACTGTCATAAGTGTGTGCTTTGTAATCGTGCGTTTGTGTGTCCTTGGTGTGTCATTTTGTGTGCGAATGTGTGAGTGTGCACGTGTCATTAGTGCGTTAACTAATAAAAACTAACAAATATTTTCTAAAAACTCATTAAAACTAACTGAATAAAAAATAAAAAGTCAAAACGAAATAAAAACTGAACTAAAATGAATAATCCAAAACTATAATAACCCTGGTGATCATGTGTCTTTTTGTCATTTGTGTGATCGTGTTTGGGTGTCATAAGTGTGTGTCTATATATATGATTGTTTACGTGTGTGTGTGTGTGTGTGTGTGTGTGTGTCTGTGTCTGTTTGTGACATGAATGGGTTTCACTTTTGTGATTGTGTATCATAATTGTGTGCCATTTCTTTTTTTGTCTTTGTGTCATGATGAGTGTGTGTAATTTTTGAAATTTCGACATTTTTCAAAATTCGACAAACTCCTTTGGGATTTCACTACCAAGACTAAAACTGGTTCATGATCAGTGTGCTCATGCTTAGCAACAGAATCCACAAAAATCAGTAAGATGTAAACAGAAACCCAAGTTTCATAGAGAGGAGTTACGCATGCTGAGTGAGTACAGCCGATTCACAGAAAATCTGGCAGGCGTATTGTATCATGACTGGACACACACGAATCAACAAAGAACACTCAGGTAGCCAGATATTTTGCTTTGAATGTGAATGTGCAGGTTTAGTGATTTTTGATACTTTTTCGGGTCGAAATTGAGCAAACTCCTCAGGAAATGACCTCAGTCACCACCAAAACTGAAGCTGCTCCACCACCACTGCATCTGATTAACTTGAAATACTTGCTCATTATGACAACCCACCCAAGTCATAGAGAGAGGAATAACACATGCCGACTGAGTTTGTTCGATTGACACGAAATTGTGTTCATCGTGAAAAGACACACATATCAACAAGAAATAAACAGCAACCCAAGCCACAAAGAGAGAAGTCATGACACACAAAAATAATTAAAAAGCTACATTGCAAAACGCACTGGATGCTGGATATTTTGATTTGAAGGATTTTGGCCAGAAAATTTTGGCCTGTGACAAAGTTTCAAATGGAATTGATTGCCACCAAAATTCAATCTCTTAGCTGTTTTTGCTTGGATTTGTTTTGCTCAATTCAATGTTCAAAAGCCAGATGAGTACTGATTGTCATTATTTTTCCTTTCAAGTGAGCTCCAAACATTTTTGCCTTTGCCTACACAGTGAACACTTGCAGATGTTTCCGCTGTGTTTCCACTTCACACACACACACACAATCGCTAAAGACAAAGTCCACCACATATCCTCTCAAAAATAAAATGTTATTTACACTGCGGCGGCGTGTGCGATAACCAGCCCGTTATCAGCCTGAGGTCACATGGTGTTATCACATGCTCATATGATACATATGTATCATGTACAGATGTTCTCTGGAAGTCCAATGTCACATTTGGGTGATGTTGCCACGGCGACACGTGCATGTCTTGCTTGTCAATTGCACCTGGGCCCGGCAACCAATCAAGTGTCAGAGCCACGTGGGCGCCAAGAGGGCCGCGACATGTCGGGAAGCCAGAGGCAACAAAAGAACTCGCACTTAAGTGGAAGGTGAAAAAGATGACGCTCAAAGTAGAAGTACTCATTTAACTGCTTCACTTAATTAAAAGTCAAAAAGTTTACAATATATATGCAACATCACATGATTTGGATACCTTGGCACAGTGAATAAAAACTTCTTTTCAGACACTTCATTAGGAACACCCTCCACTTAAAAAAGGTTGTCAGTTCGTGCATCTTCCCTTCCCTTATTATCTTGTCTTCAAACAAAGACCAGCAAACATTTTGACTCTTTTTAATCTGCTTTTTATTAAAAATAGATGGATTCAAATGCGGCCGCACGGTGGGCGACTGGTTAGCACGTCCGCCTCACAGTTCAGAGGTCGTGGGTTCGATCCCGGCCCCGGCCTCCCTGTGTGGAGTTTGCATGTTCTCCCCGTGCCTGCGTGGGTTTTCTCCGGGTACTCCGGTTTCCTCCCACATTCCAAAAACATGCATGGTTAAGTTGATTGGACTTTCTAAAATTGCCCCTAGGTGTGATTGTGAGTGCGGATGTTTGTCTCTGTGTGCCCTGCGATTGGCTGGCAACCAATTCAGGGTGTCCCCCGCCTACTGCCCGAAGACAGCTGGGATAGGCTCCAGCACGCCCCGCGACCCTTGTGAGGAGAAGCGGTACAGATAATGGATGGATGGATGGATTCAAATGCCTGGCCTCCGCATTCCTCCTGTGGACAAACAAAGGAAGAAAAGAGCATCAAATAAACTGTTATACAAGCAAATAAATAAAAACGACAACTGTTAGCAATTAAACGCTTGTGCCAATGAGATTTTTTTAATACATTTTTTTTAACTGACCTATATTCACATTTTCACCCACACTACACTAGACAAAAGTGTTGGGACACTTTCAGAACGTGAAGGGGATGTGCACAAAAATTTGGAGTGAAATGTGAAAGTATTGAGAAAAGTGGAGGACGTGAAAAGGAAAAATGGACACAAGTATTGGGACGCCTAAAGGATGTGTGGGGGGCGCGATTGGATGAAAGTATTGGAACACTCACAGGAAGTAAAAAGTGAATGGAAATGTGGACAAAGGTTTTGGGACACCTAAAGGATGGGATAAAAAATTTTTGACTAAAGTATTGGAACATCTACAGGAAGTAAAATATGAAGACAAATGTGGACAAAAGTATTGGGGCACCTTTAGGAAGTGAAAACTGAAGAAAATATATTAAAAGTATTGAGAAAAGTAGAGGACGTGAAAAGGAAAAATGGACAAAAGTATTGGGACGCCTAAAGGATGTGTGGGGGGGGCGATTGGACGAAAGTATTGGATCACTCACAGGAAGTAAAACGTGAATAGAAATGTGGACAAAGGTTTTGGGACACCTAAAGGATGGGATAAAAAATTTGGACATCTACAGGAAGTAAAATGTGAAGACAAATGTGGACAAAAGTATTGGGGCACCTTTAGAAAGTGAAAACTGAAGAAAATATAGACAAAAGTATTGTTATACATGCAGGAAATGAAAATGGAATTTTCAAAAGGGAATTAAAATTGGGACGCCGATACAGGAAATAAATAATAAAGAATGTTGATTTTGGATGAAAGTATGGTGGGGCACAAGTAAAGTAGTGAAGTAAATATGGACATAACAATGAAAAGTCACCAAACTGTTGCATTCGGACAGAAATAATGGGACGCAGGAAGTGAAACGTAAAGTTAAGTATAGGAACTCTAGCTGTGAAAAAAGTGAAGAAAATATGGGAAAAAGCATTGGGACACAGTGGAAGGGAAAAGTATTTTTTTTTCTTATCCTCATTCATAAGGTTTGTCAGTATTTACTCGTCCATACAGTATGTACTATTTTTGTTGTTGTGATCTTTGGATGAACCACGAGTTTTAAATAAACCGTGGAATTGAATTCCAGTATCAAATGTATCAGTGTGTGTTTGCGTGTGTATGTGTGTGTGTTTGGGTGTGTGTGTGTGGGTGTGTGTGTGTGTGTGTGCATGTCTATAAATAACACATTGCAAATCACAGTGCAGCAAAGTATGATTTATGTTAATAAGTAGACTGTACAACACGGGTCAGCGCGCTGCGAGAAATGAGAGCCGTGTTATGGACGTAAAACGTTTACAGGTTGAAACGAGACCCACTCACATGCACACACTCACACACACCCCCCCCACACACACACCCACACACACACACACACACACACACACAAACACACACGCATATGTGGGTCATATTTACCATATTTTTACCAGCCGAAGGTCATCTGAGGACTTCTGAGTATTGTGAACCTCTCACATACAGTATCTAAATATGTTGGTCAAAATATTCACAATATATTCACATTTTTTAGCATACATGTGCCATTTCAAAATTTTACGACTTTAATTTATTAAACACTCCAAACTAAAAACGGCTGGATTAACTGAACTAGTGGGCTTGCATAGAACATATTCTTGAAAAAAATATGTTTGGGTTGACTTTCCCTTTAAGTCACAGCCCCCACTTTACATATTACAGTTATTTTAATTAACTGGTGTAAAATAGGATAAAAGAAATATGTCATGATTTTTCAAGATATCGGGGTGGCCAGGTGCTTTTTCTCATTAGAACAAAGCCACCCCTGCCCTGAACAAGCAGTTAAATCCCATCTTTGCGTTCAGAACCAAAGCAAGAGCAATCTGTAGTAAGATGGCCATTTTTAAAGCAGTTACTTGGAGATCATTAATTGGGTATGTTCACAATTTGGACCTTGCCACAGAGCACAAGATGGAAGAAACCATTATTTCTTCTAAAAATGAATTATCCATTATGAAGAGAAATGTTATACTGTTTGAGTTGTAAATAGTTAAATCGAATCTCTGAAGAGTTCGTACTCACACCCAAAATCTGCGTTCACAATTGGTTTTCACGTTAACGAGCGAGTACTGGATGAACTTGAATTAGTTACTTATTGTACTTTTCCCCAAAGCAGCTTCATAGTTCAACAAATGAAAAATCCAATTTGATCAAAATGGTAGATGTTAAATGGAGTGCACTTAAATAGGAAGTCAACTCAAACATGTTTTTTTCAATAATATGTTCTGCAAGTCCACTAGTTGAAACAAGGCATTCTGATAAATATTGCGTTTGTGGAATATTTACGCAGCAAAATCCACCTATTTTAGACATCTCAGGGAGCGGCCATTTTGTCACTTCTGTTGACTGAAAATGACATCACAACAGCTCAGGGCTCAGGTAACGACCAATCACGGCTAACCTGTTTTCTGAAGCTGAGCCGTGATATTCTTTTAACTAGCATTGAAGCCCATGGCAATGTAATTTTCAGTATATGCTACGGGCAGCAGCCGCTTTGTTTTTCTGGAACTTTCCGTCCAAGCGTGACGTTTGCGTGCTATCAAGCGCTTATCTCAGGAGGTGGAGGGCATGAGGGGGCTGCGCTTGAGCAGTTAACCCAAACTGAGCTGAAACATTAACTTCAGAAGTGGCAAAAGTACTTACACGCAATACTCAGTTACTTGTGTCAATATAGTAGACGCTGCAGGTAGAAGTAGAAGTAATGATTCAAATCCTGTACTTAAGTCGAAGTTAGAAAGTAGAGACTCTGAAATGGAATTGTGTTAAGTCCCAAAGTATTTTTCTTTTTTTTTTTCCAGTTCAACATTACAGCCATTTTGGTACTTGGCACAACGCAGGAAAAAAATCTGCAGATAAAGTACGGTCACACTTTTCACAGTAAAATCCCAAATTAAGTGGTTGCCATATTTACTCCTCCTTCTACATTACTTTTACTGAATAAAACCATTCCAACATTAAAATGTTCACAAAATTCAAGTCAACTTGACAACCACATGTCACTTTTCCCCTTGCTCCGAATATTCACAGTAAAATTCTTACATTTAAGAGATGTTTACCATTTAGCTTCTGGTTCCACATTTGGAAGCACAAATTCAGACCATCCTAACTTCACAGTGTTCAAAAAAATGTGGACATTTTTCTACCTCACATTCCCCAAATCCTCAAATTTTCACACACAAAAAAAAACTGCAATTCTGCATTCTTGGGTTAACTGTGGTTGTGTCCGCCAATGACCGCCACTAACCTGAAGGTTGATGACTTTACACCAATGTCGTGTTTGTGCTGATAAACGACATAATATTTAACACACCGGGGGTCACTTCACTAGAAGCCCCGCCCGCTCTCAGTCTGAAGTGAAAAGTGAGCAAAATACACACAATGAGAAATGTCCTGTCGACTTATGGAAGAGGACGGTCCGTGCTAGGGGGCGCTAACACACACAACTATTGATTGAAACCGTGGAAATGAACTTTGAACTGTCATACAGCAAAACATCACATTTGTTTATTGGAAGTTTCACCACATCAATGATTGTTTGTACCGAGAAAATATATTGACCTTCTCATTCAATATTTTTGCTATCTGATCACAAATTAATATTTCAATTAAACTTTAAATTAGAATTAAGGACTATAGTTGACGCAAAAGAGAAGACATGCAAACACAAACTAGTCGAATTGCCAAACATGTGTTTTTTATTTGCTTTTGCCTTGCTTGTGTAATGCTGTCTCTTGTTTTGTTTAATTTTTATTGGTTCACATGAAACAGACCAACGGGGTCAAATATTCACGTCTGCTAAATAAGAGCAAAAATAGCCTTATTATTTATAGAGAAAAATAATCCCCCCAAAAAAGGAAACAAAATAATCAGTTTTTATGAAGATGATTTTTTGAAAATGAATTGTATAATATGTATATTATTGCACTTGCAGTCAGATCAAGAGATGTTCTACAAAAGTGTCTAAACATTAGGAACATCTCCTATTGTGATGCAGTCCACTAGAATAAGCATAATAATTAACATATTGTTCAATTAACACCTCTTGATAAAAACTTTTTCATATAATTTTTTAAAGTATTTTTTAAAAAAATATAATTTACATAGAATCTAAGATATAATAATGATATCAAACTGTGTAAATAAAACATAAAACAATAATTAAAATACAGTATATATACTGTATATGTATATTATTGTATATACTGTATATATTTGTGCTGGCTTGTCTTCCTCATGGCTCATTTGCGTATCACGCGTCCATTGGCTGGCAGATTAGTCCAGCTGGCATCCGATTGGCTAGGAGGAGCCTGGCTCGCGCTTTCATTGGCCGCCGGCCCGGCTGAGGGCTGCGCGCTTTGCAATCAAAGCTTCGTGTTGCCTCTCGCTGGACTCACAACACAAACATACACACGCGCCGACCTGCGATCACTACAAACTCGTGTGTTCTTTGTGTGAGCGTGTCTGCGTATGCTTTCGGATGAAATTTGAAGAGTGAAAAGGCGAAAAATGGCTTCCAAGAGCTTCCGGATGGACGATTTCCTCGCCGGGTGGGTCGGAGGTTAGTGGACGACACTTGTGTGCGTGCGTGCGCGTGTGTTTAGCTCAAAATATTATGGAACGTCACACCACAATATGATGCAGACTACTGTATGTTCGTTTTGCGCGTGCGTGTGCGTGCGTGTGTGTGTACTCTATTTAGCCACACCAAAAGGTCAAAATATCAGTAACAGTTTTGAGTTTACGTGTGTGTTTTCGTGTTATTTTGATCATTGAGAGTGCCCCAAAAAATTAACAACACGTTGCGATGCAAACTACATTTGTGATCCATTTAATGTGTCTTTGTGTGTGTGTTTCTTTATGAGTATGTGATTTGGGAATGTGTCGTTTTTGTGATTCTGTGCATGTGTTTGTGTCACGCATGTTTCATTTATTTGTGTATTTCTGTAATATGTGTGTGCATTGGTTTGATATACTTGCATGTGTGTGAGTACTCTATTCAGCGACATGAAAAGGTCAACATTTTGGGGATACATTTAAATAATTTGTGGACATTATTACTTGTTTATTTTACTTCATATTAAAATGTTTGTAATATGTTGAAGTGGCTAAATAAGGTGCCCATGATAACACACACCAATGAATGTGCATGTGTGGCCCTTAGGCGCGCCTGCCGTGTTGTTATTGATAGCTTGAGGTCAATCGGGGCCGTCCCGAAATAAGATGAATGTCGAATATGAATTTATCTCATTTGCTCATCAAAACTGTAAAATAAAGAAGGATGGATGGACATGTGGTGATTAAAAATAAAGGATGCAGAAGTTAAAGCAACCCTGGGCAAGTATTTGACCTTAATAAAAAATGTTCACAACTCTTTTGATGAAACATTGACTTATAACTAGTTGAATGTGACTTTTGTCATGCCCTAGGGGGTCTGTATCGTTTTTGCTAGCATTAAGTCACTTTGAGGAGGGGGCAGTAACCCTGGCGCCCCTGAATGTCCTGAATTGCTTTACGGCATACGTCACTTCCTCCTTTCGCTATAAGGACGGAAGTCGATTCAAACATCTACGCGCTATTACTGGTGTCATGGCAGAAGCCCCCCCAAAAAAACAAAAGTATTGTTTCAACAAAATTAGATTAATTACCTCATTGCTGTTCATCTTTCACACAGCCACTGGAAATAGGAATGTAATTCAGGCCACCGAGATCTCAGGATTTCACGACACTACACGCTGGCGCTCACGGGAAATGTGATTGACATTCGTCAAAACACTACCGCTTTTGTCCACATGGTGCCGCTATAATCAACAAAAACGGTCAAATGACAGTATTGCTTTAACAAGCTAGTTGTTGGTGCTTAAGGAAAGTCGGAAAAGCTTATTTTGCTATATTTGACCTGTTTACGATCAGTTGTGCTCATGTGTGTGTGTGTGTGTGTGTGTGTGTGTGCAGGTGCATCCAGTGTGGTGGTGGGACATCCTCTTGACACTGTCAAGGTAAAAAGAAAAAAAAAAGAATTGCAAAATACCTGAATAAAATCTTGTGCGTGCACTGACTGTGTGGCTTTGGCAGACGCGACTGCAGGCAGGAAAAGGCTCCAAGAACATGGTAGACTGCATCATCAACATCTACAGGAAGGAGACGGTATGCCGATGATATACACACCTTTGTCCGAAACCAGAAATATTTAGCAAGTTGGAACATTTGCAGAGTTCAAAGATGAAATCTCCCGTTTTGTTGAAAGGAGTAAAATTAGTCCAGCGAATTGTTTTTATCAAGTGTATAAGTTTGAAGAAATTAAAAGGCCGGCTTTTGCATTTGAACTCTTCATTGGTGTCAGTGAAGTTGACGTTGTTGAGTATGAGTACAAAGATGTTGGGCTTAAAATTCAAATTAAAAAAATATTTTATATTATATTTATGTATTTTATTTGGTTTCTTCATTAATTACGCTGTCAAATTTAAGAACAAGTTTGAAAATTATTTTGTTATTAACCAAATACTTGTTGCATTTGCCATTTTTCCACTTCAAGTTGATTAGATTAATTGTATGGAATGATTTATTTGTTTATGTATTTTTCGTATGTATGTAATGTATTTACTGTATTATGAATAACGCCGTAAGAACCATGCGTGTATGTTGTGTTGGGGTCAGGTGCGGGGCTTCTTCAAAGGCATGTCTTTCCCCCTGGCCACCATCACTGCGTACAACTCGTTGGTGTTCGGCTTCTTCAGCAACATGCAGCGCGTTATCTGCAAGCGTCGCTACGGCGACGAGCGCCACCCTGCCAGCATGAGCGACGTGGCGGCGGCCAGCATGCTGACCGGCTTGGTGTCGGTGGGCCTGGGCGCTCCCGTCGACCTGGTCAAGATCCGCCTGCAGATGCAGACGCACGCGGCCGTGCTGGCGGGTAAGTTGGATGTGGATGGCAGCAGCAGCAATAGTCGGCAGCATTGTTTGTAGCAATTGTACGTGAATAGTTAATACTGTTGTAAATTGTCTGTGTAAAAGTAACACACACAGTAAATAGACACTGTAGATAGAGATGGTGACATGGAGAGCAGCAGCAGCAATAGTCAGCAGTATTGTATGTCGCAAAAAAACAACTATCCATTGTATAAATACTCTGTATACGTACAAGCAGTATACAGTATAACCAATAAATAGTATGCATGTAAACAGAAGTGACTGAGGAGAGCAGCATCATTGGTCGTCAGCGTTGTCTGTAGCAAAAACAGGCATGTACGAATAACTGCAGTTGACAATGACAGACACCGGCAATACTATAAGCAGTGTAGATGAACAGCAGCAACAATAGTCAGCAGCGTTGTTGTCACAAACACAATTGTACATGTATGAAAAAGTAGTCCAAATATAAGAAAAAAATGAAGATATGAACAAGAAGCAGCAAGAATAGTCAGCAGTGTAGCAAACACAACAAAAATGAATCAATTAACTCTTTATAAGCAGTTAAGAAGAATGCTTTAGTATGTATACAAAACAAGTATGGATATGCAAAGCAGCAACAGTAGTCAGCAGAGTTGCATTAGCAAACACAACTATACGTATTATGTATTAATAGATTGTATAAGCAGTTGAGAAAAGGACTATACGGTAAAAGAAGATCCTAAACAGCAAAACAAGTATGAAGATAAAAAGCACATCTCCAATCCTCCTTTTCTCCCACTGAAACGAACGGAAATTCTCATTATCTGTTCCAGTCTTCCTCCTTACAAAACAACAAAAAATGTTGCAGTGTTTTTAATCAGGAAAAATACCCCATCCATAATATTGTACTTGTACTATTGAAAAACGCAAATTAATGACATCATTCTATTAAGAATCAAGCAGATTTCGTCACACTGCATCAATTCAATGGTGTCCCACCTTAGGTCAGCGTAAGACGGATATCCTGCTCATTGACACGCCTTAACTCCTCTCAGCTCATCAGTAATCTTATTCTTTCCATGCAGAGGATAAAAAAAAATGTACGACTGAGTAATCGGCCGAACGACTGCTCGTATCTCGAGGCACCGCTGTACAACACACTTATTTGGATGTAAAGCGGCGAGAATCATCAGCAGCAATCCAAGTTTACATCTCGTGCAAAGTTTTGGTTGCAGCAGGCAGCCAGAAAAAAGATTTGGTTCATTCAAACAAGATTTCCTCATTTCAAAGGTTTTTGTGCTGTGGAAAGACACATGGAAGCAATACAAGCAGGCAAAATTGCCAACAGCGTGGCAATTTTGCCTGCTTGTATTGCATGTTTCTTTGTTTTTTTTATTTTTTATTTGAGATATTTTGGATGGGAAATGCCGGATGGCTGTGACCGGCCCACCACGATCGCATGTCAAGGAGCAGTATTAAGTTTTGCAGACGTGGTTCTGACCTCAACGCGCATGTGTTACTGACTGCTGTTAATGTTACACGTGCGCGCGCACACACGCATACACACGTACACACACGTGATCTTATCTGTTAAGATTTTACTTCAAATGAACTTTTCATAACATAGTGGAGGTGTTCGTTAATTAGTAAACACCTTTTGCAGCCACTGTGTGAAACATTGATGATCTGGTTTTGCTTTATGGCAGGGATGGTGTGCAAAATACCATATAAGGCCCGTGGAAATATTTCTTGAATTTTTTTGCATTGCTTCCTGAAAATGGTTGACTGGAATTGTTGAAACGATTGTAAAACAATTTTAATCTATTGTACATACAATTCTGTATAATATGTTGATTTCTTCTATTTTTCACTGCATCAATCCCAGAATGAGAAATGAGCGTTTTTTGATGGTTGACAAGTTGTGAGAAAAGGGTTTTTTTTTTTTTTTTTTTATATTCAGAGAGTTTCCAGTTGGCGGGCGGCGTTTCTCACAACATGGCGGCAGCAGCACCGGCGGGCGTGCGCTCGCTGCACGTGTCCAACGGTGGCTGCGGCGGCGCGTACCGTGGGCCGCTCCACTGCATCGGCAGTGTCTTGCAACGCGACGGCCTACAGGGCCTATACCGCGGGGGCGGGGCCATGCTCCTCAGGGACATCCCCGGCTACGCCCTCTACTTCGTGCCCTACGCCATCTTCTGCGACCTCCTCAAATCAGACGACGCCGCGGCACCTCACCCCTGCGCCATCTGGCTAGCCGGAGGAATAGCAGGTCTGAAATGTTAATTATATCCAACCAAGTCACTGTTTTGAGTTTGTGCCAACTTCAAACAAAAATATTAAGGTTTGTTGCATACTCTGTATCAATAACCATATGTAAAAAAAACAAAAAAACACATGGATTGAAGCGCAGTGTGCATTTAAACAGATTGTGCGACTGCAGGAAATCCTCAAATTTAATCATATTTATTATATACAACAATGTACAGTGTTGAGTTTTACCACTGCAACATTAGTAGTTAGATATGTCAAGTAAAATAGACTGTCTGTATTTTAGATTTTATTAAAAATATATTTACATTTATGTTCAGTAAAGTCGGGAAAAACTGTCTTTAGAAAAAATATATATGAAGAACAAGAAGCCCATTTATGTTAGGTGACATAATTATCATAAGTCAAAAAGGTTGTCTTTACTTTATTCTTTATAAAAACAAATTTTATTGTTAATAAAAACAAGCTTTATTCTCAAATATATCTGTTAAAAAAATTATTTCAATTAAGTGGCAAATCGGAGTCATTTTTAAAAATCTGTCTATTAATTTTATTTACTAATTAATTTATTATTATTATTATTATTACTATTATTATTATTATTATTAGTTGATGTTAGTATTAATTTAATAATTACGTAAAATATACTCCACAGACAAATAATACAAATCATAGACACATTAAACACTTGGAAGACAGTCAATACACTTCTAGTACATAAAGAAATATTGAAGACCAATAATAATACCCCTAAAAGCCAGATGATACTTTTCACCCATAACTTCACCAAAGACGCATCATAAATTTTATTTCAAAGACATGCACGTGGACTGAAGTTTGTTTGGGGTACCGAGTGCACACATGACTGGACGTCGTTTTGGACTTTTGCGACTTTATGTTGTGCTCTCAAGCAGATGTTTGCATAAGCACACTGTTTGTTTGCTTCTTTTTGTTTTTTTTTTTCCCAACATCGGCTCACGTGTCAGCCGGTTGTCATCTGGAATCCATTTTGCCAGACAAACCACATGGCGGCTTGCTTTGTTTACCCAAAAGACAAAAACATGGCCAACTTTCACTCATGTTTGTACTTTGCACCACATTAAACCCGTAATGCACTTTGACATAATCGTCAGGTGAGCGACTTCAAACTTTTTTTTTTTGGCAGGTTCCATTTCCTGGGTGACGGCCACGCCCGCCGACGTGGTTAAGAGTCGCCTGCAGGCGGACGCTCACCTGCACAGGAAGTACAACGGCGTCCTTCACTGCATCCTGCACAGCTACAAGACGGAAGGAGTGCAGGTGAGCACGATGGCGCCCTCTGCTGGATGCCGCCGTCAGCGCCTTCAATGCCATATGACACCATTAGGTGGAATTTCCTGGAAGACGTTGCCGAAGTCCTGGTTTTCTCAGGTTTCAGCTGGAATGGATGACCACGGACATGTTCAAACAACACGTGGAAACAGCTTTTAGCACCTGGTGTGAACTGTTCAACACCAAGTGTCAGCTTTTAACACCAGATGTGAACAGGTTTAAAACACCAGAGTTAAACACCTGATATGAATTAGTTTTAACATCAGTTGTGAACTGTTGAAACACCTGGTTTGAACAGTTTTAACACCTTGTGTGAACATGTTTAAACACCACTTTTGAACATGTTTCCATATCTACAGTGAACAAGTTCTAGGACCGGTTTAAATATGTTTAATCAGCGTGAACAGGCTTTAACCCCTCACATGAATGTGTTTTACCAGCAGGGTTAAACATCAGCTGTGAACACCAAGTGTGAAAAGGTTTTAATGACAGCCGGGAACATGTTTTCTACATAACTTTGAACAGATTTCAACACCAGGTGTGAATGGGTTTACAGGTTTAGCATCAAATGTCAGCAGGTTTTAACAACATGTGTGGATGTTTATTACAACTATATTCCAAATTTGAATAGGACACCATTTAACGCTGTGTGTTAATATGTTTGTGTGCTTGTGCGTGTGCAGGTGTTCTTCCGTGGCGCATCAGTGAACGCAATCCGAGGCTTCCCCATGAGCGCCACCATGTTTCTGGGATATGAGCTCTCGCTGCAGTTCTTCCAGAGCTTTTAGGGACAAGCTTCTTGTCGTTGGTCTCTTGTGGTCGCCCCGTAGACGAGAGGTCAACAGTCGCTCAGCCGCGTCAGTTTAGCTTCATGCTACCACAGATAGGCTAGGCTATGCTAGGTTTAGCATAAATCCCCGTGCAATTGGCAGATTAGTTGAACACTTTTTCTTTGAAAAGTTTTTCATTATTTTATTTTCAACGTCTCTGAACGACAAGCGCTAACGTTTGTTACATTTCACACATACAAAGTACAAGAATAACTTTTATTTGGACATTATTTAAAAAAATGTTTTCAGAATGATGTAAGATAATGTAAATAGCTTGTGTTTCTTATATTAAGAAAAATGTATTATATTCATATTCATGCATGATACGTTACTAGCGCAACTGTATAGCCTCAATATATCAAACAATATACTATGTATATGAAACAAAGCAGTTACATTGAATAAGGTGCATTCCAACATAAATCACCAGCACACATATTTGTTTTGTATGATAAATGTCTTTGTTGCAGTTTGATGCTGTGTTAATGTGCAAACTGGCAACTGCCATTCGAGTGTCTTTGTACTGAAATAAAAATCCATCTTTTACAAAATGCCCTAGTTTTTCTTCCCAAATTAGGTGTTTTGGCGGAAACCTGCTCAGTGGACATCTGTCCACTTGCTTATCAGCAATGTAACCTGACGTCCACTAGATAGAAGCAACGCGCAACATTGAAATAGACACTTCATTGGTACACGAGCTCACGAGTTTTGATACAAAATATTTCCGGTTGAAAGATAACAATAATGCAGGGTTTTTAAAAACACGATGGCTGTATTTATTAATGTATTTATAGTATTTATATTTATTAAACAATATTTGTTACATGCATTTAGAAAAGGGTTGAATTTGATTACACAATTGGTTAAGTATGATACATACAAATAAAATGGAAAAATAAGCACAATATATTTTTTATTATTAAAATACACTTGTTTGATTGCTCTCCCAAAAACACAAGTAAAAAACAAACATACAATTGAACATATACTATTATTTGATAAATACCTTAATTTAAAATAAAATAAAAAGTTCTTCAGTATTAAAATAAGCTGTTCTAGTTGTTGCAATAATTTAGGCATTCAAAAGATTGGATGGTTGAAATGTGTTTATTGATTTTTAAATTTCTTTTGTTAAAATGCATTTATCTCAGCTAATGATTGATTAATACAGTTAAAACAGTTTAATGAAATAAACACGTATGTATATACATTGAACTGTTTAGTTATTAAATAATTGTTAATTAACTATAAAGTAGAAAATGAACATTATTTGTAACTAACATTAAATCATTAAATTACATGTTTTACATACACTTTTTAAAACTCCAATTAACTGTTTATTTATTAAATAATTGTTATTCATAAATTCGAAAATGAACATGACATATTTGTAACTAACATTAAACTATTACACGTTTTACATACACTTTAAAAAAAAACTTTTTTAACTAACTTTGGAGGTCCAATACTGGAAAATGTCAAACCAACATTAATGCTGTTGTAAAATATCATAAATTGGACACAGGACTTTTTCCTTAATTAAACAATTTTAATTTTTTTTTTTTTTTAAACGTGACATCCAAAAAGGACAAACAGAGTTGCAAAGGAGATGCACGATTGTTGACACAGCTGAGCGCCACACGGACATGACATGCAAAGCACACATTTTTTTTTCAAACTTGATTGATGACATTCTGCTGCACCTGAAATTATTTTCACCCTGCATGAAATAAATAAAGTCCCATAATGCATTGGGAACCATCACCATGGCACAAAACCGCTAAATTCATCTGCTAACTATCACTGGCACGAAAAAAAAAAAAACAAAAAAAAAAAACAATGACCCACTCACGGTTCGATTCCTTCGTGGTGATCACAGGACAAAAAAGTGTGTGTGCCAAGTCAAAACCTTGATATCAAAAAGAGGCAGTTGAGAGCCATAATGGCAGTTGACTTGAATAACTCTGCGGTTGAGCTAACCGCTAACGCGTGTTAACGAGAGCTAAAGCATGGTAACGCGCTATTAGCTAAAACGTGTTAACATGAGCTGATGCCAGCTAACGCGAGCTGATGCCGGCTAACGTGCGCTAACACAACCTTTATAATCTCTTTGAGCTCCACTCATGCAAATTAAATTTTCAGACAGATTTAAATACAGTGGTGCCACAAGATACGAGTGAGCCATCTCACAAGTTTAACAAGGTACAAGCTGACCTTCGGCTCACGGTCATATTATTTACTGTCTGCAAAGAAAGATGAGCTGTTAGGAGTTGTGACGTCTCAATGACTGCGTTTACATGCAGCCAATAAACCTTTTAAAACCCGAATATTAGCAGTATTTGGGTTTTTAAAAGACACGTAAAAGCGCGCAATAACCCGACTGCACCCTTATTCGGGTTTTTAAAATTCCTAATATCGTGCCTGAGTTACTCCCTTTCCATCCCGAATATGCGTGCATGTTTACGGCAATTGGAACATCCCGAATGCACGGGACACTCGGCGCATTCTCAACCGCAAGGAATCTTGGTCGTTGTAGTACTGGAAGTGTTTGTATGTGCGCTATTTGGCGCGCAACCCACCGGAAATATACGTTTAGTGATAAACAAAACATGGCGAAACGAGGAGGAAACCGTCTGCTTCGTTTGTGCGGTAAGTGACATGAATATAATGTGTTTTATTGACGGCGGCAAGTAACAAGTGGAGATGACGTAAATTGCATTATGCCGTCCGTGTGTCGCCGTTTTAATCGGGTTATTTAAATGTGTGGGGTAACTCTGTCCGCTCAAACCATGTAAATGGGTTAATCCGAATGACTCCCGAATTTGAATTTTGACCGTAACCCAAATATTGACTGCATGTAAACGTAGTCATTGACCCTAAGCAGTTCGTAAAATAGATGGATGGGTGGATGTCTTATACTGCCCCCAGGTGGCCAATACATGTGCACCACAATGAGATGTGGCTTGAATTGAATGACAAAGCTTCAAATACGCTGCAAATACGACAATGCGGTGGCACGGGCAGCGTTAACGTGAGGGATGCGTCAAAACGACGAGGACAGGTTCATGCGTTCATCTGTGTATCCACCCCGCTCAATCCTGATAAAGCTAAAGAACAAGCGTAGATAAATACACGCAATAGCCCTTTGGAAGCCAATTGGAGGACAGATGAGCAAACGTGACCGGTGGATCAGGAAATCCAGATCAATAAATAAATGTGACACGTAAACATTTAAATGAATTTTAAACGAATGAAAATTGAGTTAGTTCACACAGGAAGTTAGAGCTTAAGTGAGCCCGAAATTCATTTGATAGCAGGTGCTAACATCACAGTTCGCATTTTAGCATAAATGTAGACGTTAGACATCTGGGATAAAGCCGGGAAAAAGTCGGCCTTAAGGGGCATTGCGAAACATGTTTGTGTGTAGTGACACAGTGAGGCAAAGTGACATTGTATAATACGATAAAAAAATCAGCTTTGACGTGCCACGAGAAACTGACACTCCCACCAAATGAGACGGATCCAACACATTGCAAAAAGTCAAATCTGGCAGTGTTGTTACTTCTAGCTTGTCAGCAGGCCTAAACGTTGGTGTGCATTTACCACGTCAGCTTGCAATGAAGGCAAAATTGTGAGGTGTTAAAAACAAGAGAAACTCAAAAACGCAGTGTGAAGAGCCCAAGAAATACTTCACCAGATTCTAACAGATGTAGCAGCATGTGCTAAGTGTTGTATAAGTAACTTTAAACATTTAAGCAGAGCTGGGCATTCCGTCTATGTGACGGACCGGTCCGTCTATCCGCCTATGACGGACCCCCGTTTTGCTGACAGTTGACGAATGACGGGAACATTTTTAAAATAGACGGACTAAGCATAGTCGGAAGCCCATATTTAATCCGTCTTTGGTCCGTAGTCCGTCTTTAGTCTATTTTTCGCAGCGAGACTTCAATGGCCGCGGCGAGAAACAATAGTGAGTGGTTGTTGCTTGGGGGGCAGATTTGAGTGAGGGACCAGGCTGTGAACAGGCTTCCATAGCGCAGGGAGTCGCTGTGAGTCACTCTTTCAAATATCAGCCAGCGGGCGGGGTGTGGGGGGCTATTGAAGTTTGCTGTCGGAATCGCTGTCAGAAGCCCATACAGGCGGACTGGCCTATAAGCAGGGACTATTCCTCCACCGAAAAAAAGGCGAATGACGGAAGGGTACCCACGCTGCAGACGGATGACGAGTAATGAACGCTCAATTTTTTGGAAAATGCCCAGCTCTGCATTAAAGCATTAACACGGAAAGTTCAAAATGTAACTTTTTGGTTCAATTTCGAATATTACTTTTAGATTATGAATAGACAACACATTAGCAAACATGCTACCACCAGAACCTGACGGATGTAGCCAAATATGCTAAAAGTTCGCTTTTAGCAGTTTAGCCTGTGTGCGTCCACCCGCACGTTGCTTAAGTAGCATAGTGACAACAATGCCTCATGGTTACCACTTTCCCCATGTTTGCAACCAAGCTTCTTTTGTGTGACGTCATCAAAAGTCCTTTGGGCAAACCACCGGGGCACATGATACCCTCCAGGAACACAAACGATTGGTTACCGTACAAAGCTTAACTGAAACCACGAAGACCCAAACAATTAATCAATCCATATCTATGGTCTTCGGTTTGCATGCATCAACATGAGGAAAGTGTTCAGTATTAAGAAACAACATTTACAGCAACACACTTACACACACAATGATGGTTTCTTCGGACACGCGTGTTGTGTAAATGTACACGCGACACGTGCACACAAAGCAAAAACATTCATGAAATTATTGCAAAAAGTCTAAAGTGTATGGCTTTGTGTTCTAGTCCCAAATCATCTTCTACTTTGTCACTGTTAAGTCAAAATCTACAATAAAGTGTTTTGTGTTCTTCCCGCAGTCCCGATGACTGCTGACAGCAAACCACATGCTTCTCAGCTTCATAGCTTCTAAGCATCTTAGCCTTTTAGCTTCTTAGCGCTTTAGCTTCTTACCCTTTAGCCACATGCTAACTATGCTAGCTGGTCCAAAGCACAGGTAACATCGACATGTTCTCACCGCTAATGCACCAGCAATGCAATACTGGTGCACCACTAAAGTACTACCAACGCACCACAAACGCATTACTGATGCACCACTCAAATGGTTGACGCACTGATAAAGCACCGCTGATGTGCCCGTAACGCATCACTAGCACACTGCTGACACACAGCTTGACGTCGTAGTTGAGTGAGTTGAGGTTTTTTTTTTTTTTTTTGGAGGTGGGAAGGTCACCTAAAACAATCATAGTCTTTGGTCTCCATGGTGGCATGGTACATATTTAATTTCACACTCGCCCTCCAAACCCCCCAATATCTCATTGCCTAAAGTTTGTATTGATTGTCTAAGGGGAGCGTGTCACTGGAAATACCAATGTCCAATTTTTAACGTTAAAAAGAAGAGAGAACCTTGTAATTACGAGCCCCATTTACACAGATTCCAATTTGGCGTTCATACTGAATCCAGCAAAGCTGTATGCATTCACACAGAGAAACAAAATCCCACTACCAAATAATTACAGGAGCCCAGGAAATTTCCAGGTTGTCAGTAGCTTTTCACACAGGACAGAAAAAAACTCGAATCAGTTGGCTTTGGTGGATTGCGTTAAAGGGGCTACTCAAAATTCACGCAAAAGAGCCTCTATATATCAGTTGTGCCTCTCACGCAGAAGCCGACAAACACAAGATGTTACCAAACACGTAGGCCCCCGCCTTTCCATAATTCCCTTTCACACAGCTGCTGTCTCGCCACTATTACCCTTCTGATTACTTCGGAAGTTGACAAATTCACAAACTGACTTCATCCCCCATCCCATGTTGATACCTTCCACACAGGATAGCAATGTGGATAGAGCCGGGAATACGTTGCTTTGACGGGCAATGTGAAAAGGAACTAGAGTTCCTGCAAAATGAGTGCATCAGATATGTAACAGAGAAGCCTTTATCCACTTGTACCTTTCACATGGCTGCTGTTATGGCTACCTCAGAAGCTGACAATATTTCAGGTTTAGTACTTTTCAACAGGATAACAATTGGGGATAAAGCCAGGAATAAGATGCCTTGATAAGCAGTGTGAAAGTTGCTCGAGTTGGTGCATCAGAGAAATAACAGTAGAGTCGGTATTTCGTCTAGCGCATTCAATTCCCCATCTACTGTCAGAACTTTTACATTGAGTTAAACCCTTAAAAGGATGCTCACTGTGTAAACATGTTTGCATATAGTTACACAATAAGGCGAAGTGACCTTAACTCTATGGTGCGGATTCACCGTACTTCATTACTATAGCACAGAAATTCAGCTTTTACGGTCTGTGTGAAAGGGTTTTTCAACTCAGCATCCAATGCAATGCAACATGTTTGAGTTGGCAGTGTTACTACTTCCTGTTTGTCAGCTGGACAATCAGGCGATCCTAAACATCGGCGTGCATTTCCCACGTCCACTTGCGATGAAGGCACGTGTCCCGAAAAATATACTTTCAACTTTGAATTTGGTGGCGTCTGACTGGCAACAGGTGACGACCGACCAGTCAAAAGGCCTGATAGCATCAAATGAAATTAAAAAGATGTTGCAGGGAATTTAAAAAAAAAAAAAAAAAAGACACAGAAACGTCTAGAAAAGGCAGTGTGAAGCCTCCATCAGCTTGGCAAGAACTTCCCTCCCTGAATATGAATCATATTTCCCTCAATTCCCTTCCCGTTCCAGGTCTTCATTCCCGGTTTACTTCTTGAACATGTCCTGCAGCGGACCAGGCAGAAACTTGAGGACGGTATCCAGGATACTCTCATCCTCGTCCTCGTCGTCATCCCCACAGCCCCTGGGGATGGCCTTCTTGGGGCGCGTCAGGGAGCCCTCGCAAGCCTGCTCCATTGCTGCCTTCTCCTCTGCCTCCTTCTCCTCCTTCTTCTTCAGGCCATACTACAAACAAAAATGATCTCCTTAATTTTGGATTATATAGCTCACTAAAAAGTCCACAAAGAATCCCTTCGGTGGCACGAAGAAATGCAACCATGTATGCAATAGAGTTAGCAGTAGCATTAGTATTCCCATTGAAAATACAAATACCTTACAAGTACAAGTACGTGCAACACTAGCATTGATGTTAGCATTAGCATCGGCAACAGCAAAGGAAGTTAGCACTGTCCACAGTGAACATGTCCATGAGGGTAACTCAGGAGGATCTGGTACCTCGTATCGGTACTCAATGCTCTGCCTGACATTACCATTAGTATTAGCATTAGCACATGCTAACGAAGTTACCAGTGACTACTATATTACATGCAGGCAATAAATCTTTTAGACGGCGAATATTGGTAGCATTCTGTTTTTTAAAAGCCATGTAAACGCGCATAATAACCCAAATATGCGCTCATTGGGGTTTTTAAAATTTCGAATATAATGTCTGGGTTACTCCATTTCCAACCCGAATATACCCGCATTTATACGCCGATCAGAATATCTCGAATGCACGGGTCACTTTGCGCACGCTCAACCGCAAGGAATCTTGGACTTTGTAGAACAGAAAGTGCTTGTATACATTATGTTTGAAATACACGTTTAGTGAGAAACAAAACATGGTGAAAGCTAAAGTACGACGCCACACTTTTAAAGAGGGGAGGAAACTGTCTGCTTCATTCGTGTGGTGAGTGACCTGAATATAATGTGTTTTATTGACGGAAGCAATTAACAAGCGGAGATGACATATAATTGCATCATGACGTCCGTGGGCCACCGTTACAATGGGGTTATCTAAATGTGGGGGTGGGGGTAAATCTGGTTATTCTGAATGACTCAGAAATCGGAATTTTGACCTTAACTCCAATACTGACTGCATGTCATATTGGTCATCGAGAGCATGCCTGGGAGTTTGCGCTACCTTGTCCCGAATACTCTGCCGGACCTTCTCCCTCTCTGCCTCCATGCGAGCGTGTTTGGCCTTCCTTTCCTCCTCCTGCTGCTTCAGAGCTTCCTGACGCTCTTCCTCCTTCTTGGCCGCATCGGGGTCCTTCTCCTCCTCACCGCCCAGCATCTTGCCCATGTCCTTGGTGGCACCTGAACACAGCACCAAGACAGGAGAGAAGATGGTGAAAGGTGATGAAAGAAAGATGATGCAAGTCCACACGTTTGGCGGCGCCTGAAAGTATCAAGAAGCATCGATGGCGCCTTGTTATTACCTCGGTGGGGTCGATAGTAAATACAGGACCACCTGAGTGTATAAATTATGGATCCAGCAGCAGAGAAACAAAATTGCATCACACTATTGATCTTCATCTTGCCCCCCTCCCCACACACACATTCACACAAACGCATCTAACGTCTCAGATTTTCTAGAAAACTGACTTCATCAGCTGCAGTGCACAGCAAGTCAACATGGATCATATACAACATGCGTAATATATTATATCGTCGCTGTCATGTGAAAAACACTTATCTCCATTTTTTTCAATCTTCTTATTTTTACGTGAATAGTGTTTCTGCTTTATAGACATTGCATTAACATGAAAATTGTTATTTTTTTCAAAAGTTGGACATACGTGTTTTTCACAGGACAGAGACGATATGATGTATTAAATGATGTATTTTGTATACAATACTTTTGTTTTTTCTATCAAACATACAGTAATCCCTCGTTTAGCGCAGTTAATGCATGGGGACCAGAACCCCCTGTGATAGGTGAAAAACTGGGAAATAGAGGTTGACTTATTGTTGATTATTATTATTATTTTAATTTTATATTATATAGTATAGTATAGTATAATATAGTACAGTATAGTATATGAAATATAACAGTACTTCTATCTAGTGTAGTTATACACTGTATGTAAAGTATATATTGTCGTTGTCCTGTGAAAAACGCGTATGTCCGTTTTTGTCATTTTTCAAAATCTTTCCGTTAATGGGATGTTCAAAACGCAGACACCCCTTTAACATACAAATATGACAAAAATGGACATATGTGGTTTTCACAGGGGAGCGACGATATGGTATTTATATAAATCATTTTCAAGTGTTTTCTTTGCAATATAAGTTATACAGTATATGTAACATATCCATTATTTTGTTTATGCATTCAGTATACGTCAATATATGTTGTGGAGTATATGAAACGGAACATTGTTGTATTATGTAACGTAATGTATATGCAATCCATATATGTTGCAAATGAAATGGAACAATGTATGTATAGCTTACAATGTAAATGTGTATTACATGTAGGCTATACAATATATAAACTTAAGATAGTATTGTCTATGTACTGTTTACATGTTGTTTATTCTTTACATCAGTGTGATGGCTGTGTCATAGAAGCACTCAACATCATCGCCATCATCAGGCTTTTTCCTGCCTGTGCCGGCGTGCGACTGCAACCAAAGCGAGTGTGACAAATTAGCACTCGGATGGTGAGAAAGGGGGGTGGGGGAGTTCAGCGCTCAGCATGGGGGCGGGGCTAAGGTCAGCCTGTCCGCTGCGGGGGTGTGACAGTTAACAAAACAAACATCACATCACAAGAGGATTGTACGAGGGGAGCGTCCGCATTAAACTTCCCATCCCTTTGTTTTCTCGCCATTCCTTGCGTTAAATCTCGGATCCAACCTCGGCGATCGTACAAATTCGCAGGTCGCCAGTATCTATCTGTTTTGCATTGGTACCAGTTCTGTGTGCAAAGGCACAGGCAGTTCAATGCCTGATTTTCGGAGACATCCCTGATGTGACAATTTTGCAAACGCTGAAGCCCCTTTCACGCTGCCCATCCTGGCTAACTCTTTCCCCCAGGTTGCCCTCCTAGTGCAAGGAGGGACGGTGGAAAATGTACTCTTGCACATCAAAGCAACCCAGGAAAAATATGGCTTTGATTGACAGTGTGACACGGGCTACAGAGGATGAAGACGGTGGTGTGTAAGGGGGGATTAAATCACTCTTGTTTAACCTTCACTCTTTCCTCCCCACTTCTTCATCCATCCTTCATCCCTGACACCCTTCCTCTTCCTCTCGACCTCCTCCTCTAGGTCATTAGCATTAGCACAAAGGAGGCTAATTGAAGTGCTCCTCGTTACTCCATTGACGGTGCGGCGCTAAGAACCTCTCCTTCACCTGAAGAGCGCATGTGCTGTGTTGGATTATAAAAACGGATGACTCGGCACAATAATGTCATTTTATCGGTCAGATCATCAACGGATCTCGCCGTCCAATCAGGCGTCTGCTTTGTGTGGCGGCAGCTAAGCAGCCGGCCAGGCAGGCAAACAGGCTCGGGGATGGGAAAGGAAAAAAAAAAACATGAGATAAAGAAAAGCAAACAGGAAATGAGCAGGAGTGATTGGCCCTGCAGACAACTGATGCCAGATCAGCTTGCCCCATCCCATGCTTTTAATCACACTTGCTCTTCCTGTCCACACTTGATCATATGTACACTATATATAGCTCATACTATATGGCCTACATTAAGATATTGTTCCAAGGACGCTTTCATAACATGTTGGTGATTGATTTTCAGCCCACTGGTCGTAGCACAGGAAATCAAGGACATGCACTTCCTGTCTGCTCCACTAGATGGCCGTGATAAAAGCCGCATCATCGCCATCCTTTTCACTCTTTTACGAGAACGTTTGTTTGATATCCTGCTGGAGGGGAAGGAGGAACCATCACCACGGCTACTGTGAACCCTCACATGTTCAACGATCGGTGTTTGCAAACTCACGCCTCGCTTTTCGTCACGAATCCGTCACAGAGAGTCGAACTAAAACCGGATCACCCAAAAATAGAAATCAATATTTCCCAGAGAAAATGACGTCAACCCAATGAATCAGTTCCAGACACCAAAATTATTATGAATAAATACATTTAGGTGTGCAGATTTATTTGAGCCCATGCAGCCTATTCAACTCAGCAGTTGATTCATTACATCACTCATAACCCACACGTAAAGTAAAGTTGGTTTTGTCCCAGTTTTCCCTCTGGCCGACCAAGGACGATCTTATGTCTTCTAAGATTGTCCTTATGTCTGAGGTGTTAAGAGTGCATCTTAAATACCACCAAAAATCTTCAAGTGTTGGGAAAGCCGCCGACTCTCGATTCGTGTGAATTGTGACATGAACGGAATGTAGCCGATCAAGGAGCAAAAAAAAAAATGTTGTCTATATTTTTGTTGAGTGTATATAAAAAAAAAAAAATTAAAAAAACAAGTGAAGTCCACATCAGCAAGCACAGAGAGACAGAGTGGAGGGACAGAGGGTAGATAGAGAGAGAAAACATGAGATCAAGACGGAATGTATGTTTTTGAGGTAACACACACTGGTGTTGTGGTGTTTGAGGATTTTGTTTCTTGTGCAAACTTTTAGTTTGCGTTTGGGTTGTTGTGAGGCCAACGTATTGATTAGTTTTAGACGAGCTGCTGGGCTTGTTTCTAATGAAACCATCAGTATAAAAAAAAAAAACGTCAATATTTCCCATCCAATAACATTCATTTGCCTCCCCTAATCACATTAGCGCACTCGGCTGTGTGTGAGTGTGTGTGTGCCTCGCCCTTTGTTGACATTTTGTTGCGTCCTTTACAAGGTCAACATGTCGGTAATTCATTTTCATTCATATTAACATTGCGCTAATTGCGCTAATGGTAATGCTAACCACACATGCACATACTGACAGGCGGCAGGCCCACCAAAACTCTGCCTTTCATCTCTAAAACGTGCTGTGGATTTGTGAAAGAATTAAACCGTTTTGCCTGAGACCACATGAGACCGCCCCAGACTGTATGAGCCCTCCAGAGACCACATCAGACATTTTGAAACCACATTATAAAGCCTCAGACCACCTGAGACCGCGGATATTGCTTAGACCGCATGACTGTTTTAAACCACTTGGGTCCACCTGACATGATGAGACTTTATGAGACCAAGTGAGACGCCGACAGCCACTGGGTCCGAGTGATGTAACAGTTAGCACTAGAATGGCTAGCACTTGGGGGGTTCCCTTAATCGAAACTGCTGGATCCATGTAGTGACAAAACACATACTGGCTGCCTTAGATTGGTTAAGCGATGGTCTGCTCAGCTGTTGTTACATGTCCCTGTGGTTTTAGTGCCTTGTTTGGCCCTAGTTGGGTGAAACTACAAATTAGGTTTGATAGATGAGCGAGTGTGCGAAGGAAGAACTTCTGCCCGCTCACAAAAAAAAACTTGCTTACGCTGTAGGGATTTGGTTGAGTAGACATCTAGTTTAATGTTTTTTTTGGGTTTGTTTATTGAGCCTTAACTTTTGGGACTACATGACACAACCTGAGACTACGTGTGATAATGATGGGTCACGACTCTGTCTGGTCCCTGAACGTGAATGCTACTGTAATGTCTCCAGGCTGAAGGTCAACATAGAGCGTGAAGATTGATGAATTATTCATGTGGGAAAAGAGGACAGAATGGATGGATGGATGGATGGATGGGGACAAATGGATGTGACGGAAACTAATAGTGGAAACGGACGACCGAATGGGTGAAGATGGATGATCAGAAGTGCGAAGAGCAAAAAATTACAGACCCGCAGGAGACATGAAAGAGGGCAAAAATGTCAGAGATTCAGTGTCGATCCCTGTGAAAAGAAGTACTGGTGACTGTGGCTTTCCTTGGCTGACATGCGAGTCACACTACCATAACTCACTTAATACCAACCCTTTTAGAGCTTTCGGACTGATTTTTCAAGACCCATAGAATATTGTCTTCTGTGCCAATATAAGCAGTGAACCTACCAAAAGAGAGAGTAGATTTATCAGGGAAAAAAAAAACGTTTGCTTCCTTTTTCCATTTTTTACTAATCAGCAGTAGAACTTGGGTTGGTTCCACCCAAAAAAGAACAACACTAGTTTCGACCAGAAGTGGCGCTTTTCAAAGAATCATTCAAACTAGCTTTGCTCAACACTAACAAGTATCTCTTTAGCATGCTAAGCTAACACGATGTGGTGATTACTCACCGCCTAAAGCTTGTTTCATCACAAAGTCCATCTTGAGTATTTGGGTGTGTTAAGCTTCTTCTTCTTGGATTTCAAAGGCGAGCTAGCATGTAACCTCCGCTGCAACGATCTGGATCTCTCGGAATGCACCTGTCGCAAGAAAGAAAGAGAACTAAATCAGATTTGTTCATCACAAAGATGACATTTGTCACATGGTCTGCCGCCAAAATGTACTTGGAGAAGACAATAACAAAAGACATTATGGAACACATTCAAACGGGATAGCTGATTATCTGAATTTAGAATTGTGTGCCTTCACTGAGCTCTGTTAGAAGACATGCAGCGGAATTCATCGCTATACCAGTGAGTGTCGTTTTCTGTTTGGTAGTATTTTTTATCGGGTTTAGAATTCACTTCAATTCATCATTAAAATGTATTTTTTTCACTTTGATTGCCTCACTGTTGTCATGTGATCCAAACAAGGGTGTAATAGTGAATATAGCTGCGTGCACAGCGTGTGACACTGGCCAACGTGGGAAACAAAAAGCGTGATGCACAATTGGATGTGGGGGGTCGCACGAGACATCATGGTGATTTTTATTTTTCATTTTTTAAATAAAAAAGCTGTTCCTATACTAGCCCAGTCCATTCAAACATTGCAATCCCGCATGAGTTGCGAGATCTCCAAGCAGCAAGCGGAGCCCAGGGCACCGCCCCCAACATCCTCCTTCCATCTTCCCTTCTTTTTTTTCCCCCTTTCTCCTCCCTCGTTTTCTTCTGTTTTAATTTGATCGTCCCGAAGGCTGGCAGCTCCGTGACGCAGGATAATCTCATCAAAGCAAGCGGGCCCGCGTAATCGCTGCTTTCCATGCTATTCTCTCTTTGTTTTGCTTTCTTCCTTCACTCTTCATATCCATCTTTTGCTTCTTTGTTCCTTCCTTGATGCTGGTCAAGATTCTTTTGTTTTTTGCTCCTTCATTCTCCAATATTTTTTTCCTTTCCATCTCACTCCTTTTTGCTTCCCTTTCCAATCTTGATCTGTCCACGTTTTCCATTTTTCCTTTCCTTATCCACTTTCCGTCAAATTTCCGTCAAGACCAGCACTGATGTGTACCACCAGTGAATTTATCTTTCATTGATGAATATTTTTGGAGACATGTTTTTAATTCCACCATGTATTGTGCGTTCATGGCAAATCCACTAAATTAGCTCTTTAAATGCATATAAGGTTTGTTTTTGAAAGACTTTGGTTGAAAAAATAATTTATTCGAGACTCACATGTTGCAGATGCTGTGTTTTTGGCTGTCAAATTTATTTCCAAGAAAATCAAAATGTGAATCATTTTTATAGGCCAAGGAATTTGTCTTCTGTAGTTTATGAAACGAACATTAATGAGAGAATGATCTTTAACTGATCAATCTTGTTGTGTTTTTTAAATGTGATTTTTATGGACGTGTTCTTGTCCTCGACAAGTCTTGGTCAAGGTACGTTCTGCTCTTGAGCAAGTCTTTGTGTCAGATTAGTGTGGTCTTGAGCAAAAAAAAAACTACTGTCAACATTTTTCAATCCTTCATTCATCTCATCCGTTCTTTCCTTTTTTATTTTTGTGTGTGTTTTTTTTTCCTTGCCACTTTTCTGGATTTTTGCTGCCCTTTTCCCACACAGTGTTTACCTTCAGTGAACCTATTCACATTTTTCCTTCTTTTTTTTTTTCTTCCTGATCCTACACGTTTTCTTTCCCTTCGTCCCTCCCATTTCTTTTCTGATTCCATCCACTTTTCTTCCCCTTTCAAGTCCGTCTATTTTTTTTCCTCCTTCCTTTGGTTTCTTTCTCTTGTTTTTTCTTTCCTTCTCCACTTTTCCTTCTTTTTCCTGACAAATGTCTTCAGTTTTTTTCATTCTTAACCCTACCAACCTTTTTTCCCCTTTCCCGATCCCAACCATGTTTTTTTTTTCAAAGCTAAATTTAATCCGTCAATGTTTGCTTCTTTCTTAGAGTTTCTTGATTGTCCACCCCCCACCCCCATCCCTTTGATTACTCTATCCACCTTTTTACTCATTTATTGAATCACAGATTTTTTTTCTTTCCGTAATGGTCAGGATTTTTTTTTTCTTTAAAAAAATGTATCTTAAAGCCAGATGCCATTCAGAGACCTGTCATGAACGAACCCCCTCGCCCTACACCACCCAGCAAGCCCCCCTGGGGCAAGTTCAGATGGACACCAATAAGAAATCAATACTGCGCAGTGCAAAAGTGGACAGAGATGGATCACTACAGGTCAGTGGGATTCAAACAATGGGCGGTCAATTTTTACCAGAGCCCTGTTTGTTATGCACTTCATTATTCCTTCTCATAAGCTCATTAATAACACAACATCAACTCTTGTCAGGAAGACAACAAGACAGGTTGTCATGGAAACGCCAACATTTCATTCATAATTAGAAAAAAGAAAAGAAAAATAGCAGCAGGCATACGTCGCAGATGAATCGACCGACGATCGATACATTGATGAATACCTATGTATTTCCGTGTTTGTGTGCGCGCATTTGGTGGGAACGCTATTCAAGCTCTGCCCGACTTGGCCACTGGGGGGCCAGTGTGGGTCCTCATATTGAGTTGTGTTGTTACATTGAGGAGTAGAAGAAAATCACGATCGAGTTTCGTAGTTACAACTTGGCTTTTGACAGCTTCGGAAGAGCATATGTCTGGGAGTATTGTTTGGATGCTTCTATGTCTGGCTTCCTGCAATGTTTGTGGATAAGTGACCGTTGTTTGAGGGATTCAAGTGCCTCGATGAGCGTGCTAATTTTCAGAGCTGATCATTTCACAAAAATTGAGCATCCGATATTCATCATCCGTCTGCAGCGTGGGTACCCTTCCGTCGTCCGTCAGTCTTTTTTTCCACTGGGGAAGGCCGGTTCGCCTCTGATTTTAAACAGGCTTCCGTGAGCGTTTCTAAAAATCTGTCAGCGTTTCTAAATATATATATATATATATATATACATATACATATACACATACACATACACATACACATACACACACCCACACACACACACACACACACACGATCCATTGAGCCAATTCATAATTTGTCATTTGTTACAGGCAGAGTGGAAATAAAGACAAGCGTGCGTGTGTGCGCGCTCGTCTGCGCGTTAGGATTGGATGTAAAGATGGAAGGAGGCTCAAGCGGAAAAAGGAGGGCAAAAAAGTAGGGCGAGAATGTGGAAGAAAACAAGGCAAGGAAAACGACAGGAAGGGATCTTCATCACTCGCCCCTTTCACGCTGACTATCCCAGTCTGTTTTTGTTTCCCCGTTTCACTGGTGGTCCTGCGTGAAAGGCAACGGGGGTGCAAACATGCACACACGCAGGGTACGCGCACTGAGTCAACACTTTTTCCGCTCAGGTGAACTTTGAACCTCACACCGGTCCCCGGCAACAGGTGTGAGATGCCTGTTACCACGGCAACACAGGGGCTCACAGTCCAAGCTCCCTGACTGGATGGGAACGCCGGCATGTTTACACTTGGTAACAGGAAGCGGTGTAAAAAGGGGATCCAGGGAACATGATTTTTTTTTTTTTTTTGCAAGGCGAGTCACAGTCGCTGTTTCCATTAATACGACAGTCAAAGACGCAAATACAAAATGACAACACTCACAAGAGGCTGCTGTAGACCACAGCTCGAGGCCAGATGCTCACACACAGACCAACTGATGTCACTGATGAGGTCACACCCCTGAAAGACACAAATATTACATGACATGACAATGCATTACATATCATGAATAGCATTTCAATTTATTTCAGTGGGAAAATGAATTAAATACACACAGAAATTGAGTCACGACTTTGAGAATTAAGCAGCGTTTTTTACAGTAGATTGGGCCTGCCTGGACCATCTCTGCACTTGCAAGCTGGTGCTGCCACTCAGGCCTCATTGCTAAAAGATGAGCATGTGAATTTTTCATGCGGTCGTGTGGCGCGGCCGACAGCAGCAGGAGGAATTAGCGCAGACAACAACAACACTCAAACAGAGACTATGTACAGTATATCATATTTCGAAACAATCATTGAGGCACACAATGAGAAAATATTCCAGCCTGTTGGTGAATGTATAAATTTCAAGCATTCACACAATGTTCATCAAACATAGTTACTACCTTGACAAGAAATGATAAAAAAAGCGAATTCTTGTCAGTTCTGTCCATCTGTCTTTCATATGTGGTCAAAAGCTGGTCGCAGTCGGACAAAATCTGGAGAAGGACTTCACCTGGAAGTAGACCCCTATACCAAATTTCAGGTTGCTAATTCAAACTGCCTTTGGGGGATGGATTTTAAAAGAAATTCGAAGGAGCAAGGATCCTTGAAAATGACCCCTAAAATGGCCGCTTCAAACCTAAATGGAAAACGCCTTGCGTCCATTGATATGACTTTTCAAGACTTTTTTGTGCGTCTACTCATGACAGACATATCTACCAAATGTCACGCTGTTAAGTCAAACCGCTTTCAGGTGCTGGATTTTTACATGAAATTCTATGAGCGAGGATCCCTGGAAATGACCCCTAAGATGGCCGCTTCAAAATGCATGGGAAACTTCCTGTGTCTTGAGACTTTTTAGTAGTTCTACTCTTGAGAGTCGTGTGTCATGTTGACCAAATTTTGTGCTGCTAAGTCCAACTGGCTGAATTTTGAAATAAACTAAATTCTTCTTCCTCCAAATGCTGATTTACTTGGCAAACGCACAACACACAACACGAATCTGCACACAAAAAAACACACTCGTTGTAGACGAACACCCTCACCCACGCGCATGCACACACTCGTGCAAATATTGATATGAAACATGATATCAGTGTTCAATTCTTTGTGTCGTATACGTGTCACAACATCTGCACACAAAACAAGGGCATGCACCCAAAGTAAATTGGGGATGTAGCGCGCGCGCCTTGTCAAAGCTGCTTCCTGCCATCTAACCTTCATCACATCCTCCTCCTCCTTCTTCCCGCCACTTGCACATGCATCAAATGATGAAGATGAGGATGAAGACGACCAAGCCTTGCCTACCCCTGCGTGCACGCGGCCGTCTCCAAAAACCTCGTTCTTGTTTTTTTTTTTTTTCTAAATAAAGAGGGTCAATCTGCCAAAGCGCACACGCCCCCGCCGTGTTCACGCGCACGCTTGAAACCTCAGCAGGGGGGGGAAAAAAGCCGCAATGGAGGAAGGCGTGCGTGTGCGTGATTCTACTGACCTGCTGCTGCTGTCGTGCGCGTGAAGCGGCAGAAAGAAGGATCCCGCTAGTGTGCAGCAAAGCCCCAGCCTGACCACCCTCATATAGACCCCCTCAAACGCACACTCATGTGTGCGCAAACCCACGCGCACGCGCACACCGGGCAACACGCCTTTGTCTCTCAACCCGCCCCCTCCCGAGCTTCATCACCTCCTCACAGCGGCGCAGCATATGGACGCACTCACTCCCTGTGTGTGTGTGTGTGTGTGTGTATACAGTATATTGTGTGTGTCTTTTGCTTTTTTTTCTCTCAACACTGACGTCAGGTTTAACATTCACTAAGTGCAGTGGTACCTCCATCTGCAAGTTTTTCAGCAAACAAGCAGCGGTTTGGCACACAGTGATCAAGTCGCCTGGAAAACTAAACAGAAGACGTGTATTAGCCTAATGCTAACACGAAATACAAAATAACAATAGCAGGCTCAAGAAACTAAGCGTCAATTTTGTGGCGTCAGAAGTACTCATGTAAATGAAACTTGAACATAAACGTTGCAAAAATACATGTAGTTGAATAATGCAGCTATACTCGCAGTCACGGGCGATTTTAGGTTCAGAGCTTTGGGGGTGCTGAGCACCCAGAGTGTCTGGCTGGTTCACTTTTTTTTTTCATTTCACTTAGTGATTTAGGATCATTCATTAGATATTTTCTAATGTTCACGTTAATGCTGAAACCACATTCATGTAAAAATAAGAAAACATGAACAAAATGGACAGTGCTTTTCACAGGACAGCGACTCACTTCATATGAAACGTCATATGAAACCACAATTTGTCTCTTTTCATCAAAAAACGGGTGTAAGAAATCTGAAATGTAAAAGAGGAGTGTGACTCACCAAATTAATTTTTTCCATGGATATTTCTGGCTGCTTTTGACTGACTCAAGCAGTCTCCTGTCAGCCAGCGAGAAGTCCTTACATGACAGGTGGAGTGATTGCCGCTTGTTCTGAGATTGCCGCTTTATCTGATCTAGGATGTTATGTGTAGTACCGAGAGTCTCCATTAGGAGCGCTGTAATGTGCTATCACTATTTAAGAACCAGCAATGTAGGTTCGAGCAAGGATACAAGTAAAAGACAAGACATTGAGCTGCCAACCCGTCTGTGTCCGTCGTTATTGACAATCGATCGCCATCCATAGCTTTATTAAAAGCATCTTATACTACAGGATCGGTAGATTGCAGTTTCGTTTGGTCACTGATAGTGTAGTGGTACACACGCCCGAGTTGTGTGCGGGCATCGTGGGATCGATTCCCGCTCAGTGGCGGTGTCTGTGTGTGCCCTGCGACTGGCTGGCGACCAGTTCGGGGTGTAGTCTGCCTTCGCCCGTTGACGGCTGGGATGGGCTCCAGCACCTCCCCGCGACCCTGTACAGAATAAGCGGTTTGGAAGATGACAGATGATGAAACTTGAAAGTGAGAACTACTAATGTAAGAGAGTAGAAATGGCCTACTTGGTCATCTTGACTCGCAAGTACTCAAGGAATACAGTGCCTGCGTGAAAAATGCAAAAACTTAAAATTAAAGAGTCATAGAGAATCGTATGTATCAAAGTCTTAAAAAGTATAAATGGCTCACAAGCACTTGACAATAGAAGAGAAGTGAAGTGTCTGAAATGAGGCTGCGTTTAGGTGTCGTGGTTCATCACAGTGTCAGGTCCTTTTCAACTGCTTGCTGTTGATGTAAAGAATCCCCCCCCCCTCCCCCCGGGGCAGCTGCTCACTGTGTCTAGCTAAAGTGACATCAGCTGAACAAACATAAATGTTGAAATGTGTGTCCAGCATACGGACACATGCACGCACTGAGACGAAGTCAAATGTGCGAAGCAGTTTGTCTTTTTCTCCGTTTTTGTCATCACAAGTTGTGGCTTTTCCCGCTAATTAGCACTTTCCAAACACTTTCAACGACGCTCGTTCCTGCTCATTCAGTCAAGTGGATATTTTACTCAAAGTCGACACGCTCCAATATAGGCGTGTGTTTGTGTGCGTGTGTGTGTGCGTACGCGTGTGCGTGTGCGTGCGTGTACGCGTGCATGTTCAATCTAGAGACGACGTACAGTACCTGTGAATCTGCAAGCTATACGCAGGCTCCCTCTAGTGGTATACAAAATAATTATTGCATAAAACACCAATGACATTTACAGTCAAAATCACAGACGTAAAAGATTGAAGCTTGCTGCTATATACATGCACACAGCATTTTTTTTACTTTTCAGTTCAGTTGTATGAAACTTATCATAGTCATGAATTGTTATTTATTTAAAATAGTTCAGTACAATATTTGGAACGTATCAAAGTCGAAGTCAGCTTTATTGTCAAGATCTTCTCATGTGCTGAACATGCAAAGTCATCGAAATTGCGTTCCTCACATTTCCAGGTGAAGACATGACACAAAAACAACAAGACAAATATGCCTTTTTTCTTTTAATGTCGTCTTTTCGTGTTCAATAAATCAGTCTCAAACCTGTCCTCACCTAAAGTAACGCACGAACCATTTCTAAAAAGACAATAAGACGGGCAACACAAATTGGGGTCGTGACAAAGCCAAGGTTAGCTCACCAAATAGAAGGCCCGCAACAGCAAATCAAGCATGTCAACTTCACCAAGTTTCTTTGGTCATCATCGCTCGGGTCCATATACGGGCCCCCGAGGTTGTGTGCGTGGCCCGCGGTAAAAATGAGCGAGTGACACCCCTGGTCGAGAGCGCCTTCCGATGCAAAGTCATGCGTGTCAGACTGAAACCCCCCGAAGCTAAACTTGAATAGAATGCAAAAGTATATAATAATATGCAGCTTTGCCATTCCACTGCGGGCTCTCGTCTGGGCGAGGCCGCCGTCAAGGGAGTCCACCGCCGTTTGCCACGTCTTCCATTCGACTGGCTTTGTGTGAGCTCCTCGTGCGGCCGACGCCTTCCGGCTTCTTATCCATCACGCCGACACCATGGAGAGAATTCAAGGCTGCAGTGTTGTGGTAACGGAAATTCCATTCTATACTGTTGTGTATTTTTTGGGCGTGTTTTTGCCATTTTGGATGTTTTTTTGTTGCTTTTTGTCTGATGCTCTGAAAGGGACACTGGAGGAGAAGAAGAAAACGATCCTCGGCGTCCGCGCCGACAGGAGTGTAGTGCAGTGAGTGTATTTTTGCTTTTTTAATCAACTCGTATTTTGTTTTCGGGAATGAATATTTTCAGTTATCAGTATGTGCGTATTTCTGCTCCTACAGTTTTACATGAGCTTATTTTTTCAAAGTTTTTTGTTCACTGCATATATTTCTTTTTCGTCATTGCATTTTATATGACCTATTTTTCACTTGTTTAATAATTCAGTGCAGGACATTGGACAAGTACAGCTCAGTTGTAATACTTCAATTACACAGTGAAAAAGAAATGATGGTTGAATTTTATTTTGCCAAGTGGTTGCACAAAATAAAATCATCTGTGTCCACATACATTTTCAAAGTAGATACATATTCTGCAAAAAAATGGATTCAGATTATTCTATTTCATGTCGTGCAACCACTTGACAAAATAATATTGAGTAATGATGCGCAGGATTTTTTTTTCATTGTACTTCAAGAAATCTTGGAAATTTTTGCTTCCAAACTTTTGTCTTTTCTTTTACCTTCAGCGTTTATGAAACTTCTTCGAAATGCATTTCAACGGTGGCATGATCAACGTCAGCAGAGGGCGCAATGCGCACCACCTCTGTCCACATGCAAGATGACAGGTGTGACTGAAGCCCGTCGTTGCCGGAATCGATCGAACGTTGCGCGAAACAATCGTCTGAATCCAGGTACACATTTTAAAACGACTATACATCGACTTAGAAAATGTATCTGGCTCCAGATTGTTTCATTTTGCGCAACCACCAGACGAAATATCCATCCACCCATTATCCTAAACGCTTATCCTTACAAGGTTCTGAAATATAATTGAGTCAATTCATCTATCATTTGTTTTCTCTGCACACCATTTTTTTCAGTGTAATAAACCTTTAATGTTTGCACATTCCTTTGTTTTATTTAGATTTTTGGGGGGTACTTTTTCCTTAGTTTCTGTTGTCTATATACTTTCGTCTCTTGTTTTATTTTAATTTTATTGTACTAGTTTTTGTGAAAATATATCTAAGTAGCTCAAAGTAGGGTATATATATCTATATCTATATATATCTCACACTAAAGTTGATCAGTTTGAACATGAAATATCCGTTCATGTATTCAACTGAATGTAAGATGAAAAGGATTTGCAAATCATTGCCTTCTGGTTTTTATTTACGTTTTACACCACGTTGGAATTGGAATTGGGCTTTGTATATCAGTGCCATCAGATTCTGAATTTTAATTACTAACAATAAATGTGACTGATCATTATTATTTTTCGGCCTCAAAAGTTCGACATTTAGCTGCCAAAGGTCGCTTCCAGGTCCCCAGGCCGAAGAAGTCAAGCCTGCTGAATGTTGAAGTTTTCAAGCTTCAGAGGCTGCATTGAATATTTTTTGATGGTCATTAAAAGCTTTTCTATTCCGAATCTGATGAGACGTATACACTTATACACCGCGCCATGTGACAAGAGCAGAGTGTGAAGTATGCGAATGTGGTCATCACGAACTAAGCCACAAGATCCCATGCTTGAGCCACAAAGATACATTTCCAGGTAGGGTGGAAACTGATAAAAACATTTAAAACTGTATCCATTTCGGAACAAACAGCTCCCAGAGTTCATGGCCGATGTGTGTGTGTGGTTTATCAGACAAAGCATGTTTAAAACGATGTCCGGTAAACGCGCTTTTACAGGAGAGAAATGCTGAGCGAAAAGCGTGAGCGTCCAATCAGATCCCAGATCATGCGTCGTCACCTGTCCGTCAATATAATTTACACGATATAAAAACATCAAGACAGAGGAGTGAATGTAAAAAGAAAACCAAGCTTTATATCAAAAGCAGATTTTTTTGTGTGTACATTATATATTACAACAGCGCCACCTACTGGCGGCATAGGCCATGGCATATAGATACGTGTCTCAGTTGTAACCTTTTCCCACTACTAGTGCCACGTTTGGCCTGCTACTATGCAATTTAACCATACTAGTAATCTGCTGTGCTGCTACACAGTCAAAATAAGGTCCATGTACTAGTAAACAGTCTTCACGAGTAGCACGTCAGACTTCCTAGTAATGTTTATTTCTCTATCACATTTATGTGCACTAGTAGGGTGATTACATGTTAAAAGTGTGGCAAAACTGTGCACTAGTTGACATCTGTGCACAACTAGTACTACTAGTGAAGCGCTGGATGTTAATAAGGAGAGTTTTATAATATCACTGTCAGTAAAAGTAGCACCCAGCTGTCAACTAGTGTACGGTTTTGCCTCATGAGTGCTATGTAGTCCTACTAGTATGGCGAAGTTGTCCTAGTAGTGGCAAAGTCTGTACTCATTCACAGACATGATGGTGGAAATTAAGGATATGGAATTAAAAAACAAACTATTTGATACCCTTGATAAGGACGCTACTAGTATTTGACACATGCCTGCTAGTTGACCCCAGCAGTGCTATAGTGAAAGTGTGTTGTAGTCGTGACTAATCAAGTTAAATAGCACATTAGTTGGCTAAAAGCGGCCCTTGTAGAAAAAAAAATTACTGGTAGGACACCACTTTTCTAGTAATGATGCCCAGTTGTTCTACAAATGTGCTATGTACTAGTAGGTGGAAGCTGCAGTTTAAGATTGTACTAGTAGGCCAAAGGCACCAGTAGTGAAACAAATGTTACCAGTAAGACATTACAAGTGGTCTACAAGCGTGTCCTAGTTGTTACACTTGTGCTTTATGTAATAGTAAATGGGAGTTGGAGAACAGTAGTAGGCCAAAGGTGGCTATCGTAGTGGATAAAGGTTACTAGTAAGATACTAGAGCACCCTAGTTATTCCACTAGGCTACTAGCAACCACTAAAGGGCTTGTCGTGGTCCGTTCGATGGTCATGTCAGGAATCATTTGGGAGGCCAAAGAGTTTGACAGTTCCCGCCTCTCGGCTGTTGTCGTACTTGTCGTCCTTGTCGTCGCAGGAGTAGGCCAGCAGGTGGCGCTTGGGGTGCCAGGCCACTGTGAACGTGGGCGAGCACTGCACCTCCCACAGCTTCTCGCCTGCCCAACACACGTGTACAATACAAATTTCACATTTTGCTCTGAACGCAAAGCAAGTAGGCTACAAGATCTTTTCATTCAATTTGTTCAATTTGAAAAGAAAGAATATTTTTTAAAAATAATTAACAGGTTGCAAATGTGAAAAGCTATTTAATAAACATGGATGCCACTGTCCGGCATAAACTCACCATTTCCAAATCGTCTCCGAATCAGTTATCGACCCCCTTGACTATCAATAATTAGACAAAACATAACGGTCAAGGAGGCCGCGAACCAATATTTGGAGCTGAGATTTATGTGCAGTAAAAGGGAAAGTATTAGCATCAAAATGTTGACTAGTACAAAATCGAACACGTAACTTGGCTGAAATGCCTTGTAGCATTTTAATCTGATTGAACAGCGAAAGTCTTTTATTTCTATTTTAGACAATAGACTTTTTTTCTAACAGAAAAAGGCACAGAGAGATCCCAGGCTCAGCCGCATGTCTTAGAACGTTTACAGAAACGTTCAAGAGCTAAACAGTTCCCTGAAGTTTACCCAGTTTTAATCTGAACCTATAAAAAATAAAAATAAAAAAAAATAAAAATGATCAATTTAAAAAATGGTGTAAAATTACCCAAAAACGGTGCAGATAATCGGCCTGGACGATTATGAAGTACCTTTCCAATTGAATTGAATTTCATTACAGATTTGATGTGTTGCGCATTTAACGCGCCAATTGGCCACTATTTTGTTTGACAAACACAGGAAATATAACAATATGATTTTAAGAGTTTTGAGGAGGGCTGCGACACGGAATCAATGCAAATCCATTCTCAAAAGTGCCATTAATGAACTTCCTTATTGGATTGTTTTGTCGCAAAGGCATTTCGTGGTCAACGCGTGTCTCTTTGCTATTTGTTTGCCGCACAAACCTGTTTCCACCTCGGCGATGTCGATGAAGTGGTCCTCGGATGCCGACGCCAACATCTTTCCGTCGTGGCTGAAGCTCAGCGTCCTCACGGGCCAGTCCAACCTGCGGCGCACGTCAGACCACAATGATTTTTTTCCCCATCACATTTGATCACACAAGATTACATGATGACTATTCATACTAGTAATGATTTAGATTCATTGTTGACTTAAAATACAATAGAAATATTGAAATGAATTCAAAACAACAATGGAGGCATTTGTTGTGACTCAGACGTTCTCTGACGCTAGGTGAGACACTCGATGGCCGTGGAAAAAGTTAGAAATAGATGCAACGGCGCGCTCCGCGGACAGCGCGCTCACCTGGAGAAGCAGCGCACGCACACCAGCTCGTCCAAGTCCCACAGGCTGACCAGTGCGTCGTTGCTGCCCGTGGCAAAGTACTTGCCCGTCGGGTCAAACTTGATGCAGATGCAGTTGGACGGGTGCGCGTTGATGGACTGGATGGTCTTCAGCTCAGGGTAACTGCAACGACAACGCGTCAAGACAAAAGTCCAGCAGGCCGGCGGGGTGTGCCCGCGTTGCGCTGATCACCTGAGGATGTTGATGCAGCCGTTGCCGTTGGTGAGGAAGAACATGTCGTTGTCGTTGTTCCACGAGATCTCATTGACCTCGAACTTGAACTTTTCCTCGGCTTTGGTTTTGTGCGTCTTGGCGTCGATGAAGGTGACCACGTCTTCCTTGTTGCCCACAGCGACCGTCTGACCGTCCGGACTCCAGCAGATGTTGATGTTCTCGCCTTCCGTGGGGAAAGAAAAAAAGGCCAGTGTTATGGTTTGAAGCCAGAATGAGAGTTTCTATTAATTGTTGAAAGTCAGGTTAAGGTTCCAAATTAAGGTTTCAAATCTGGATGACGCTCCTAAATATAAATATAATGGAATGTAAATTAAGCAGCAAAATGCATTCGTTTTTAGCCATCTCTGGGGGCGGCCAGTTTGTCTTCTGACGGCTGAAAATGACATCACAACTGCTCACAACGCCCAATCATGGCTGACCGGTTTTCTGAATCTGAGCCGTGATTGGTCGTTGTGAGCAGTTGTGATGTCATTTTCAGTCGACAGAAGACAAAATGGCCGCCCCCAGAGATGGCTAAAAACAAGTGGATTAACACTTATTCCACAAACGCAATATTTATCAGAATGCCCTGTTTCAACTAGTGGGCTTGCACAGAACATATTCTTGAAAAAAAAATGTTTGCGTTGACTTGCCCTTTAAAACTCTGGTTAAGGTTTCAAATGATGGTTTCAAGCCAGTATTAGGATTTCACAGTAGAGTTGAAATTATTTTGATAACCAACCATTCACAGGTTATTTTTGCAATTAGTCGACTAACCAGATCATATGAAATTTTCAAATAGGGTTTCAAGACAGGGTAGGTGTTTCTTATAATTATCATGGAAAATATGACTGTGTTCAGAATCAATCACTCATTCCCTCATCACTGTATAGACATTTTTATACAGTGCACTATATAGTTGACTGTCAGGCTGAAATGATTCATCGAATAGTAAGTTCTGAATGGAGATTTTAGTCATGTGCACCATATAATCGATTTTGTATTGTCGCTGCTTTTGCCAACCTTTGGTGTTGACGACGGCCGTGCACTTGGTGGTGCGCACGTCCCAGATTCGGACGCTCTTGTCGCCCGACGCCGTGACGAAGAGGTCCGGGTTGGTGGGGTGCCAGCATAGTTGATCCACGCTGTCGCTGTGGCCACGGTAGTTGTTCTCCTTCACCTGCGCACTCAAAAGGCCAAACATGACGGAGCCATTGCATGCTCATCAGCGTTACCGACTGGGTGGGCTAGAGCTTGAAAGGAGTGGAAACCGTTAATCGGAAAAGGTCCATTACAGTCTAACCTCGGCTAACAACGACAACATCAACACTCTTGTTCTCTGACGTACATGTCACTCACCGGAAGAATTTTGATACGAATACTAGGCAATTGAGAACCTATTGTCATTCCAGTGCCACTTTTGGCTCCAGTCAGTAGAGTAAAACAATTCGACGGATTAATTGGTTGCAAAAGTATTCAACAGGTAAAGTAAGAGTTTCGAATCAGGGTTTTAAATTAGGGTTAGGGTTTCAAATTCGGTCATAGTCATAGTTAAGGTACAGAACAAAGGTTTAGATTTCAAATTTGTGCTTCAAACCAAGGTTATAGGACATTGGACACGAATTAAAGTTTCAAGCCAATATCCTGGTTTTAAATTTGGCTTCTGGCCTAGGTTTTGAGTTTTCAACAAGGATCATGGTTACAGATTAAGGTTTCAAGAGAGGGTTAGGGTTTCAGATGAGGTTTAGTGTTTTAAATTCGGGGTTTATGCCAATGTTGTGGTTTCAAAGAAGGGTTTAAAGTTAGGGTTTGAAACCAGAGATACAGTTCTAAACAGGAGTTGGTGTTTCAAGCCAATAGTAGGGTTGTAAATTTGAGTGGGTTTGGGGTTTAAAAAAGTGAGCATTAGGGTTTCATATCAGGTTTGATGACAAGAAAATAGATATGATTTTTTTTGCCAATGGTTACATTCAGAGTTGTGTAAAAGCAGTGTTCTTGTTGTGGCGTCATGTATTAAAAAAAACGTTTGTTGTTTATTATTACTACAATGTGTTGAAGCATTGCATTTACGTCAATCCGGAACGCGTTATTTTCGCGAGACGACTTCAATGCTTTCTTCAATTTCATTTAGTCGTAGTTTTATAATTTGTTAAACAATTTGAGCAAGAACGTCGCCGTGACTAAGTCTACTAATAATAGCAATAGATTTAAACGTGTTAATAAATAGCGGCTAGTTTTGGTTGCCCGTTCTTTTCATTCATTCATCGGTCCCGCCATGGTGACCAAGGCCGAACTCACCAGTCTGTCTTTTTCCAGGACAAAAACACTGGCAGTTTTGTCGACGGATCCCGACGCCAGTCTTCTGCCATCGCAGCTCCACGCCACCGAGTGAACTTTGGCCGAATGCGCCGGGAACTCGCGACTTTTGTTGTTCGTTTTGAAAGTCTCCTGCATTGTTTGGTAGTAGCGCGACGCCATTTTGGCTCGACTGCGTCACAAGAGAAGAAACAGGAAGTGAGGGCAGTGAGGGCAGTGAGAGCGCGTTAGCGTTGCGCTTTAAGATTGAGCGCCCACTACTGCAGCGGGGATGTTATTATTATTATTATCATTATTATTATTATTATTATTATTATTATTATTATCATTATTATTATTATTATTATTATTATTATTATTATTATTATTATTATTATCATTATTATGTACCAGTGATAATTTATTAACTGATATTGTTATATTGTTTTTCTCCGGGTACTCCGGTTTCCTGCCACATTCCAAAAACATGCATGGTAAATTGATTGGACTCTCTAAATTGCCCCTAGGTGTGATTGTGAGTGCGGATGTTTGTCTCTGTGTGCCCTGCGATTGGCTGGCAACCAATTCAGGGTGTCCCCCGCCTCCTGCCCGACGACACTGGCATAGGCTCCAGCACGCCCCACGACCCTTGTGAGGATAAGCGGTATCGATAATGTATGGCTGGATGTTATATTGTAAATATATCAAATACATATAGTGACAACAAAAACGACAAAAAAATAGACATTAATATTGTAGGTTGAAACTCATACTACTGCTGCTACTACTACGACTACTACAAAGGATAATACTAATAATTGACTATATTGTTGCAGCTTCAGCATTTGATGATGAGGAAGAACGGTGGGGGGTGGTGATGACGTCAGAAAAGAGCGTGTGTGAGTGTGTGGGTCTCGTGTTTGCCGGCTGCAGCGGTCCTTCGAGTGTCTCCTCATCCCTCCTCCACGAGAACGAACGATGACATCTGGACCGGCGGAACCGGGCTCCTATTAACCCTTTCATACTGTCTCAGCCAACTATTTAATTTCTTTTTGTTTTAAACTAAAAATAAAACATTAATCCAAAAATGCTTTCCTGCTCGTCGTCGTCACCGGCGGAAGGATGCGAAGAGGAGAAGGAGAAGGACGCGCACATGCAGACGGAGGTAAAACCAACAATTCATTCATTCATTCATTGCTTATCGAATAAAAAGCTGTCAAATGCTTTAATTGGAGCCAACGCACGTGTATGGAAACAATATGCGGTGGTTTTGCCGAACAACGTTGATGGAGGATGATGATTTTCTGTTGTGATTTACGATCTCACCGGCCGGCTTTTTCTGGCTTTCAGGACCCCTCCCTAAATTAATGAGCCCACTCAGCACATTTGCACACATACATATGCATATATACACTTTTTGTATAGCAATAGAACTTCATTTAGTATTTAAATTTCTTCATATTGATTTTTATGACAGCAACAGCTCATGATCCAAAAGTATACCACAGCGTGTGAAATTTACTGATGAAGATCCCCCCCCCCTTTCATTCAACATTTTAACGAAAGAATGCTAACGTGTGCTAGCCACGTAGTGTTTGACCTGGGAAGTGACGAGTCATCACCGTGACAAACATGAAGACCAATCTTGGGATGCGGGTTGTCACGGCAACAGCTCGCAAAGACTTGTGGTTAGAGGTCATTCGTGGGGCGTCACGCGTGAAGCGGGCTAATGTAATTTTGCATGCAATGGTCAGAGCATTGGAGGTTTGTTCCGTTTGTAACTTTAAATCAATGTTCGTACTGTCAAATGTTTGTGATTTTTTGGTGAATGTAACGTTTAATATTTGTGACTCAAAGTGTTTCTGCTAATATATATTTATATATATGTTTATATAAATATATTTGTTATGTTTAATGTTTGCAGCGTTAACTTAAAGGTTTGTAATAATGAATGTGTGCATTTTTTATGTTCGTAAAGAAGGTGACGTTTGTAATGTTCTGTGTTTGTCATTGTAAATGTTAATAGCATCAAATGTAGGAATTATCACTCTTAATGTTTGGAAGGATTGTTTGTAATGTTTAACGGTCGCGTTCAAAGTTTGCGATGTTTGTAACATTGAATGTTTGTAGCATTCAATTGAATGTTTGTAGCATTCAATGTTTGAAACGTTTGAAGTTTGCAATATTAAATGTTCGTAACACTGAATGTTTGTAACGTTTAATGCTTGTAACGTTAAATCCAGAGCTGGGCATTTTACTAAAAATTCCCGGTCCGTTTATCGCCTTCTGCCTGCAGTGTGGGTATCTTTCCGCCGTCCGTCTATCCGCCTTTTCGACCAGCCAGACCACATTGTAACCGCCTATAGGCCGGTCCGCCCATCATTTTAAACGTGCTTCCGTTAGCGTTTTCGTTGACCAACTTCGACCAACCTCCACTATAGAACCACCCCCTCCGCTACCGAACTGAGCGATATTTGAAACAAAAGACTTACCGTGGCATGGAAGCCTCACTGCGGACTAATTACGTCTCCTTTTAGGACCCAGAAGCCTCGGTCATGGCCAACGGGAAACTGAAACCTTGCCGCGGCCATTGAAGCCTCACCACGAAAATAGCCGATAGACAGTAAAATAGATTGAAAAATGGGCTCCCGCCTATGTTTAGTTATTTTTATTTTTATTTGTATTTTTTTAAGGTTCCCGTTTTTTTTAATTTGCAATATGAAATGTTCATAACAGAAGCCAATAAATATTTAGTTTAACTCTTTTCAATGAATTTAAAAGGAGGGATTTGTAACAAATGTTTGCAATATCTCATATGTAGTGTTGTGTGAAGACAATTTGAAAGAAACATGTCAAGTCAACACACATTATGTGCCTTCGCGGGCCACATAAAATGATGTCACCTACTGGATCTGGCCCCCGGCCTTGAGTTTCACACCTGTGGCTTAAACGGTTAAGTGTTTCGAATGGTAAATAATCATAACACTGAATGTTTTAAGGTAATGTTCGCAATGTTTAATTATTCCATTAAATCTTCATGACAATGTTCGTCACATTGAATGTTTGGTCAAATTAAATGTTAGTCATGTTTTATGTTGGCAGTACCATTTTAGGCTTTTAATGTTTGCAACATTAAATGTGCCTAACATTGAATATTTATAACGCTGAAAGTTCATAATGTTTGTAACAATTTTACCCTTACAATGGTTCCAAAGTTGAATGACCATAACATTGAAGGTTTGTGATATTTAATGTTTGTAGTTTTGAATGTTTGTAAGATTCCGTGCTTGTATCATTTGAATGTCTGTTGCGTTGAATTTATTGCGTTTAATATCCAGAACTCTGAATCCTCATGAGTCATGTGTAATGGTTGCGATTTGAAAATGTTACATGTTCAAAAATGTTTGTAATGGAAGCAATGTTTTAAATTCCTCATTTTTAATGTTACTAAGCTTTAGAATGCTGGAAAAAATGAATGTAACGTCAAATATGGATAATGTGGCCGAAGAGGCACGTGTCTGTGCCGCCTCCTTGGGGGTTTGCTAATGTTAGCCATTAGCGTTCGGGGCTGCAGGTAGATGAGACCCAAAAAGTGGGCCAAGTGCTTCCTGCTGCTGCTGGGTTGAGGGTGGGGGGGGGGCTGTGGGTTGCTTGGCAGCGAGTGAATGTGAGCGAGGATGTTTCACCTTGCCATGATGCTGTCAGCTTTACGTAGCGTCACGCCAACGTGTTAGCTCAGACACATTTAGCTGGCTAGGCTGAAGCAGAAGATAACGTTGTATGACGATGCGTAAACGTGTAACGTCATGCTACGTCGTGTAACACAACCCAATATCGTATAACGCTGCTAATGAGTTGTAAGTAGTTAAGAGCATTTTTTTACGTGGAACTCTGCGAGGAGAGTTAAATAGCACCTTGTGAACAACATGTAATGCTGTGTAACGTTGTGTTCACGCTGCCAGGAAGTTAGTACAAATAAGTAAACCATACGTAGAACATTGCGTAATATTGTGTAATGTTGTCTAACTTTGTGTAACGCTTGCATCCCGCAGTGCAGCAGACTGACGGAGCAGAGGGACGAGGCCGAGAGACAACTCAAGCACATCAAGAGGGGTGAGTCTCACCACCCCACACCTCGTATTAACTCAAGTGCTAACATGCTAGGCCAAAAGTGGCTAAAAAAACACACACTCATTTTGCCTACAATAGGCCAGTTGATACCGTGACATGCACACACACCTCCATAGTGGGCGTGACTCAGGAGTGTGGTTGCCGCGGTGACGTCAGGTTTAGCGAGTCAGTTGCAGGCATCCGCTCGTTCCTGTTCCCGCCATGACGATCCACACAGGTAAGAATATACGCTCAATGAGTCATATTTACTTTATTAATTAGAAATGGGTGAATGCCGATACCGAGGTATCGGGCCGAGACCTGCCTTATTTTCAAGTACTTGGTATTCATGACGGCAGCTGATACCAATGGCTGACAGAACCTTTTTCGAAGTGAACTGTATCCATGTCAATCCTTTTAAGCCTTTTAAGATGCATATTTCTGGAGGTATATGTATGTTCATAAGGTTTATATTAATACTTCCAATGCATTATTAGTATGCTGCTCCAAAAATGTATTATGTTTATTATTTGTTAACTTAATTTACGCATGGCTGGGCTTTTTTTTCTTTTCATATGCCGATTAACTAATTTCTATACGTTTGTGTGTGTTTGTCATGTTTATATCAATGCTTGGAATGCATTATTAGTATGTTGTTACATGGTGTGCGATACCGTTTGTTAACTTAATTTGGGGGTGATGACTTTCTCCATTATGGTATTTGTTGTGTATTTTACACATTTTCCTGCTGCCATTGACTGAGAAACATATAATAATAATAATATTAATTCAGTTTATTAATAAGGTCTATTTTTCTTGCTGAATGCAGTACATGCAACATGGAGCTTTTAATTACTCATGTGTATAAAGTTGCCAACTTCATAGTGTCATGCCTAACAGTTAGCAGATGCCGGATTGGACCTGCTGTTCTACTTCTTATTCTTACTTTGTCCAAAATAGACTCATTACCTTTTTTTTTAAGCAGTGCAACTCTTGAGTGAACTTTGCCCAGCCGGTTTGAGGTGTTAAAAGACATTCTGTCGTAAAAATACCTCAGGTGGACGTTCGCCCCTCCTCACTTCTTGTGTGCTGAATAATTGAGGCTGGAAGACTTGAATAATTGACGCCACTAACAGCACCGCAGCGGTGCGCATGACCGGGTGACACCACAGAAAGTCAGCACAACTGTTTTTTTTTTTGGTCACACAAAAAATCAACTTTCGCCACTGTTGCAAGTTTTTCATCCTTTCGTTTTGCTGTCAGAGAAGTCATAAAAAAATACTTTTCCTGTTTTCCGTAAATCTAAATATCTCTTAGCGCCTTTCTCTTTGAGACCCCGCCTCTGTGAGTCCTCTGTGCTCTGATTGGTCAACACTCTGATGACAGCTCACATGGTGGAAATAAATTACAAGTGAATAAAAATGCAACTTGTGCTTTTGCTCCCGTTTTTCATGAGCTGACCTCACGCACACGCAAATAATCTCAATAAATCTCAGAAAATATTGTTCACAAATCTGCCTAAATCTGTTTTAGTGACCACCTCTCTTTTGCCAAGGTAACCCATTCACATTACAGGTGTTGCATACCAAGATGCTAATTAGACAGCAGAATTATTCAAAAGGTAATAAATCTTCTTTAGCTGCCCACAATAAAAGGCCTCTGAAAAATGTGCAGTTTTACTGTACTGTATTATCGCGGCAAAGGAGAAGTGCTCACAACCACTCACTGTATGTTGAACATATTTTGAGAGGAACAGCTCGTGAAAAATGGTAACAAAGAGCAAAGGGCTTCATTTGTTTTTTTCAGTATATTTCATTTCACATGTGAATGAAACATTTAACACACACACACGTTTTGTAATTTTCATTCAATGTAAGTCGAATATGAAACTTATTTTTCTGTATTTACAAAACAACAACAAACAATGTGTTGAAACAACTACAACATATAAGCTGACAGGAATTTGCCTTTATGAAACAAAAAACATTGTTAGTGCAGAAGAATGAATATCAATGTGAAAGGAAAGAAGCTCACAAAGTGGATCAATGATCTCTAAAAGCATTACTACTATGTGTGCGTGTGTGTGTGTGTGTGTGGGTGTGTGTGTGTGTGTGTGTGAGAGTGTGCGTGTGGGGCGGGTATATTTGTGTGTGTGTGCATGCATGAATGCATGTCAGTGTCTCAGATGGTGATCGAGGAGGTGAGCGTTCTGCAGACTCAGCTGGAGATTGAGAAATCGTGTCGGGAGAACGCCGAGGCGCTCGCCACCAAGGTCCGCCAGCCCGCCCACATAATCCTCAGCGGGATTAGCCACCGTTTGGGTTCTCTGCATGACTCGACATAAAACGGATGACATCCTTTGCTGCATCAGCAATAAAAAAAAAAAAAAAAAAAAAAAAAAAAGCATCCCTCTACTATATTTGCCACGTTGTGAGATCAAAGATGGGCAAGTTTGAGTGCTCAAGGTCATTTGAAGATGAAGTATGAACAAAATAGTTGTTAAAACATTCATATTATCAATTAACACATTAATTAACATGACGAATTAATTTAAAAAGTAAACAAATTTAAACCATTTTCATTTGTTAAGAATAATGATGAAATATTTACCTTACAGTTAAAATTTTCATAAAACAAATTAAATGCTAAATGTAAAGATTATGTAAAAATGTTCTAAACAAATCAACAAATTAATGGATGAGGTAAATTAATAAAAAAGTACCCCATTTTATGGAAAAATCAGGAAAATTCACGTAAGCCTACAGGTATATCTTGAATAACTTGAGCACTGTAGATCATAGCAATGTCCAATCCCATTCAAATACGCCTCCTAGTGGCTGTAAGTAGTATCATGATGACATCAGAGCAATCGAATTGGAAGCAAATGTGTCATGTGGTGACTATTATTGACACCTGCGATGCCCCATCCCCGACAGCTGAACAGTGAGAACAGGAAGTTGAAGTACCTGAGCCTGTCGTTGCGGGCGCCGTGCCTGGATGAGCTGCTTCCTGGTATCTCTGACTGCGTTGCCATGGAGACCGACGATGGCGAGGCGGCCAACGACGATGATGACGCAGCGCCCGACGCCTTTGAGCGCTACCGGCAGCAGGTCAAAGGTGACGTGCTGCAACAGCAAAAGGAAGTGAAAAGAAAACATAATGGGACATACAGGAAGTAAAGAAAAATTTAGACAAAAGTATCTAGGCGTACAGGAACGGGTAATAATATGGAGACAAAGGTATTAGCACGCACAAGAAGTAGAAAATATGTAGACAAAAGTGTCAGGACACGGAGGAAGTGAGAAAAAAATAGAGACAAAAGTATTGGGATACACAGGAAGTGGAAAGATAATGTAGACAAAAGTATTGGGACACACAAAAGTGGAAAGAAAATGTAGACAAAAGTATTGCGACACACAGGGAGTGGAAAGAAAATGCAGACAAAAGTATTGGGACACACAGGAAGTGGAAAGAAAATGTAGATAAAGGTATTGGGGCACACAGCGGGTGGAAGGAAAATGCAGACAAAAGTATTGGGACACACAAGAAGTGGAAAGAAAAGGTAGATAAAGGTATTGGGACATTCAGAAGGTGGAAAGAAAGTGTAGACAAAGGTATGGTACTCAAATTTAAACGTGTGTTTGTTTGCGTGTGCTTAAGAGCTGCGCGAGGTGGTGAGCAGCCTGTTGGAGGAGAAAAAGAACTTCCTGTGCCAGATTGACGAACAGCAGAGAAGAATCCAGAAGCTTGTCGACAAGGTCGGCCTCTTTTCCGTCTTCTCGTTTTTTTGCTCCGACATAATGCAGATGTGTGACTTTTTGATTTTGACTCGACGATCGATGGCAGTCGGCGCAAGATGAGAGGGATGCGAAGGAACTTCGCCAGGCTGTCGAGCGGCACAGCAAAACCATCGAGAGCGTCAACAGAGGTGAGAGCCTGGCGACCGCTGACTTGTTTACACATTAACCGGTGACCAGTCAGTTGTTTGTCTATATGTGCCCTTGAAATGGAATGGCCATTACTCCATTGTTTGCATATCCGTGCCCTCACATGGATGGCGACCAGTCCATTGGCAGGCATGCTCAGTCATGAGCAGACCCATCAAACGTCTCAAGATGGCGGCTTTTGTGAGGAAGAAGGCATGCTGGCTAATGGCCTTTGTGTGTGGACAGTTTCTGCGATGGCGTCGCAGGAGTACGAGGATATGAAAGAGCAGCTGGACTTGGAGCAGAGCCTTCGCGTCAAAGCCGAGACGTACGCACACCAGGTCAGAAAACACCAAAAGACCTAAACGAAAACGTCGCAAAATGTTACGTGCGAAATGAAAGAACCAAGACAATCTCAAATGAACGGATTACTTGTGAAAATATGTCTATGCACTTCTGCCCTACATCACAATATGGCTGATTGACATAATCCCGCCCCCATTAAAGTTTCTCAGCCAATGACTTGGAAGCTAGACTGGACAAACGCTAACTTTTACGAGGGCGACCAAAGCACTAGCATAGCAAAGACAAAAGGTAAACAGAGCTGCAGTTTTAGCATTAGCATTAGCGTGTGATCAGAATGTTATAATAATATTTGAATGTCAACGCAGGGGTGTGTGTTTTAAGATTTGGCCATGTCATGCGCCGCATCTCGACAATAATTGACAAGCATGTAGTGGCGCCTTAAGATACGAGCGACCTGATTTACATACGTTTTTCGAGACGCAGGCTGTCTCATTTCAGCGATTTTTTTTTTTGCTCTGACTTGCAAACGCGAACTGCGGGAAAGAAAGACAGCATATTAACATACGAATGCAGTCTTGTGGTTTTATGTTGGCTATTCAAAACAACCCCATAACCTCTGCTAGCTTGATGCCAGCGAGTTATTCGTTAGCTGCTAAGAACGATTAACATTACTTACTGCTTACTGAGCAGTGGTAATCTCCGCATTTATCTCAGTCTGTATTATACTGCCCCCAGGTGGCCAAATTGCACACACCAGAAGGAGCGGCACAATTAAGTGTTTGTTGTGAGGGTTACGGTTAGACAGAACTGCCCCTATTATGACTCCAATTCGCCCTGACAAGAAACATGCTGTCCAAATATGATGTCATCGTTACGCGCTGGTGAAACATGATCAGCATCGGTCAGACTCACTTGGCTGGCTAAACGGTGAAGTAAAGCACCCGGCCCAGACGGTTTGCCTGCAGGTTTTCCTCGCAGAGCCAAATTATGCTAACAGCTAACATGCTGCTGTGTGTGTGTGTGTGTGTGGGGAGCAGATGCTGGTGAAGCAGAAGGAGGCCAATCGTCAGAGTGCACTGCTGCTGCAGAGCGCCGAGCCGACCCTGCAGCTGCTCAGCGCCTTGGAAGAGGTCGCCGTCCTCACCAAGACGTTGGAGGAGGAGCGGCTGCAGCATCAGCGTCAGGTAACGTTGAACGCGTTTGCATTCCAATGCGGAAATATCCGGGATTGCTTCCAAGTCTTGATGTGCAGCATAAACAAGTGAGATAATGCGATTGCATATGTGTGCACACCCTCCTGTAAATGGGGATGTGGCTGTGTTCAGAATTGATCAATGATGTTAAATGGGATTCAGAACACACCTGACACCATTTAAAGTGCCTCTGATGAACAAGAACTCACAAGTTCTAGTAGGCTTTTCTTGACAGTTTTTGTCATTAGATTTTACAGCACAAGCCATAATTTTTATTAAAATAGTTTTTTATTTTTAGAAAATCCTCCAAATCTGGCATTTGAAAAGGAGTGTGTAGTTTAAAAAAAAAACATTTATCCACTCTATCACAGTCAACTTTCAGCTGTTCAAACAGGCTTTCCTATGCTTTCCTTGACATTTTTGTAGTCACACTTTGCACCAAAAACCACGGTTTTACCTATGTCTCATTTTTTTTTCAAATCAAAAAACGTTTGAACAGAATCCAGGCTTCCCGTGTGGAGTGCGCATGTTAACCGAACACCCAGAGAAAACCCACTCAAGCACGGGTCCCGATGCTTGCGTGGGTTTTCTCTGGACTCCAAATCACACGCTTTTTAGCGACCTATCTGTGTGTGCGCGCATGCGTGTGTGTGTGTGTGTGTGTGTGTGTGTGTGTAGGTGCGTGAGCTGCAGGCCGAGCTAGACGACAGCATCGCAAAGAAGAACCTCGAGAGTCTGCAGAGGCAAGTGGAGCTGCTGGAGGAGGAGAAGAAAGACGTGGAGGGACGACTGGGACAGATGGAGAAGGACAACCAACAGCTGCAAACACAACGTATGTTCAAACACACACTACCTAAGACATGGAGTGACGATCATCTGTGTACTATGTCGTATGTCCTGTATTCTGTCTTCTAAATACTGTAATCGGAGTGCTGTGGTGCATGCTATTTGACTGACTGTCTGGTATATGTTTCCTGTGTCCGGTGTACGGTTCCATGCACAATTTTATGTCCATAAACCATGTTAGGTCTTCCCGTGTCCCGTGACTTATGTGCAGCACACCGTCCTAGATCTAGTGTCGTCGTAGTTTGTGCTATGTCTTGTGATCAACTTTCTCTGTTCTGTCTCCGTTGTTTTCGGCACACAACCCAAGAGCAGGAGCCATCTTCTTCTTGTTCTCGTCCGCAGTCCAGCTGCTCCAGAGGGTCGCCATGACTACCAACACCCCACTCCCTCCGCCGCCCCCTCCTCCGCCCGCTCCCATGGCCCCCGGTGTGGCCTCGCCCCCGTCGCCCCTCCCTCAACCGCCGCCCCCGCCACCTCCGCCGCCTCCTCCCCCTCCTCCGCCCCCTCCGTCCAGATGTAACCCCCTCAGGTGAGAAGCAGCCGCGATGTTCCTCCTAACACGCCGACCAATTACAGTCGTACCTTGAGTGTTGCAAGCCAAATGTAGTGTTTAGTCTAGTCGAGTCTAAAGGCTCTCATGGTGTAGTTGAGTCCATAAATTCCCATGTCCTATTTGATTGTCTTTGATTGCGCGACTTAGTTGTCATCAGCTCTTGCATCTTAATTGACTCTGTAGGTTCTCATGTTGTACTTTGTACGCTTGTGGATATTCTCATTCATCCAGGTCATTTCTTTCTCCGGGCATTGAATTGATTACGACTGGACTGCTCTGGTTGCTTATGATTGACTCTGTAGGCTCTCATGTTAGTTTAGTTCTTGAGGCCACAGTTGTCAAAGTCAAGGGCCGGGGGCCAGATACGCCACACTTTTTTATGTGGCCCGCGAGAGCAAATCAAGCATTTCAACTTCCATGATGCTTGAAAAAGTCTGTGCCAAAATTTCCACTTGTCATATTGTCATCATCTTAAAATATGGCCCAAGTCATTTTTTCATTTTTTTCAGAAAACACAAAAAACTGAACCACATTCTGATGATCTTATAATAATTTCATTTCAGGCGTAGAATTGAATGATCTGTTTAACTAAGGATGCAGCCAATTTTAGCAGAGGTGGCCAACATCCTAAGGAGATGTTTAAAAGCAAAAAAATAGATTTAGTCCAAATATGACTTGGGTCATTATTTTAAGAGGCTGGCGATCTGTAATTAAAAAAAAACAAGAAGCATTTTCTTGTTACGTTATTACAGTAACTTGAACAATATTTGAGCAAATAATTCATCTTGACTTCTGATTTCATAAATATTATCCATCCATTTATGTAAGAATAATGAGGAGGAGATTAAACATTTACCCGGTATGTGGTTTCACAGTCAAAACGGCCCTCCAAGGTTAACTGTAAGTACAATGTGGCCCGCGAGAAAAATTAGTTCGACCTCCCTTTCCTAGGCTATTCTGTCATACTGCAGTTGGCGCTCTTGGTACTCATGTACTAGTTCACTCTCCCACGGCTCTCCTGTTGTAGCTAAGTCCCTCTGCTCTCATCTCATTATTGACACCTGTACTTCATGCTGCAATTATATTTTTAGGCTCTATGTAGTTGACTCTTTAGCCTCTTGCGTGTTAGTTCCTTCTACAAAGTAAAGGCCCTCAAGTTCTCGTTGAGTCTTTATGCTCTCATGCTGTAGTTAACTTTGAATGAATTGCATTTCAAGTGTCAGTGAAACATCATTGGTTGACTTTATACTTTTGCCAGTTCTCTCATTGCCATCATGAGGAAGACGTCCAAAGGATCCAAAACATCATTGAAGGCAGAGCAGCCAGCAGGTAACGGCCATTTTGTTTCTCTGGTGAACAAGCTAACTAGTTAGTATATCGTCGCTGTAATGTGAAAAACACTTATCTCCATTTTTTTTTCATTTTCTTACTTTAACATGAATCATGTTTCCGCGTTACAGACGTTGCATTAAAGTGAAAATTAAAAACGTTTCCAAAATTGTCGATAAGTGTTTTTCACAGGACAGAGATGATATGCTAACTAATGAGGACAAGACTGAGGTCTTAGTTATCGGTCCCGAAGGTCAGAGAGAGAAGCTTTTACCAAAACTACACATTTTTAATCCCTCACACTGTGTGAAGAACCTTGGCGTCATTTTTTACTCTGAGCTCAGTTTTATTCCTCATATTAAAAATGTAACCAAGATTGGTTTTTATCACCTTAAGAATATCGCCAGAGTCCGCCCGTTTCTCTCTCAGGCTAACACGGAAGTGCTGATGCATGCCTTTATTTCCTGTCGTTTAGATTACTGTAATGCCCTGCTCTCTGGCCTCCCGAAAAAGAGCATTTCACCACTGCAACTACTGCAGAATTCAGCCGCTCGGGTGCTGACGAGAACCAGAGGGCGGGAGCACATTACGCCAGTTTTGAAATTGCTGCATTGGCTCCCTGTGTGTTTCAGGATCGATTTTAAAGTACTTTTATTAGTTTATAAATGTGTTAATGGTCTTGGGCCATCTTATTTATCTGATTTGCTTTTATCATACCAGCCCTCGCGGATCCTGAGGTCCTCTGGCGCCGGCCTTTTATTTATTCCAAGGGTGAGGACCAAAATGCATGGCGAGGCTGCATTCAGCCATTTTGGTCCTCACCTTTGGAATAGCCTGCCAGAGGATGTCAGGTCTGCAGAGACTGTTGATATTTTTAAGAGGAAGCTCAAGACACACCTTTTTAGTTTGGCTTTCAACAACTTTTAAATAATTTATCTTTTCTTTTGATTGAAGATAATTCTATGTTTTGCTTTGAATGTTTTAAAGCACTTTGAGTTGCATTTTTATGTATGAAAAGTGCTATATAAATAAAATGTGATTGATTGATTGATTGATAACAATTCCACATCTTTTAGTGTCTGATGATGATGCTAGTTAATGCTAGCACATTTTAATCAATTTTAATGTCTTTTTAGCATCTGATGACAATGCTAACTAGCTCGAACATGCTAATGCTTGAATGTCTTTTTAGCATCTGATGATGCAGTGAAGGTGAAGGCAGTCAACGAGATGATGGAGCGTATCAAACACGGCGTAGTTCTGCGGCCTGTTAAGAGTCAGGACAGCAAGGTCAGGATTTTTGTTATAAAGTATTTGTGAGCATTTCTGACGTTTTTCTAGTATGATGCTGACATTTCCTAACATTCACATAACGCCATTTTGTCTCCCCCCCCCAAACTAAAATTTTAATGCCGCAGCAGAGAGTTGCCGTCAAAGTGAGTACTTTGACAAATGCATATGGTATGTAAGTAAATGAGTAAATTGTTGTTTGTTTTGTTCGTCAGCAACCTCCAACCACTGAGGAGAAATCTCAGGAAAGTGCCATGGAAGAACTCAAAGGCATCCTGGTACAATGCACGCATGCAAGGCTCACCCACACATGCGCACACAAACCAACTAACCGCATTGTGTCCGCCTCTAGGAGACGGTGAAACGGAGTCCCAGCCGAGGCTCCCAGGAGGCGCCGTCGCCAACGGGAAAGAAGGACAGCGAGCTGGAAGTTATCCTGAGAAGACGACGAAACAAGGCGGGAGAGACCGGGTCCGGAGGTACAGCAGCTTCAAACTATTGGAGTTCACTCTCATAGTTGATTCTGAAGGCTCTAATTCCAAAGTTGACTGCCTAGGCTTGTTGTAGTTGACTCAAGTCGAGCTGACTTATACAGTAGTTCTTGTGATGTAGTTGACTCCTTCGGCTCTCGTGGCGACTCATTTGAGTTGTCTCTCTTAGCTTTCATGCTGTAGTTGACTCTATAGGCTCTCATCTTGTGGTTAACACTCTAGATCAGGGGTGTCAAACAAATTTTTGTGGCGGGCCACATCATAGTTTTGGTGTCCCTCGGAGGGCCGTTACGACTGCAAACCCGTATAAATGTATGATTGCCTTATATTAACACATATACACAACAAATTGATCGCTAACTGGTTTTGAAATCAAAAGCAAGTAAATACCGTATTGGCCCGAATATAAGACGGCCCTGATTATAAGACGACCCCCTCTTTTTCAAGACTCAAGTTTGAAAAAAGTTTTTTTGAACACCAAATAAATTTTTATACATAAAATAATTACAGTACATCTGAAACAAATGATTATAACAATATATTTGAGAGAAAAGGCATGTTATTTTGTCTCATTCAAATCTTAATATCCCAACATTTAAATATGTAAACTAAAGCGCAATCACATTCGTAAATGAATGGCTTCTGGTTTTTGAAATGTAAATAAACCAATCTATTGTGATCAAACAACAACAATTAACCACCAAAGTGAAGTCTAACTAACTGTAGTCTTGAAACTAATCTGAATAAGGAAAAACATTGCAATAAAATAATGCAAACTGGTTTAACTTGAGAGTAGCTGAGATCTATCATGACAGAACATTACTCCTCACAAACAATTATCTGCCTCGCTGTGCTCAGTGTCGCTGTCCTTAATCCCATCCTCTGGCTCCTCCCATAGCACGTCATCCTCACGTGACAGGGGTTGCTTTGGCCTGCGGAGTCAAATTCAGCATTCGCTTCAATGAATACCTGGCGCCATCAAGCGTCGTGAATGGGTATAATATCTAGACCCCGAATATAAGACTACCCCCACTTTTTCAGTCTTATTTCAATGCAAAAAACACCGTCCTATATTCGGGCCAATACGGTAGTTTGTTCAACTATTTTTCAATTTATTTTAAGCAGAGGAAACCAAACATTATAGAAGTCCCCTGCTGTAGGCTGTCATATTGTGGTCGACTCTCTTGGCGCCCGCGTTGTACTTTGTAGTTAATTAAATTTGCTCCACGCCATTGTTTGAGTCTCTCATCTCTCATCTCATTACATTTGAACAGAGTGATGTTCAATAAATCGAGTGATGCTTAATACGTTTTACACGGAACTCATCGACCCGGTTGTCGTCACACTGACAATTGAGCACGCAAACTTCACTCTAGTTTCAAGCTTCAGGCTACGTCGTGTGAGCTGCAGTGTCAACATGTCTTCAGTAGAGTGCGGCCAAAGTCAGGTCATGTCATTGGTTGATTGACAATTCCATGGAGAATGTTTGAACCCACCCCGGCTCGACCTCGTTCGCTCTATAAATTATAACAGCAGTACGTTCACACATGATTGGATGCTTTCGCTCACATGAACGATAAAAATGCAAATACACATCTCTCGGCATTGATTTCGTAGTTGATATTATTTTGTGGTTGAGTTGTTAAGCACTCATACCATAGTTGACACTGCAGGTATGCTTTGGTTGAGTCTTAGAGCCCTTATAGGCTCTCACATTGTTAATTCACTAGCTCTTATGTTGTCCTGTGGTAATTGTCTCTGTAATCTCTTATTTTGTGTTAACTTCTTTTCTGGTCAGATGAGCGTGATGGTCATCTGAGTCACGTGTCGTCCTGCGACAGTTTGAACGGGAGACGTGCCAGCAGCGAGTCGGGCAAAGATCCGGATGGTTCTACCACACCGTCCAACCCCACGGTGGCCCCACGAGCAGTTGGGGAGAGGCGAGGATCCGGTCCTGGACCCGTGTTGGCGAGGAGGAGAAGCTCGGTCAAATCAGGGACCTGGCAGGAAAGACGATCCGGCTGCTCCTTGTCGGAAAAAGACACGGCTGACTCTCCAGTCGGAAATGGCTGCGAGCACAGGTGGACGGACAAAACGCGCATTTAAGGAATTATTATTGATTGTGTAAATTTTTAATCATCTAGGTCAGGGTAATCCGCAAAAAAAAGGATTGGAGGCAACTGCACTCTTATTGGTTGTTGAAGACTTTAGGCTTTTTCACTTCTAACGTGAACACTGAACATTGAATTGATTTGAATTGAATTGCAAGACTGGCTGTATAGTGGCCCTTCATCCCCCTGGTGGATTTGACAAAAGCCCGGATTCGGATACCCAGAGTTAGTTTGGGATTCTTTTGGATTCAATGTGAAACATCTCCAGCATCCAGCAACCAACAAGAGTCCAGTTGCCACCGTTTAATAATAATAATAACGCATCCGATATATATGGAGCTTTTCTGGACAACCGGACACTCTAAGCGCTCACAATAGATACATTATTCATGTACTCACACATTCACACTCTGGTGGGGGAAAACTACGTTCTGTTGCCACAACTGCCCTGGGGCAGGCTGACAGAACTGTGGCTACCAGTGTGAGTGGCACTGGAGGCAATGTGGGTGAAGTGTCTTGCCCAAGGACACGACGCAAGACTTGGACAGAGCGGGATCAAGTTTTGCAATTTCATCCTAGAATCCACGATTAACGTGTGAATTGTTTTCATTCCGCAGTGTCGCCGAGGACGCCACCGCAGCAAAGACGCCCGTCCGATCCAATGGATTCGACCATGGCGAAGACGCTCGCTCCGGTACCTTTGTCGTGGGTGACATGAACGGCGGCGACGCTGAGGGCGACAGCCAGGGGGCGCTCTGAGGATGTTTGCCGAATATGCACGTTTAAATCACAAATAATGCACAGACGCTGTACCGTTTTACTTTTTACAACAGACACATGAGGTTTTGCTTGGGTTCATGCTAGCAGGCTAAAAGGCTAACGTGCTAGCAACCATAGCCTGTTAGGTCACATGACTGAAATTATTTGAAACACAGATGCAACTGAACACTGACCATAAAACAAACAATCCACAGACCGCTAAACACATGCATTTTTTTTTGCTAACATGCTAACAATGATAGCCTGATTGGACACATTTCTTACATGTAGATGCACACTAACACTTATTATCTCATGCAACAAACAATCCACAGTGACAGGCTGTATAGTTCTTAAAAACAAAACAAAACAAAACAAAACAACAGAACACGTGAGCTTTTCTTTAGGTCCATGCTAACATGCTAAAGACTACTTCCTGTTCAGTCACATGACTGCGGACTCACTACAACCTTTACCTTAGCTCTTAAAACAAAGCATTCGGGTTAGTTGGCATTACTGCTCATGTCAGCAGATAATCAGACATGATTTGGCATACAACACACATCACATCACATCACATCACATCACATTTTTATGTCACCCCCTGCTGGTCAATGACAGTAATACTAGCTTTAAAAGAAAGGCCTTTAAAAATGTTTTGTCACATTATTGAAGTTAATCTTTTTTGTTGCCTTCTATAAGTTTTTTTGTGAGCTGTGTGTTCGAACGTGATGGAGCCAGACCTTTTTTTTGTCGGGCGAATGATGTCTTTGTCTCACTTTGTGCTGGATTGCGTTTAAAAAAAACACTCAAAGTTTTGAGTTTATGAAATGTGGAGTGATGTATTGTTTGATAACAAACAAAAAAGCAGGACAGATAAGCAAAAGATGCAAAATGTGCATTCCTTACCATATGCTCATGGACCACTTTATTAGGTACGTCTGCAATAACTTAATATTCATCTATTATATAACCTCATCCTTGTTTAATTTATGAATCCTGCTTTGGTGCCATCTAGTGGAATCTTCGGACAAACCATTTTAGGAGTGGTGTCAAATATTCACAGAAACCTAATTTGAAACCTTAACCTTGTCTTAAAACACTAAAATCAGGCTTGAAACCCTCATTTGAAACCCTAACCATTGTTTGAAAGCCTAACTTTTGGTATGAAGCCCAGAAATACGAAACCTGATTTGAAAACTGAATTTTAAAGCCTAACTTTTGTTTGCTACCCTAAACCCAGACTGTAAACCCTAATCTGGAAACTACATTCTTGTTTAAAACCGTAAATCAAGGGTTGGAGCGCTAACGTTTGTTTGAAACTCCAACCCTTGTCTGGAACCCTAATTTGAGACCGTAACCCAAGCAACCTAGGCTTTCCCATCCCTATGTGGCCAGACGGTGTACCGAATGAAGTGTCCACTAGTGTCTTCTTTGAGGGACTTCTGTCCAGGTGCTTCTCGGTGACCTCTCCTCAGGTGAAAACCTTCTCACTCGTGACCATTCATGCCGGGATGTCAGCGTTCCCTCACTTTGATTTTGTTATGTTTGGAATGACTTGACACCATCCAGCAAATGACTTTAATAATACGTTGATTATATTGGTTGGACGTGACGCATATCGAGGCCTCCTACATGCCTCCCACTTGCGGCTACTGCTGCCATTATGTTTTTAACATTTACACTTTACTTTGGGTGACTCTTGATGTCTTGTGCGTGTGTGTTTGGGATATATACATAAATATATGGAGTGTTGAAGGGTTTTTAATTGAATATGCATTTTCATGTAACCATCACTTGAAATAAATTTCATTGCAAACTACAATTTGTGTCATCTATTTGAGAGAAGAAAGCAAATATTAAGCAAGGCGGTTTGATGAGAGCGGTTTCTGTTCTGTGATGAGGTCGGAATCAGTGGTGTTAGCAGGATGCTAGGTGCGGGTGGGCATTCGTCTTACCTGGGGGTGGGGGGTCGGCAGGGGGGCAAAAAAGTGCTACAATGTTCAAGTAGGTCGAAATCCAGCGTAGGGCTACTGCACCTTAAAACGTGTTTTGTTTTCTGTTGTTACTTTTGTTGTGATAGGGGCTAAACAAAGAAAAGTTGATTTTATTTGATTTGACTAAGAAGACATCCATAACTAAACAGAATGGACATGCAGGTGACACTGTTTTTGTTTTGTTCTGTTTTGTTTTGTTTTTAAGGTGAAAGAGGATGTAACAACACAAACAAAGGTTAAAACTTAGAACACAACCATAAGTAAGCAGTATGGACATGCAGGTGACAATGTTTTTTTTGTTTTGGGTTCTGCCATTAGAACTACATCCAGTTTTCTTTAGGTGGACAGAGCCTGTCCATGGGTGGGCACTGTCCACCCCAGCCGACCCCCCGGTAACGCCCCTGGTGGGAATCCTGATTGGAATTGATCAAAAAGTCCGTCTGAGTTCAAGAATTTGCTGAGTTGATTAAAAAACACTTTCTTAGGAGACAATATTGGATCTCTCAGCTGTTTTCTTGTTTGCACCCACCCCCAAAATCAAAGACATCAATACAAATGTGCTGCAAATTACACACTTGCAACGTGTCGAGCTGAGAAATCTGCATAGAAGTACAGTGCTGCTCTCTAGTGGACATTAATGGTCATTGTCATTTTAGGGCTCATTGTCACTGCAAAGGAAAATATAAACAACAAAGGAGGAAAAAAAGTCACAATACAGTGACAATAAAGTCGATGTCTTTGTTGGTGATAAAAAGTCCGAATATTAAAGACTTTTTTTAAAGGGAAAAATGTAATTGGAAACAACAACAACAAATTAAAGAGAGAAAATGTTTGTTTTTCGAGACAAAAAAGGAGCTTTTAGACAAGAAAAATGTTACAATGCTATAAGAATGCTCTGAAGGTTTGAGTATATATATAACACCAAGGGACTGACTGCATCACCCACAGCCAGGTCAGGTCAGTAGACCCGCAACACAGTCCCTCTTAAACTGTTTGCTGGTCATCACACCTGAAAGTAATTAACTAAATTGGTTACTCTCCCCTGCTCGGATTGGACAGCTGAACTGGTGACGAAGGCCACCAATCAGGGCAGAGCGGGGCAGATCACCCACACACACACAATTTAAAACGGCCATGACACAACGTGGGCCGTAACACACACTATATTAAAATACTACTAAATTAAGACGAAATAATAGGTAATAATAATGATGATAATAACAATGTCTCAAAGTGAGCGTGAAAAGTTTACTGAACAATGAAACGTAAAATCCTTGAGCCGTACCACGTCACGTGATTGGTCGTATAACTTTCGGCTGCGTGATGGCGTCACACCCGGAAGTATACAGCAGTCTGAGTCGGCCGGACTCTCGAGTGCAGACTTGACTTTTTCAGCTGCCTTCTTTCAGTTAATTTTGCTCGTTTTTGTTCTTTACCGTAACTGAGCAAACATGAGGTACATTGCGACATTTGCTGTCACGCTGAGCATGCTCGGAGTTGTTGTAGTTTTTACCGAAAGGCAGGACGGTTGGAAGAGAATCAACAAAGTCCAGGTGAGGACTATTTATTTATGTATGTGTGTATTTATTTATTTATTTATTATATACAACATCTCTTATATACATAACAAGCAGCTTAATCAAAAGTGCGCATTATGTTTTTGCGGGTTTGTTTTGTTTTGCATTGAATCTTACGGGACAGTGTACCTAATGAAGTGTCCGGTGCGTGGATTTCAATCTTCCCGTATGCAGGTTTCAAGCTTTGCGTGGAAGAATTGCGGGAAGCCAGACGCGCCGGCGGTGCTGAAGGTCCTCAGCGTGTCTCCAGACCCCATCAACATCCCCGGAGACCTGACCGCGTCCGCGTCAGGATCCACGGCCGTGGAGCTCCGTGCGCCTCTGAACGTCAGTATTGGACAGACACACACACGCGCACACAAACACGAGTGACTGAAGGATCTAAATCTATATGAATGGCTCCATATTAGCCAACAGGTTAACAAAAAAACAAAATGGGAATTCCACATCGCATAATCAGTTAGAAGTCTCAGAGTCAGCGCGCCCTGATCTGAGCACGGGACCAGCTGATGAATATCAGCCCCATAGGCAGGGCCAGCCAGGGAGGAGACCAGCCCACATTATGTTTAGATTTTGAAGACAGTATAAATGTGAGGGCTGTATGTTAGACCGCGCCCCTTTTCTGCCCTTGCCCGAATGCGAGGATGGAAAAGCTGCCCGGATCTGATCATTGTATGATTCCTGAAGTTCAGAGATGGTAAAGAAAACTGACGCGAAAATTCAATCGACTTGTGTGAGTCTTTATTTATATTGGATACCTTCTTAAAAGATAAAACGAAAACGCATTGAGTAAGTAGTTGTTTTGAAAATTGCTAATTAGGCTTATGGACTCCAGACCTGGCGGCACGATGATCGACTGGTTTGCACGTCCGCCTCACAGTTCAGAGGTCGTGGGTTCAATCCCGGCCTCCCTGTGTGGAGTTTGCATGTTCTCCCCGTGCCTGCGTGGGTTTTCTCCGGGTACTCCGGTTTCCTCCCACATTCCAAAAACATGCATGGTAGGTTGATTGGACACTCAAAATTGCCCCTAGGTGTGATTGTGAGTGTGGATGTTTGTTTGTCTCTATGTGCCCTGCGATTGGCTGGCAACCAATTCAGGGTGTCCCCCGCCTACTGCCCGCAGACAGCTGAGATAGGCTCCAGCACGCCCGCGACCCTTGTGAGGATAAGCGGTATAGATAATGGATGGATGGACTCCAGACCTACAAAACTTTTCAACGCGACCCTGCTCAAGGACGTATTTAATCATCAGTGTTGCCAACATTTGTTTGGTCCACTGTCCGATGATTGGTCTTCTAACATTTTTCCAGTGCAACGCAATCAATCTTTTTGCCTGTAATAAACACATATCAAGGAAAATCTGTCCGCTCTTTGTAAATCTTGTGAGCTCGGGATATAGTCCCCAAATTATGAATGAAGGTTCCAATGCTAAATCATTATAAATAATATTTACAGCATTTTACAGCCATCCAAAAACGTCTGATTTCCCTACATTCTCATATCAGACTTGATATCTTACTTTGAAACCTTAACCTTGTCCTCAACCGCTAATTTGACACCCAAGAACTTGTTTGAAGCCTTTCTTCCGAGTCCATGTTGTCATCTGTTCATGAGTTCATGTGACACTGGTGTGATGGCGTCATAAACGTTTTTAACAAGTCAAATCAAGTGCCAGGTCATCTCGGTAACAATCAGTCAATGAGCACCACTATATGTGATGGCCGCAATACAAAGTTAAATGCCTTGAAATGTGACTTTGAAAAAGTAACGCATGTGACTGTGAAGTGTCTGTAAACATCCAGGCGGCATTTTATGGAACATCGTGTGCATGTTTGTGTGTCCCGGCCAGATGAACGTAACTGTGGAGAAGGAGGTGGCAGGTTTTTGGGTGAAGATTCCATGCATGGACGAGCTGGGAAGTTGTCACTATGCCGACGTCTGCGACATTTTGAACCAGCTGATCCCGCCTGGACAAGACTGCCCGGAACCACTACACACCTACGGACTGCCCTGTCGCTGCCCCTTTAAGCCTGTAAGCCTGCACCACGCTGAAGTACACAATCGAAATGCTTACTTACACTTTTTGACCATTATGAACAGCAGTCTGTCTTCTAGTGTAGTCCCCCAACATTTTAAACATGCTGTAGTCAACCCAAACATATTTTTTTAAGAATATGTTCTATGCAGGCCCACTAGTTGAAACACGGCATTCTGATTAATTTAGCGTTTGTGGAATATAAATTAAGCAGCAAAATACACTCGTTTGTAGCCATCTCTGGGGGCGGCCATTTTGTCTTCTGTTGACTGAAAATGACATCACAACTGCTCACAACGGCCAATCACGGCTGACCTGTTTTCTGAATCTGAGGCGCTATTGGTTGTTGTGAGCAGTTGTGATGTAATTTTCAGTCGACAGAAGACAAAATGGCCGCCCCCAGAGATGGCTAAAAACGAGTGGATTAACATTTCTTCCACAAACGTAATATTTATCACAATGCCCTGTTTCAACTAGTGGGCTTGCATAGAACATATTCTTGAAAAAAATGTTTGCGTTGATTTGCTCAAAACTCTGTTTAAAATGATGGTTTCAAGCCAGTATTAGGATTAGACAGTAGAGTTGAAATTATTTTGATAACCAACCATTCACAGATTATTTTTACAATTTGTCGACTAATCAGATCATATGAAATTTTCAAATTAGGGTTTCAAGCCAGGGTAGGTGTTTCTTATAATTATGAAATTCAGCATTCTGATTAATATTGTGTTTGTAGAATATGAGTTAAGCAACAAAATCTACCCCTTTTTAGCCATCTCTGGGGGTGGCCAGTTTGTCACTTCTATCGACTGAAAATGACATTACAACTGCTCAGGGCTCAGATAAGGACCAATCATAGCTCAGCTTCAGAAAACAGGTGAGCCGGTGGAATGTAAGGAGGTAAGCGCTTTTAACGGACGAGGACGGACAGGGTCGGAGGCCGATTATTTTTATGAATAAGAACGGAGGGACGAGGACAAAAGGGCACCCAGGTCGCAGACGGAGGACGGACCAGCAAAAAAAAAATGTCAAGTGCCTAACTCTGCCGAAGACTAAGCAGTGCCTCAGAGGGGATTGATTGTAACTGAATTAGCATTAGCATTAGCACAAGATAGTCACTAACAGCAGAGTGCTTATATGATCCCGTTTAGTGATCGCTCTAAATTTCAGGTCAATCACGGTTATCAGCTGCGTTTGTATTTACTTGATCAAACTTGGTGGGAATTAGAGTGACAACAGCCAATCAGAGTCAACCTTTTCCCACTCCACTTTGGTTTGCGTGTTGCACAAAAGATTTGTCTCAGTTCGTTGCTACACATTTCATTCAAAAAGTTTTTATTTTTGTTTATTCTCCTATGTGTGTCACTCGACACTTATTCGTGAAATATCACACAATAGTTTCCCAGCCAATCACATTCTGCCTAGCAACAAGCGATCAGTGGGAAGCTGAGAACAGTAATATTTAAACGACTTTGTATTAAATATACATTTTGTGCTTTATTGTTTTGAGGGCTCGTACGCGTTGCCGCAGTCGGACTTCTTCCTGCCCTTCGTGGACGTTCCGTCATGGCTCACTAATGGAGATTATCGTCTTCAAGGGGTACTGGGGGGTGGCGGCGAGGAGCTGGGCTGCCTCAAGTTGGCGCTGTCACTCCACTCGGAATAAACACGCAACAAGCCCATTTTGAAATTAATAATAATATGTTTCTTTGATTCTGAGATTATTCTGTTTTTCCCATGTGTATTAAATATAAAGAACACAAATGTGTGTTTTTATTGGTTAAGACTTTTAGAACTGCAACGACCGCATTCTTTTTATTTTCTTCATAAATGCAATTTGATGAATAAATGATGGATGTTCATGATGAATTAATTTGCTGTCGGACGTGTAAAAGTTTTGCACAGTGTACAGTTTTGCAATAAATGTGACTACAATAAAATGTTGGTTACTTCACGTAAAAAAAAGAAAACTGGACAAAAAAAAAACTAACGCATCTTAACACCTGTTGTCCACTAGAGGGCAGAAAATTTATCAAGTTTGAAGAATGTAAATAGTTGACAGTTTTTGCATGCCGGTTTCCTTCTACTACTAACACATACACACAGAGTGAAAAGTGAGTGCTGATGTGTGTGTTGGGTTGCACAGGAAGACTCACAATGACAGGAAGAAAACAATAAAGGCCGCACAAACACACATACGCACACACACAAATGAGTATTTTTCTTACCTCATGGTAATTATGTTCAAATCTCCCAAAACATATAAATATTTTTCTTTTAAATATCAGCATTAATAATAATCTAATGGCATAATAAACATTTTTTCCAATAATGTCATGTAACAATGAACATCATGACAATAAACATTAAATAATGTAGTACCATCACGTGGCAATAACCGCATTTCATCATGTCGTGTGACTGCAAACCCATTTAATAATGTCTTGTTTCCCAGCTGTGAATGTTCTCACGTTAGCCCGTTGCTAGCGCACGCCACCTACTTGTAACGTAGCACCGAGCGAAGGCTTCACCTTTGACCCCTAGCTTAATGTTTGTTTGTTTGAGGAGAGTAGAGCGGGCTGCAGGGTAGGATTGGGGGGAAAGACAATTCTCCATGTCCATCAACACTTGAGGGGGAGGGGTTCCTTCAAAAGATGTCAGCAATTGTATATAATAAGGGAATATAGGGTGCATGCATACTTACGATGTTTACAGTTTGACGGAGACAGACTATATTGAGAGGCATTTTATTCACATGTGATGTAATCAGTTGTTTTAGCTGGTGTGCATCCAGGCTGGTCAGATGTCAGCCAATCATATTGGATTACCAGAGAAAACAAACACACACATTACCTCCTGTCACCACATATCATTCTCAGTGCGTGTGTCTATATACACACACTTGCACGCATTGTCACGCACACACACACACACACACACACACACACACACACACACACACACACACACCCACACACACACACACACATTCCTGCCTGGATACAGCAGCCAATCATATTGCATCGGGGCGTGTTCAGCCTTGAACCCAAGTGGGATTCATAACGCCTAAATTCCTCCCTGAGCTCATCAGTGCAGCGCTAATATTAGTCATTCTACGCAGATAATAAAGAATATATGACTACATACTGAATATTGTCAGTCTACATGTTGTTGCTGGACTATTTGTGTTCACTCCACTTCTTAAAGGGCTAAAGCACCGCAATGTAGATGCTTATTAGCATCAGGATAGCCGACTGAAGAGTTAGCTTTGTGGTTGTTTTAAATACAAAAAGTCTCAGTCTCTTTGCGTTATGTTTAGTTAGAGTAGACTTCAGCTAGGAGGGTGAAGTCAAAGCAAAGAAAAACATAGGCCGAACGACCACTGGATCACTCGTATCTCAAGTTACCACTATACAAACTCATACTACAGTAAATGAAACAAGAGAAAATAATATATTCTGCAAAATAACTGTACATTTCCATACAGTGTATGTGTAGATACTGACATGTAAAGCATATCTAGGATAATTTCTAGTAAATACAGAATGAGAAAGAATGCATGTTTGTTGTGTCTCGTGCCAACCCGACCGCCCCGCCCCCCCCCAAGCAGGACGTCCCGTCTACGCCTTCACCGTCGCCCGACAGCTTCCTTCACGGAAAGAGAAAAGAAAGGCGGGAGAGGAGGAAAGGGAGGTTAAGACGGGCGAGGAATTTGAAGGGGCCGAAGGAGTCGGCCGGTGTAGCAAGGGGGCGATGAGGTGATGATGTGGAGGGAAGCAAAGGGGTCAGAGGTCAGTGCGCAATCAGCGGTATAGAACAATTGAAGAGAAAAAAAAGGTGAATGAGTTCAGCGGCTGTCAACATGGGCAAAACATTCTGTCAATTCATGATAAACACATTTAATAAACTTACATGGAAAACACAAAATTATGAGACAAACGTTGAAACGAATGTGACATTAATGTAAAATAAAGCCATGTAAAAATGAACACGATTAATTGAATGAATGAATGATTTATTTGAACATGAAGAGAGAAAAAAACAATAATCACAATAACAATGAAAATACAATATCAAAAAATTTAAAAATAACAACAATCAGAAATCAGCCAAAGCACACCTAACAAAAGTCTTCCATTTTCAAAAGGGAGTGGGAAGAAGTCTGGACTTATTAAATCCCACCCCTTCTTCATTTTTTCTTAATTTATATCTTTATTCTTCATCTATGGTAAAAATAATACTAAAGATAATAATAATAGTTCTAATAATACATAGTGCTAATATAAATGAATAAATACTTAGCAGGTATATACCATCATTATAAATCCACACAGACAAGGTCCAAAACCCATCAGTCAACAATAACAAAACAAAACACACAAACCAAACTATAGTAAACATAGTTATCTAAGTACAAATCAGCAATACTCTTAAAGCCCTGATTCTCTCCCACTCACGTTACCTCTGTATTCCATGAATATATAACATTTATATTTCATTTTAAATGGATTTGCTTTTACATTGTTGACGAATTGGTAAGAGAGCCGTGTAACAGTAATCATATTTGAGTGTAAATAATGAACGCAACAAAGTATTAGATGTTCTTTATTCAAAACAACCTAACAACGGTGCCTGAAGAATTGCTCCGTAGCATAATGCGAACATACTGTACGTATATTGGAAAGTGACATTGACATGCTAATGGTTAACATCGATAGCCGAAGTTTAGAATCAACGGATATTTAAACAAAAAAGGCGAGGCATCTACTATTCTCCTTCGTTTGCATCTGCATGACTGTACAGCTATTATACTCTCCCCCAATGGACAAGGCTCGCACACCACTAAGAGCACCACAATGAATTGGATCGCAGCATTGTTTAATCCTTTACGTTCTCTTTGATTGCGTTATTATTACTGTGTGTTTTCCTCATTTCTCAGTATCTTTTGTTTGTAAACATGTATGCAGAATATGCTAAACTGTTTTCTAATTACAATTGCGGCTAAAGAAGGAATGCGTATTTTGCCACTTTGAACATTTTTGTGTGCGTATCAGTGCTGCTGTCCGAGGCCACAAACAACAACTCCACAACAAGCTTTGCGAATAGAGTCTGAAAGCTGTAATTGTACCACTGCGGATGCAACAAATGTGTCACACGATGACAAATTTAAACTGTCACCACATGAATGTCCACCCAAAACCACCAGCGGTGTCCTCGAGCCGCCTTCACTCTACACAAAAAACTTTGGGAGTCATCCTCAGGTTGGGAAGAGACTGCACCCGGGTGTCAAGTTTCCTCCAGACAGGGGAGGATTGTCTGAGATTTATTTGCATACTACCCTCCCCACCTGCTCTCCCATTGGCCAAGCCCGCCGGTATGTGGGTACTCACTTCCAAACTTACTCAGTGAGAGAAAAACTTTCCAGCGGTGAGGAGGATGATGAAGTGTGCGGCGAGATGGTGGGAGCAGCTGCTGGAGTGAGCAATGCCAGCGGGGATCAAAATGGGAATGATGATTCGCTCCTGGACTGAACGTAAACCTGGAAAAACAGCTTTTTTTGTTTTACAACTGGAAAAAATGATCTGATCCTCACTTTTACTCTGAGTTCATTTTGGATGATTCTATCAGAAATTGTTCTGATCTACTTCGAGCACGCTGGACCTATACCCGAACCTAACCTTTGCACCTAAACCGTAGCTTTTTGTTTTGCAACTGGAAAAATGATTTGATCATCAATTTTATTTTATTTCATGTTTTTTTTCCCCCGATGTCAATTAGTCACTAGACATCTTCATCATGCTTCTTCTTCATCTCCTTCTGGTTCTGAACGTGGGCTGGAGAGCTGGCTGCTCCGAGCCTTCGTCCATCACCATTCAGTACCGAGTCTGGGAGGAGCAACCTGCGGGAACCCGGGTGGGCCGGCTGGTGGATGACCTCTGGCAAATGGACCAGGTGGGTCCTCTGGAGAACTTCCAGGTCGTGGAGCATGGGTGGGCCCTTCCCTTTGCCATCAACGCCAGAGATGGTGAGGTCTCCACCCAGGGCCGCTTGGACCGGGAGGAGCTGTGTCGCGGTGCAGACGAGTGCGAGGTGGCCTTTAGTGTCCTGTACAGGAAGAGCGGGGCGGTGCACTGCTTGAGGGTTCACGTGGAGGTGATGGACCTGAATGACCACAGTCCCAGCTTTGCCAGCCCCATCCAGGAGGTGGAGATCTCGGAGACGGCCGGATTACGGATGCGGATCCCTCTGGAATGTGCAGTGGATCCAGATGAAGGTGCCAATGGCCTTCAGACTTACTCATTGTCCGTCAACCAGCATTTTGCCCTGGACGTGACTTCTGCGCTGGGTAGGACCAAACAGGCAGAGCTGGTGGTAATCAAAGAACTGGATCGGGAAGCTCAAGGGTCTTTCGAGCTCACCCTGGTGGCGTGGGACAAAGGAAACCCCCCGAGGTCTGGGAGTACTTTAATCCGGATTAATATATTGGACTCCAATGATAATAGTCCTACATTTGAGGACAGTGACCCCACGGTAGAGATACCCGAGGACACAGAACGTGGGACAACCATCATCCACCTCAGAGCCACGGACCCCGACCATGGCGCCAACGGAGAGGTGGAGTACTCGCTGAGTAAGCACTCGCATCCTGACGTCCAGAGGCTCTTCTTTGTGGATCCACAGAGTGGCGCTGTGAGCATCAGAGCTCCTCTGGACTACGAGGCTAAGACCTCTCACGAAGTGGTGGTCCAGGCCCGTGATCGTGGACCCAACTCCATTCCCTCACATTGCAAGCTCCATGTCAAGCTAGTGGATGTCAACGACAACGCTCCAAGGATCCACATGACCTGGACTCATCCAAGCTCCCCAGCTGCCACTATACTGGAGGGGGTGCCAGTAGACACCTTCCTCGCTTTGGTGATGGTTTCAGATGCTGACTCAGGAGAAAATGGGAAAGTGACGGCCATGATGCAACACAATTACGGTCCCTTCCGTATTAAAAAGATCCATGGTGAAAATTACATGATCGTAACTGCAGGTGTTTTGGATCGAGAGAAGGTAATGGACTATAACATCACACTGGTGGCGCAGGATCACGGAGATCCACCATTGTCCTGCGTGAAACACCTGCCTGTTCGAGTTTTGGATGAGAACGACAACACACCGGTGTTTTCCTCGGCCCTCTACAAATCCTCATTTAAGGAGAACAATCTCGCAGGCTACCACGCACTCAAGGTCCAAGCACATGACGCAGATTTGGAACTCAGCGGCAGAGTTTTGTACCACCTTCACAACTCCAGTGACATAAAGGCTTCAACCCAGCCCTTCTCAATCCACCCAACTAGCGGCGTTGTCAGCGTCCTTCAGCCTCTGGACTACGAGGAGTATCATTCATATTCATTCCTGGTGGAGGCCATGGACCAGGGCCACCCGCCTCTCAGGACCACAGCCACGGTGCAGATTGACATCCTGGATGTGAATGACAACTACCCGGTCATTAAAGATCCCCGACCCAAACAGGGTGTGGCTCAGCTCAGTATTCCCATTAATGCGGACCGCGGGGACATTGTGGCAGAGTTGGGTAGGGACGGCGAGGAAGGATCGGCCATTTTGCCCACTGAGCACTCAGTCCGAGAGGGATTCAACGGATTTCTTGCCTTCACTATAAAGGCAGAAGATTCCGACTCGGGACTGAACGGACGACTCCAATACTTCATCACTGACGGAAATCCCCACGGCTTCTTCTGGTTAGACCAGGCCACGGGCCAACTGTTTGTGAACACCACCAATGCGACCCAGCTCATCGGAAAAACAGTGAAGGTGGACATTTCTGTCTCTGACATGGGGACCCCCAGCCTAGCCACCAAGGCGTCTCTGGAGGTGACTTTCATCAACCTCAAGGACCACTTGAAGAACTCATCTACTGGGGACAGGGGGCGGTTCAGTTACACCATGATGCTGGCCATCTGCCTGGGGGCGACATGCCTTCTGCTTCTTCTCGCCATCGCCTTGGTCACAACCTTCTGCCGACCTGACAAAAGGGACTACCGGGCCTACAACTGCAGGCAGGCCGAATCCACGTACACCTGCCACCCGCGCCGTCCACAGAAGAACATCAGAAAGTCAGACATTCAGCTGATTCCCATAATGAGGGATCGAAAAGAGGAAAGTCTGCTGGAGGAGAGCGAGAAGACGCCACTCCCTCCGTCACATGACCAACGAACGGAGAAACTCTTTGAATTGACGCCACCGATGATGAACTCAAGCTTCCATTCCCAAATGCACCTGGAGGGCGACATCCCTCATGGCAGAACACTTCGGAAACCTGGGAACATCCAACTGGACGCCACTTTGCCTCTGACGCCGGCGACTTCCTATCGTACACTTCGCAAGGCAAGAAACCCATCGTCAGCTTCTTCTTCAGGATCCCGTTCCAGCACACTGAAGCGGGAGACAGCGGAAACGGCGACTTCGACGCCTCAGGCAACGCTCAGGAGGCCGAAGATGTCGGAGGGTCGAGGGTCCAGCGATGCGGAACAGCGACAGATGCTCCGGAATCTGGTACGACTGTCCATGGCGGCCTTCGCTGACTCCATCGAGCTCTCGTCCGCCTCACCAGAAGTGCAGGTGAGTCCTCAAGCTTCTGTCCAGGGGACATTTTTTTCCTCCTCCTGACGGTTCCTATAAAGTCAAGACTTGTATGTCACATCGTCAAGCAACATATACAGAACCTGATTTTCATGCATGATATCAATTACGTAAGGAAAATCGTGTACATAAAGGTATATCACTTGATTTACATACATGTCACCAGAGGTGGGCATTTTACTAAAATTTGCCAGCCCACTTATGGTGTTCGTATTTTTGTGACTAAGTTTGCGCTGATGGGTCTGGTGGACCGGCTAGAGTTTTGGGTTTTCAAAACAACACAATCACATAGTTTTCTTTTAAAACACTCAACAAATGTTAACTACCTCCCAATTGGAAGTCCTATGAACAGCAAACATTGTTAATATTTGCCCTTTACCTTTGTCAGATCACATCTATGAATGAATATGCTCCTCCTTTTTAAAAAATAAAATGTAATACATCATGTAATGGTTAAATACGCTACTACACATGACTCGATGTACATTTGTGACGTTTACAAATATGACTTACATATGCTTCATGGTTTTCAGTACATGGTGTGACCTACACATGCCACATGACATAAAGGGGAAGTCAACGCAAACATTTCAATGCATCCAAGAGAACATGACCTTCGTGACTTACTGCAGGGGTGTCCAAACTGCTTGCAAAGAGGGGCAGATTTTGTGAGGTGAAAATGTGTGGGGGCCACCATTCAGCTCCCACTTGCTTTAAATTTTCACAGCGTTGGCAGTAACCATGTCATAGTTTGCATATTTCGTCTGGTAGTGTCTCTTGATGTTGAGTTCCTTGAAAACAGCCACAGTCTCTTAGCGAACTAGGCAGACATGGTTGTTTTGTATATCAGTGAAAAAAAATTCCACTTGTCCTGGAAGCCACGGCCCTCTCAGTCAACATTCTTTTTCTTCACTACAGCCATTACTTTAGAAATGGGCTGGAAAGGGCCACACAAAGGTCATTCAGCGACGGGTTCACTCTGACACCTAATAAGACTTTGAGAGTGGTGTTTTCGGAGAGGCAGAGCGTGCTCGGAGCGTATTTCCGAAAGCACCCGACAGCCACAGGTTTGCTGCCATCTTCTGGTGAAATATAAAATACCTTTTTTTTAACATGTATATTTTCTACTGAGGTCAAAGTACTGACAGGCCATACATTATTAATTATAAGGCAGAGGCTTCGGGCTAGTGGAAATTTCAACGCGGGCTGCATTTGGCCCCCGGGACGGACTTTGGACATGTCTGACTTAATGTATGTCACACAATTTCCACAAGTCACTCAACTTGTCTTGACAACGCGTGACTTAGATGTCACATGACTTACATACATATGTATTACATGACTTACATACAGGATCCAATATCTGGAAACGCAAAGAAGTTGGCGCCTTACGTGCGAACATGCTAATGCTAATGAAGCTTTTCACTCGGAAATTTCACAAAATGCGCTGTTTGATGTAAATGAGTCTGTGCTGTAAACCCTCAAGTGCTTTTGAGTATGGAGGCATTGTATGACATGACTTGAATAAAGTTAGTCACATGACTTCCATCTTCACTCCAATTGGACGTGAGCAAGGCTCCCGTTACTTTGAGGTTATGATTTCCCTAAATCTCCACAATGTCTTTTTAATGCCCGTCTTATTTACTCTCTCTCCTTCTCTTGCTGCATTAATTGTGTTCGCCCGCCATTGCCAATGTGTGATCACTTAGGATTAAACATGTGCTTACAGTTAGCGTGTCGCTAATTAACTTGAAACCCCCACTTCCCCCTTTGCCGTCCTCTCTTGCCCTCCCCCGCAGGCTTTGAAATTAATCTGAAGTGAAGTCCATTAGAGAATTGGGAGTAACATATGCACGCGCGCACACACACCAGTGTCTGAGTAAGTCATCAAACAGGAGCCTGGAAAAAAAGCAGTGAGGGCATGTTTGAGTGCGTGTGTGCCTGTGTGCGTGTGTGTGTGTGTGTTAGGTGAGTGATGAGTGTGACGGCCAAAAGCCGAATGTGTATTCATGCGCCGGTGTCTCATTTGTCAGTGTCATCTGCCTCCAGAGACACTGCTTTCAACTTAAGATCGCATATCAATGCACAATGAATATATATGTGTGTGTGTGGGCGTGTGTCTGTGTAAGGTAACACCATCGTTCTGCATGGCAAAAAACGAGGCAAAACGTCACTTTTTCTGCAAAGACAAACAGCAAAAGATTTTAAGCCAATCAGGTCGTGTCCACATGAAAATGATCTTTAAACACTAAATTTACTTTTCTGAAGTTTGTTTTAGGCCACTTGAACAGACTTTTGGGAAAACTGTGGTTAGGATGAATTTTAGTTGTTGTTGTTGCCAAAACTCAGTGGTGCTTTACAATTGAGTGTTTGGATCAGGAAACACTTTTGAAAAAAAAAAAATGACAGGAATGGTTTTTTGAGTCTTTTTTGGAGAGTTGTGCCATTCTAAACATGTCTAGCACAGTTCATGTCGATTGCTGGAACTTACTGTAATCATCAGTGGCCAGTAAGAGCGGTCAGTCGTAGTGGTAGTAGTCAATAGCACGTAGTCAGTCGTAATAGTCGGTAACCAGTATAGGCCACAGGTGTCATAGACATCAGGCTCCTGAAGGTTACTAAGTACCGGTACTGTATTGTGAAATAAAGTAAAGTAAACTACAATTCTCAAACAACTTACCTTCCTTCTTCTGTAGCTAAGGATGTACAGCAATACTGAAATAAATACAATTAGAATGAACACCGAAAGCATGTTATGATATTATTGGACAAAGATGAAAACAAACACATTTTCGGTGTGGGTATAGTTCTATGAACGTTTCATTTAGTTTTAGTTTTAGAAGCATTTTCATTTTTATTTTATTTTGTCAACAAAAATATTTGTTTCAAGTTTAGGTATTTCCTTAACTATAATAACCTTGGTCAGTAATCAGTAGTGGAGGTTGTTTGCAGTAGTGGTAATACTAGTACACTGCAAAAAATTGTTGTTGAATTTACTCAATTTTATTTCATCAAGTGGTTGCACGAAATATCATCTGGATCCAGATATGATTTTTAATTAAACTATAGAACTACTTCAAAATTTTACCATGATCCAAATGATTTTATTTTGTGGTAACATTTGATGAAATAAAATGGAGGAAATTCAACACACCATTTTTTTCAGTGGAGTTACCCTAACCGGAGTAGGAGGTCAGTAGTAGTGAGTAACCAATAGTCAGGAGGAGTCACTAGTCAAGAGCTAATAGTCAGCAGTAGTATTCAGTTGTCAGTAGCCAACGGTCACTAACATTTATCAGTAGTCAGTAGTAGTGGTAAGAAGGTAGCACTCAGTAGTAGTAACAGTATCCCCTTTCACGCAGCCTTCCTGGCACATCAGTGGCTGATTGGTATAGCCATCATTTATTCACCCATTCCTCACCTTGGGCGAAAAGAAGCCGTCAGCATTTCTACCCAGCATGCATCACTCCTCACCCGCCCTCGTGGCCCATTTGGCACCAGAACTGCTTCGGACGTCGGGCTCCTCACCCTGGCTTGGAGAGGAAGTTGCCTGTTATGCGCACGCACACGCGCACACATTTCAGCGTCCATCCTGGAAGGAAGGCAGCCAGAAAAGAAGAATAGACTTTTTTTTTTTTTTAAATGTGAAGGTCACTTCCTGCAGAAACACGTGCAAAAACACACTAAGTCGTATATTCGTCTACACACATGCGCACACGTTGAAAGATTAACCTTCACTAGTGAGTGTGTGTGCATGTGTGTGTGTGTGTGACGGACATCAGCAGCTGCTTCTCCTACAATACAAAAACACATACTCTCACTATGTGGTTGGTTGGTGTTGTTTTATTGTGACTCACACTTCACACGTCATACGTCACATGACTTACATGTCACATTACTAACGTCACATGACTTACATACTTGACTTAAAAAAGTCAAATCATTTACACTTCCATGATTGACATGGCGTCCGCATGTCACGTGCCTGGCATACATGTGGTAACATACATGACTTCCACATGTCACATGACAAACACAGGCCACCACTTGTGCATGTCAGAGAACTTACATGACCTAGACATGTCACACGACCTGCACTTGCATACGAGCCACGACTTACAGGACTTCCACGTCATGTGACTTACTGTACATGACTTAGATGTGACATATTGTACAACATCACATGAATTAATTGTGGGAAAGTCACAATGTCACATGACTTCCAGATGTCACATGATAAAGTAGTAGAAGTCAGAAGTCACAACTCGTGTACATCCAGGGCTGGAATGTGTTGTTTTTTCATGACTGTGGATGGTATGATAAACTGAGAATGACTTCTCAGTCATGTTGTTTACATACTATGCAGTGAAAATATTGGATATAATTGACGATGATGGCAAGACAGTTTCTTAGAAATTTTCTATTTAGCAGAGCTGGGCACTTGACCATTTTTTGCCGGTCCGGCCGCCACCCTCCACCCTTGACTTGGGTAACCTTCCGGCCGCGACCCTCCGGCCATATTCATAAACATTGTCGGCCCCCGCCCCATTCCGCCCCCTGACCCCAAAAAAAAAAAAAAAAAAAAAAAAAAAAAAAGGGTCCGTGATTAACGTCGCTGTGGGAGAGACGCTAACGGCAGAGGCTTTTTTAAAAATCATTAGCTGGCTAATTTACTATTCAAACCCGCTGTGGACACGCTTCAAAATGTACCACTAGTACTTACTTCCATTGTGAGCCCCGGGGTAGAATTTGTCGCATTCCAAAAATATTTGGGTCCAACAGACGGCCATAAGTCGCAGTTACTTATTTATTTTCCACACTTCACCTCCTTCTCGGCCTTCAAAATAAAAGCATACCAGCAAACCACTATACACAGCAGGTTTGCTATGGCGTAGTTCCGGAAGTAGGGAACGCCAGAAAAAGTTTATGAACCCCACCTTGATGTGCTAGCGTCTGAATATACATGTGGACACAAATTGTTTTGAAACAATACCACAATCCCTATAACAGCAGTTGTCGCTTGCGCCGACGCGGCAGTAGAAAGAAGCCTAAAAAAAGCTTTTCACCGAGTAGGCTGAGATGATTTTTGGCCGCCTCGCGAGCACGTCACATGCATGAGGGCCGATTAGTGGGCCGGACTAAAATCAACTTCCGGCCATGCTTAGTCCAGCCATTTTTGAACATTTTTCACCCCCCATCCCTCCGCCCCAAAAATGGGCATGCGGCCGGGCCAGAGGATCCGATCGGTTGTTGTTAGGTTAATTTTACTGTCTATCTTGTAAATGGATGAATGGGCTGCTCCCTCTAAATTGTGGGCCGGGCTCTTGAGGTACAAATGGAAGAAAATAATAAATAACACTAAATCGGCCCAAAAGACACCGGCCCATTGGGCATATACCCTGTATGCCCTACATACGGTACGTCCTAGCCCCAAAACACGCTGTCCTCTCTTCTGTTATTTTGCCGTTGACGGACTTGAATTTTGTTGTTATTTGTGTCGTCGTGCAGCAGATTTCTCAGCTGCTGTCGCTCCTCCATCAAGGTCAGCTGCAGCCTCGGACCAACTTCCGCGGAAATAAATACTCTCACCGAGCTGCCGGAAGGTCAGTCTACATCCTCTCTCAGCTTCTTCCTCTTTGTCCATGAAAAGTTCACAGATCAACTTTAGTTTTTTTCCCCCCATGCACGCAAAAATCAATTTGTGGGAGTGTTTGACTTTGAGTGTGTTCCTAATATTTTGACCACCTAATCTAGTTTCAGTATCAAAATATTCGGAACAGCTCTCAGGATGATAGAGTATTACAACAATAAACACTGGGAGCTTAATGGAGACCCGTGAGTATGAGTGTGTTAGTGTGCGTGCGTGTGTACCTATGTGAGAAATCTTCCATGCCAGAAATAAAGACAAGAGGCAAACAGGAAGTCAAACAGTCACAGGAAGTGGATCATCACCTGACACTTGAATTTGAGCAAAAACTATACCCAACTGAATTTTAGATGATGTATTTTTGTTGCGCGCGTGCGTGTGTGCACGCAGGTACGCAGGTCAGGACTGTTTGGACTGGCAGAGCACCAAGGACAGCGGGCATGGGGAGAGCGAGGCCGGAGACATGGACTGGGAGGCGGGCAGGGACTCGCCCATTGACCCCCAACTTGAGGAGGGACTGCACAGTCTGCTCAACCACTCTGGTACACCCACACACACACACACACACACACACACACACACAAATCAAATGACTCGAATGTCAAGACACGGCTGTATTATTCTTTTTGCAGCATGCTAACTAAACTTATTTTCTATTTACAGCATGTATGTTATGATTCTTAAACTCCTTTTGACATTCGCATGCAATCTTCAATATTTTTCTGTTGACATTTTAAGTGTGTTTGTGGGTCACTGTAATAAACACGTGTGTGCATGTGTGTGTGTGTCTTCCTGCTATTGTGGTCGTCTGAGCACTGAGTCCCCTTAAGGAGGGAATTACTACCAAAACCAGCACTCCCCTGGACAAACACTGCGTGTACTGTATGTGTATGCGTGGGTGTGCGCGCGTGTGTGTGTGTGTGTGTAACATACACCTGTGACACATTCAGTGTGTGTGAGCCTGCTCATGTGGAACCTTTGATTCCTCCGCCAACATTCCGATGCTCTTTTTTCTTTTTGGGCCCTTTGACTTTTTTCTTATTCTTCCTGCGGGGTGGAGATTTGGTTACACTTCAAGAGGAGTAGAAATGAATGAATGCAATATCCGTCTTCTGTACAGTTGAGGTATGGTTGGCAGGGTCGGGGGCTGAGTGGGACTCAAGAATCAAAGCAGTCAAAAAACAAGGGAACCCCTCCCCCCCACTACCCTAAAAACATTCAAAAGTTAAATACAAACTGAGAACAAAGTCAAAATCCATGCACTATGGAAATAAAGGTGAACAAAATCAATAGTCAAAATCACAGCAATAAACATTTCCTGAACCAAGTTAAAAAAAGGGAATGTCCTATAACTGTTTAAGAAATATGAAGTTGAGGAAAAAACAAAGAAACAAACAAACAAACAAAAAACTAAGTAAAAATGCAGACAAAACTGTCTTAGAACTCAATTTGAACCAACAAACAAGTCAACAGACAAAAACATCTGAAAATGTGACCGAAACAACAACAAAAGCCAAATCAATCATACAAAAACAGCTCCAAAAACGAGTTACCCCATCAAGACTCAAGTCCAAAAATAAGTAGCAGTACCCCAAAAAATGTCCGAATGAATTGAATTGCGAGCCAATAACCAAGTTAAGAAACGGGGCGTTCAAAAAACACCCAAAAACCTATCTTAAAAAAAAAAAAGTCAGCGACTTGTCGGCAGCAATAGATCACAAATAGACAAACGATGGACTGGTTTGGCACATGTCAACAAAAAATGGACTGACTACCAGTCACTTAAAGACAAACAATCCTGAAAATTTTCAATGAAGTTTTCATTCACATACTGTATTTAGATGAGCAAAACTGCACCCAGATTCAAAGCTAGAAATTGTGGACTGCGAGACAGACATGCTAACCAGATGGGCCACCATGCTTTTTCTTTGTTTGTTTGTTTTTGTTCAAAGCGAGAAACTTTAAAAGGTTTTCCAGAGGATTTAAACTTCTTAAACAAAGACAGGAAAGAAGGGGCTCAACAGAGTGGGCGCCAGATCCCTAACTACTGCTTGTGTGTGTGTGTGTGAGTGCGTGTGCGTGTGTGTGTGCTAATGGCTTGCATGTGTTTGTGTCTAAACAAAGAAGGAAACTGAGTGAGATTGTTTGACTTCTTTTTTTAAAACGACACCTGAAGCGACTTCTGTTGTTCAACTGCTTGCCATTTGAAAGTTTGTATTTGTTGTTATCATTTGGTTGCCATTCAAGACTTGAAATGTACTTTATACAATTGACTTTAATTGGGTGAACTTCAAAAAAAATATCAACTGTAAAGGTTTGGCCACGTTAACAAGAACAGGACAGAACAACAAAAACAACGACAAGAGAGGCACAAAAACAGGACAGGACAGAGAAATGGTAATAACAGGACACGCTGGGACTGCAAGAACATTCAAAATCAGGAACAGGACAAGAACAGGCAAGGAAAAGAACAGGATAGCCGAGGTCCAAACCAGAACAAGAACAGGTCAGAAGAGTGCAAGAAAATACAAAGACAGGACTAGAAAAAGTACTGAGTGAGAACAGGACAGAAGAACAAGAATAAAGAACAACAGGACAGGATAGAAGTAGAACAGGGTCAGACATGGCCAGAACAAATACTGAACAAAAACAGGACAGAAAAACAAAAGCAAGAACAAGAAAATGACAGTGACAAGGACAGAAGAAATGAAAGAGTCAGGACTAGAAAAAGAACAGAAGAGGATAGAAGAAGGATCACAACAGGACAATTCCAGACCAAAACAAACATTTCCTCTTCATTGACTTTCTCATTGTCAGTAAAAAATGTCAAGGCTGTCGTCATGGCGACAACACAAACAGGAAGCGCTGACAAAGCCACCAATCACCCAAAAAAAAGCAACAACGTGACACGCGTGTTCTTACAGAGGACGTCAGTGACCCGTCGTGGATGGCGCGTCTGTCCCTGACCCTGTCGGGAGATTACCACGACAACGTCTTCGTGCCCAACGAGCCGCCGTCCTCCGACAGCGAGCTGATGCCGCGTCACGCCTTGGACTCTTCGTCCTCCTTCTCCACTTTCGGTACCACAACAGAAATTTTTGTCTGTCATGATGTCACTCACCGCTGTTTGACAATCTTTTTAAATCATTCTGCTCCCTGGAATTTATTTGAACAATTCAGCCCCCAATACTAGTTTGACATAGCAACGCAAAATATGGCAAGTATGTCTATCATGAGTAGACCCACAAAAAAGTGTCATGATGCCATGCACAAAAACATTCAAGGGGTCAGCCATTTATTGGCCATTCAAACCTATTTGAAAAATTCTATTTCACTTCAAAGCATGACATTTAGAAGGCCTATCTATCATGACTAGACCCACAAAAAGCGTCAAGAAGCCATGCCTGAAAAGACTGTCTGCCTTTTGGTGTGAAGCAGACATTTGAGAGTAATTTTGCCAATTTTCATGATATTGAATACTTTAAGGGTGATCAAACTCAGAAACAATGACTTAGTCCAACCATGAATACGTTTTCAAATGTTCTGAGACTCCTCTGTGACATCTCTTTTTAACTCTCTCAGGGAAAAACCCAGACAAGGACGGCCCACTGGGCGGGGCCTTGCTCTCGGAGGTCAGCACGCTCTTCGAGATGCTGATGACGCAGAAAGCCGACGCCCACCCGGGCCCTCGAGCCGACGTCCTCTACCGTCTGTCTTCGGCGTATCGCCGCTCGTTGGAAGCGGACGCCGCCACGCCCGCTACGAGCAGCCCAATGAGAGGCCTGGCCCCGCATCCTGGACGCTTTTAACACTGGAAACCAAAGAAATCACAGCAAGCCTAACCTACTATCCTATTATTTGTTCTTTAATTTAAACCTCATAGTGATTTGTTTTTTCTTGAATGCAAAAGAAAAGGTGAAACATGCACAACATGTCCAAATAGCGCCTAAATGACCCAAGTTTTCCTTGACTGTTGTCAACTGGACCTGTGAAATTGTTTTGTTGCATTTATATAGTGGTTCAGGGAGCCTGGAGCTGCACAACAGACTGCTCAATAAGTAAAAATGAAAACAAAATGGGAAACACTTTTAATTCCAACTCAAGACTCCCACCTAAAGTATGTCATTTTGTTTTGGGTTTTTCACATTTTGTATTTGAATTCTCATTTTAGTCATTCTCTTTGTACTCATGGACCACTGTAGCACAATGACAAACAAAAAAATCAGCGCAAATAAGTTTTAACAAGATGTGATATGGCATTTCGTTTTTTTTGTCAAACTGACCAATGAGCAGTGTTTCAACTGAACCCAATTTTGTTTTGTATCAACACTGAATGAAATTAGACTTTATACTCAAAAGATGAAGACATTGCCTTTGAGGACAAACAGACAAGTTGTCACGAGAAAGTCGCTTGGTGGAAACAATGAAGAGGGGAAACAGGAAGTGTGAGAAAGGAAATAGCTTTAATGGCAAATACATGGAGGGAGGGCAATGGCCACCAGACTGGTTTTTATTTGGGAATGGTTCATTAAGTGGGGTCTACCTTATCTATGTGGTGGTGTATGGATGTGGAGTTTTATGTATGTGGGGCAGCATGTCTGATGTTCACCTGCTGAGAACACATGTCGACCGCATTGGATGAGCAGATTTGAAATGTTACAAAATTGTTGTTTGTGGGAGAAAAAGCACTCTGTACATAATTTTGTTCCCTTATACCACATTGTCCTACCATTCTTTTCAATAAATTGACGCTGATGTTTAAACAATGACGTTTGTGTGTGCGTGCGTGTGTTTTTGTGGGCGTACAGATTAAATTGCAGGTTTGGTTGGCGCACTGGTTCCCTCTATTGGTCATTAGACTCAGTTACAACCTACTTTCATGGAAGCTCGGCAACAAACGGGAGGTGTCCACCTAGCTTAGCACGTCATCACAGTGATAGAAAGAGACTGGGAGCGTCACAGAAAACCATACGAAAAGCGGCCGTCCAATGGAAATTTGTGGTCATGTAGAAGCAATAGTGTTGCTTCATATACGGCCCGAGTTTTGTTGTCATGGTAACGTAAGTGAAATATAATACAGTATAAAGGCTTTTGAAGTGGACAAATCCTCTCTCTCGAGCTCCCATCTGCCATATTGAATAGCGCGTGTCGCATATTTAGCATCCGTCGCACATTTGTCTTGATGATGAGGTGAAAAGGTTCCCGCGCTAAGCTCTCACCGACTCGGCAGTCATACATCAGCCCGCTTTTCAACCATTGCTGACTCGGCTCGCTTCATCTTCCACTTAGCCGTTTGTTTGAAAGCCAAAGAAAGATTTAGAGCGCAGGCGAAAAAGAGCAAAACAAACACTTTGCTTCCCTGGCGGCGTACATGCGCGTGCGCGCGGCTAATGCGCTTTGCTATTAAATGTGCCACCCGCGACTCGGAATGTGAGCAGAAATGTAATAAAAATCTGATTAAAAGCAGTCCGCTATTGAAGTTCAGAGTGCGCCGGCTCGCTCCCGGCGGAGCGGTACACGCATAAAAGCAACGGAAATATTAGCCAAACAATAAAAGTGGGACAACAACAGGTGTTTAATTTTGTTGCCGTCGTCTTGCGATGATGAAAGATTGCAAAATATACCACCTTAAAGCCCGGAAACCGGCGAGGAATGTTTGCATATAAAGACAATACTACAACAAAGTTGCAGCAACACAATGAAAAAGTCATGACTTGATTTAAAACACCCTCAAAGTGAGCTCCGTGAACTCTCACGCCATATAATCAACAACAGTAACAAAAACAGCAACTAAAGGAAATGCGCAAACGTATTTTGTCAGCCAATAAGATTATTATGAAGACAACCGCCCAAATGGTTCACATTGTTTTGGTGCAAATAATTTCAAGTGCATTTTGGGATTAGTCACAGATATTGATTATGTTCTTGCACTTTTTTTCTGAACAAAAACGGTTACTATCACCAAGTGAACAGTGTCAAATCATGCACGTTTCCTCTTATGTTGTTGCAGATCCAACCACTAGAGGGCAGCAGCCACCTGCAGATTAACGCATCTGACTGAGGGCTGGTGACAGAACTACACTTGCACATGTTGGCGCCCAGGCTCACAAAAGCTCCTCAACAAGCTTCAAACTACTTAAAGTAAAATGTCTATTGATTTTGAGCAAGATGTACGCCAAGAAGTGACAAGAGAAATCCATATAGAAGACAGCAACAGTGAAGATGACTATAAGAAAACGACAAAGATGACAACTACTACGGAAACTAAGATGACAACAACGGAAAATAACCATGAAGCCACAAAGACAAAAATGACAATGGCAACAAAGACAATGTTAAAAAAAGGCCTACCAGAACAGTAGTACCACAACAGTAAAGATGACCCCAGTATAGACAATAACAAATAACAACAACCATGACCAGAATTACAACAATAGAGAAAAAGAAAAACAATGCTCGTACTATTTTGCGGAATATTATGTGTTTTAATAAGCAGTAGGCTTTGTGGCTTGCCTCAGCAGACAGCAGAAGCTGCTGATGGGGTTCCGACCTGCTTCCATTGCAGCCGTGAGGTTACGAGGGAGGGGGTCCGATTCCAAATGATGAGAGATGGCCGAGGCGATGCAGGAAAACGAAAGGAGGTGACAGAGACGGATGAAGGGATGCTCACATGTATGAAGAGCGCTGGCCGCTGTTGAGGCCAGGACCCTCTTCAAATTGGAAAGTTGACCAATCTCGGGCCAAATAAATCAACATTTGGAGCTTTTCACGTTCACAAAATTGTTGCAGCTGTGTTCATCGAGGGGGACGTTTCCATTTAGTATTTGTGGTGCAGGTGTGAAATCCGCCCAAATGAACAGCCCTTCCCTCTCCTCCTTTTGAGTGTTTGATTCTGCAACATGAAATTTGGTAGACATGTTGATCATTAATAGATCCACAAAAAAAAACAAGTCACAAGATGCGATGCCCCACAAAACACAGGAATTTTGCCATTTTGGTTTGGAAAAAGTAATTTTAGGGGTCATGTCCGGGGATCCTTTTCACTTGGATTTTCATTTTCAAATGCAATTTTAAATGCAATTTCACTTAGCAACATGAAATTTGGTAGGTATGTCTACCATGCCTGCCATTTTGCTCTTCAGTGGCCACTGTGAGCTTAACCTGATTTTGAAAATAAACTGCAGCCAAAAGTGTTTGATTTAGCAACATGAAATTTGGTAGACATGTCAATCATTAATAGACCCACAAAAAGTATCATGAAGCAATGCCCCACAAAACATATTAAGTTTGCCATTTTGGTTTGCAAAAGTCATCACAGGGGCACTTCCGGGCATCCTTTTCACCTGGGTTTTAATTTTCAACGCGCCCAAAGGCATTAGCAACATGAAATTTGATAGGCTTGCCTATCATGAGGAGACTCACTAATAAATCTCAAGAAACTATGTCTGACAATACATAGGAAGGCTCCCATTTTTGTGTGAAGATATCATTTTAGGGTCATTTTGTACATTTTGCGCTGCACCGATTACGCAAAGTCTTTCCGGAGAGTTTGCTTTTTATCTGAACTTTGTATAAAAGCCAGACAGACACGCCTAAAGGAGTGAACGGATAAATCGAATTTGTGTTCAACTGGATCTTAAACAACTACTTGAACCTCTCACATACACGCGATAAAACTCAATATTCACAAAACTACAAAACCCAAGGGCATCTGACGGAGCTGTATTTGGTGATGTTCATGGGTTTTCTTTTTTTTTTTTTTCTTCTGCTTTTTAAAGTGTTGCCACATGCTCTGCTCGTCAAGATGATTAGCAAGCGACAACAGCTGAAGACAAGCTGGCAGCTGTAATGGGTCGACTTGATGAGCAGTACATCTGGCAAATCACACAACACAATACAACCAGTCACGACAATACACAACGACATTTCAAACTAGACTTTCACACAGTGCGAGAGTAACACCTTATGACAAAAGATACACTACACTTTTAAGATAATAAATAAATGAAGTTGCATGTCATGATTCAAATCCAGAATCGAGTTTTATACAACTAGTATGAGTTGTTTTGTCACGTCTGACTTGGTCTTTGCAAACAAGTAGTTTGATTCCATAAACGTCTTCCAAACAAATGTGCGAGTTGATATGATTTGATACGATAGCCTTGCCGGTGTTGTCACCTTCATGTTGTCGTCTTTGTGTTGTCATTGTTGAGTCGCCTTCTTCTCATTGTGTTATTGTCTTTGCCTTGTCGTCTTTGCGTCGGTGTCTTCGTTTTGTCGTCGTCACGTCGTTGTCTTTTTGTCATCTTCACATCTCTGTCTTTGTGTTATTGTCTTGCTTTGTTGTCTTTGCGTTGTCGCCTTCACATTGTTTTCTCTGTGCGATTGTTGCTGTTTTGCCGTCCTCACGTTTCACTTTTTTGTCTCGCAGTCTTTGCGTCATCTCCGAGCGTTGCCGTCTTCGCGTTCCTTCTTTGTGTTGTCGTCTCTGCGTTTGCCGTCTTCGCGTTCTCATCTCTGCCGCCGCCGCCGTCCGCTGACCTCATTTGGCGGGTTAATGAGAACAAAAGACGGACGGCAAGCTGCGGATTGTTGAAAGGTTGGGCCGCTTCTCCGCGGCCTCGTAGCAAAGCGTAACACCTCGTAGCGGCTAAATGCCACCCATCAATCACACCAGCGCCCGGCCAACGCCATTAACCACGAGAGAAACTTTGCAAGCGCCCTCAGGCTAATGCACAATAGCAACATGAATACCATTATCAATATCAATATCCATAAATATCAATATCAGTATGAAGCGTGTGTGCATTACAAGAACAGTGCTGACGGACACCAGACCTGTGAAGACTTGCAAAGATTTTTTTTCTTGTGAGGACATATTATGACTATACTTTTTAGTGTATAAGTGTATAAGACGTTTTACTGTATAAACTTAAAAAAATTAGGACATGACGACTCAGAGGACACGTGAAAACTTGATTGCTGTTTTGAGGAGTCATAAGGACTACTGAAGACAAAAAGAAACTATGGAGGACGGAAGACTAACATAGTCCGGGCAATTCACCCAAACCCGACTGAACTCTCGTGCAGTCTGCGATGGTGGGCCGCTGTTTTTTATTCAACTTTGAATCATAGTGCACGGCATGGCAACACTGCAGTTTTTTTCATCTGCCAGCTATCATTATTTTGCGATGGCCCATTTCAATCAGGTTGAACTGTGCAGCACGCCTATTAAGGACGAGTCAAGACTTATAAAGACTTGTTAGAAGTTTGGAGGACCGGTGAAGACCATCGGAGACTCAGATCAGATTCTGGCGTTATCGCAATTACAAAATGTTTGGGTAAATCACTTTTTTTTCCCATTGAACATGCTTCTTGCATATATTAGCTTTATTTTCGTATTATTAACGGAAAAAATTAAAACAACAATTGAATTCTTCTGAATGAAATCGCAGTATAGTAGAACAATAAAAGTTATTATTTCTCAGAAAATGCGTTGCACCTTTTGATGAGTCTTAACTAAGAATTCACGAAGCATTGTTACAAGTTTTGAGGGCCAGTGCAGACTCTGCAGGACTAGTAAAGACTTCTCAGGGCATCTAATGGATGCTAACTGACAAGTGGCTTGCTGACAATTGACGAGAGCTTTAAAAATTGACGGACTGACGAGTGACCTATGTGGATTTTCATCCGTTGTCACTAACCTCATCTGTCAGTGACGGACGCCCGTTTTTTCTGATGTTTTTTGGGGTGACCGCCTGACGGACCAACAGACTTCTGATGGACTAACTGACGGACTTAACTGACGGACTGACTGACTGACGATTACGATTTAGTTCGTCGTGAAAAAAGACAGACAGGAATGACGGAAGGGTACCCCGGTCGGTGACGGACCAGCAAAATTTAGTAAAATTCTCACCTCTGGTCTTTGACAGGAGATGTTCTTATGAATACGTTGTCTTGTCAATATGCTGCTAAACTATGTACAAAAAGACTGAATTATGTCATATCAGAAGAAGCTTGAACAAAGTATTAGGATTTTGTGGTTCATTCTTTCCCGACAGAACTTTTCAGGTGGGTGTCAACATGTTCTTGTAAAGAATAAAAATATGTTGCGACCTTCAGACGGATGTCAATTATGCCGCCTGGCTCACGGGACAAAGGATTCTTCCTCAACGACATTGTCAATAAACTCTTATTTCTCTTCTCTTCCACTTCACACTCAAACCCAGCAAAGCTTTTCCAAGATATTTTATAACCAACCTCAACATTTTGACATACTTTGTGGGGGCTTTTTGGGGTCTCCGATGCACTTTGTGTTTTTTGGGTGGGCTTGGGTTCCCTTCATTAGGGCTTGACTGCATTTTTGGGGAGCTTTTTTTTGGGGGCTGTGGTGCATTTTGTTGGATTCCTTTTTGACATTCAGGTGCATTTTTGGTGGGCTTCTGGGTCTGGGTTCATTTGGGGTTTTTGTGGGGACTCAAGTGTAATTCGTGCAGGCTTGGCTACACTTTTTAGCTTTATATGGTTTCATTCCACTTTGTGGAGACTTTTCCAGGGCATGGTTGCACCTCTCGGGGGCTGGACTTTGTGGGGTATTTTTGGGGTTTGGGTGTCTTTGTGGGTTCTTCCATGTCTCTGAACATCACCCGAAAGCATGAAAAAGTCACACAAAATGTTATTGATCATCCGGAAATTTGTCATCCGTTTTGTGAATTCTTAACCAGGATTAGTGATGGTGTTGAAGTCCGGAAGAAAGTAAATAAAGTGGTGAGGGGTCAACGCGACGTTCCTATCAAATGGTCTGATTGTCAGTTTATTGTCGGAGGTGTGAAGGTGTTCTCTGGTGCAAACATCCCGTGGCTGTACAGCGTGGCGTTGACATTTGGTGGCGGTGAGCATTGGCGCTGATTTGAGCCGGCGGTGATTTAAACGGCGGTGTTTGTTTTGCTTGAAAGTCGGCTAGGCAGCCGAGCAGAAAATGACATTTTAAAAAGCGTCTGACGCTTCTGCCCGGTCGCGTGCCCTTTTTACGCCATCGCCTCGCAAATAGGAACAAAATAAACTATTACGAGATGCTTGTATGCCGCGCGTTTGCTTTTTCACAAAGAACAAACATTTTGACACTTTATTTTTCATTTTGATTAGTTAGCGGCGGGAATGACTTGCACGAAAGGAAGAAAAAACTCAATGAAATTCTTTTGTCAAAGTTAACGACCTGTAAAAGTTAGCAATACTCTTAGCATTGATAGCTAAATATTTAGCTTAGGCCAGGTACACACATGAAGACAATGGGGATGTTTTTGTCCAGATTTTGAAGACGTGAAATGACAGACTTTCTTATGTCTTCTTTGTTTGTCCTATAAGATAATCTTTCAGTCTGAGGTGTGTTAAGAGAGGATTTTGACTTTTTTTTTTTAACCTTTTTTGAGCTTTAAGTCCCCTCGATCAAAAGCGGATGACTCTTCTACAAGACAAAACTGTCAGCACCGGTGGAAATTTTCCCATTGCCCCCTGAAGCCAACCCCCCCCCGCCCACGCAGGACCGTGCTTTTCAGGCTTTTTGGTATTGCAATTTCTTTTAATCCATTTCCACAGGAGGATTAATTTTAGCCAGGGGTCAACTTCCTGCTGTCCTCGTTGTTCACTCGTGTCAACAAGGAATGAAAGCTCATCTTTTTTTCTGCACGTTATCGTTTAAATAACAGATTTGTGCTGCCATCCCGATACAAAATGAAAGGTCACTCTGCGAGAGAGGCAAACCACAGCGGACAGGTGCGACAGACAAGAGCAGAATGCTTTTTTTTAGGGTCATGCTGAAAAAAAAAATATACTATGTCAATGAAGTCGGAATGATACGACAATAAAGTGGAGAAAAAATATATATGTATATGAGTAATTGAAAAATGGAAAAAAAATCTGACTTAATTTTTAAAATTTAAAATGTTTAAGAGTCCAGCTTGTTTTAAAAAGATAATTTAAAAAAATGTCCTTAATTTTAATAACATTAAGATTTTCCTCAACAAAACAGAATTGTATTTTAAAGTATGACATAAGAATAACTTTATTCTCATAATATTTTTCTTATTTTCTGTCATGATATTGAATTCTTTATTACTTTTATAAGATTACAACTTTTAGGAAATTACTTTTTTTCTTCCCCAAAAGCTTCTACACATTTTCTCAAAAAATACATTTTTATTTTTAGTAATAATTCCACTAAGAGTTTCTTTTTAGATCTCCAAAATTCCAAATTCTCCGAAAATGTAGCAACATATGATTTCATTTTTAGTAATATTAACACCACACAAATCAAAAAGTCTATGTTTTACAAAATTTGTTCTGGTTATATTCTGTTACTTTCACAAACCTACAACTTGTTTTATTGATTTCAAACTTTTTTATTTAAAATGCATCTTTCCCCCCCAAAAACATAAAACCCTTTTTTTTTCGAATAAAATATGACTTAATTAAAACTGACTTAATTGATTAACATAATGATAATAAATAACTTTATTCTTTCCCCAAAGTATCTGAATTCCAAGCTAATGAGTACTTGCACTCATTAGCTTGGAATTCGGATACTTTGCTGGAAATATTTTGGAATATCCGGCTATGGGAAATTAAGTGAAGTGAGGCTTAAAAGTTTTTTATTGACGAACTTGTGAGTTTTAATCACAAGGTGTGGGTGGCTAACTTAGCCAACGCCAAACGTAAAAAATGCTTCCTATCCAGACAACTTCTGCTTCCAATCAAAAGTCACTTTCTGCGTCCAGCCGCACGCTTCAATACCGGGACGTCCCGAAAGTCGGACAGCGGCAGCGAGCATCCGTTGTCGTGATCTGTCTTCATGCTTCGTCGGGCGCGATTGATGTCCCACTCCCAGGGAAAGTATTTATTATGAAAGCTCTCATTTTTTAAACAGCCCTTTTAAAATTGGCGGCCGCCATAAATCAGCAGCGGCGCAATGGCGGCCAATCCCGGCGCGCTCCCTCAGGAATGCATTAGTGCTATTATGTCAGCCTAAGTGGACGGAACGGCTTAATCCAGTATCGATCCTGTGCCGCTCATCCCGTCCTGACTCGCCCTCGGACGGCAACTGCTCATGCGTGCTGCTAGCTGGGCTAGCTCATTAGATGCCGACCAATCTGTGTGTGTGTGTGTTTTAGGTTCAACCCCAAAGCAAGATTTTCTCCCTTATACTTGTATAATATCTCCCCCGAGAGTACACACTGATGTCGTGATCCTGTGATCCCGCCAGCTTGTTGTGTGTGTTTGTTTTTCAATTGACTTTTAAGTGCAGGAGAATATTAGCTAGTCAGCACCAGTTGCCAGGTTCTTGTTTCTACACAAAATAGTTTTCGGTGACTCTGTCTTGTTTTCATGCTGACTTGTGTCCGCTTCCGTTTATTTCTGTGCAGTGGCATGCACAGGGAGGGCGGGGTGTTTACCTAAAAGATGTAAAAGTCCATCCCTTCATCGACGACCAATCGGGAAATGTTGGTGGCCCCTCTCTGTTGACGAATGGATTTCGATCAGGAAACGTCAGACCTTATGCTCTGTTTTTTTACATGAACACTTTTATTGTCATGGTTATAGTTTCTTACATTTGTGTGCTCTATCTCTTCAATAAAGTCCTGATAATTGCCCATTCTTGATGATTTACTTTGGGTAATATTTTTGCAACAATGTGCCATAACAACTGAAATATCCATCCATTATCCAATCCGCTTATCTTGCTCTTTTTTGTGTCATCTTGTGGCATCTCGCCGCCAATGAACTAAGTTAAAGTGCGTTTAAGAGCGTCATCTAGTTAATTCTAGTAATTCTCTTTTTTGTTATGGTTTTTGTTGAGTCAACTTCAACTGGGAGTGGCAATAAACAGCTTGAAGCCTCTTTTTGTAAGATTTGTTGACCACCATCCAGCTCTCATATCGCTAATCGTTGCTAACAAGTCCAAACAAAGATTTGGCTGAATGACGGCTCGTATCTAGAAAATCGGGTCACTGCTATCTCAAGGCACTACCATATCACTGACCCTAAGCAAACACTATTTTATAGGGTGTTCCATTTTCCATGGGGTCCATATTCCAGAGCATAGTTGAGCGCTGCTAATTAAGAGTGCGCTAGTGATGAGATCATCATTTATTTAAGAATGAAGAATAATTTTAATTATGCATCAGCTCAATATTTGGAAGCGTAACAGGAAATAAGTGGGCTGCCTTTTCCAAGCAGGAGAATCCTCGTGTTATCCGGGCCCCCCCACTATCAACATCATCACCTTCGCTGTTTCCATCCCGCTGCGATTCAGCCGATCGAAGCGGGATGATGACGAGTCAGCAGTTTTGAAAAGTATGGAAGATTCAGGATGTCGACACCAGTGATTCCAGTTTCGTCTAATTTCCTACCACATCTGCCGGCCAATCGCTAAAACCAACTTGCTGGTGAGGTGACGAGTGCGCACAGTGATGTAACCCTAACCCTAACCCTAACCTTTTGTCACTGCCTGTCGATGGAGCATGAAAGTCAGCTCCACGATATCAGAAATTAACCAAACACCTCTTGTCTGATGACGAGATTTATTTTTGGAGCTCTATTCTCAGAAATTCATACAAATCCTAATGTTGATTGAAGAGAACAAAAATTGTCATTATAGTCCAACACATACAAATGAATTGGAGCAATCAATAACACTGATCATTTTCCTGTGGTCTCTTAATTTTCCCCTCAGTTTTCTAATAATTCTCATGGTGCTAATCTAATGAGAAATGAACTAATTAACTTCATTTATGTTGCTGACAATGGCCCCGACTTTATGAAATAATACAGAATGAAACTGTGGTTTTAAAATGCAGATTCAATGACAAATTGTATTTATTTTAATTGCATTCTGTTGTTTTCCATCTGGGGAAAACACTGAGGAGAAAATGAAGCCAAATGAAGTGAAAGTTGCTTAATGAATTGCCTCCACTGAGGTGAAACATCTCAGCACACCTGACACTTTTTTTCTTTTTCTTTTTTTCCCCCATACTTCCACCGAAGATGACAGATCCCAGGCAGCACATTATTCTCAAATATGAACGTAGCTTTCACTCAATTTGTGTTGGAATGTGATTTTTATGTGACACTGCCCACACACACACACGCACACACACACACATGCAGTAATGGCCTCCCTCCTCCACGTCATCTATAAATAGGCTGAAGCCGAGCGTGAAATGAAACGCGAGAGAACAGCGTGAAATGAGAGCTAAGTTGGGGAAAATGGAACATATTTATCCTTTTGTTTTTGAAGACAGGCGGCAAATAGCACTTTTATTTTACACACGGCCACGCAATCTTCCCAAACACGCCCGCCATTATGCTGATTCCGCCGCCTGGCTCGCCTCGTCCTCACCGCCATAATGAGTCCTCTTGCGCTCTCCCGTTGTTTGAAAATAACGGGAATTATTTCTCGCAGCCAACGCAGCTCACAGCAGGAATATTCTTTTACATATTAGTCTTTCTTGATGCTTTATGACAGTGGCAGGAGGAAGTCCATCTTATACTAACACAACAAACAACAAATTCAACAGTGGTTTTCTCCAGATTTCTTTCATGTGTAAACTTCTGCCAGTTTGGGATTTCAATGATTCTTCCCGACATCACAGACGATGTTGCGTCTTGAGCCAACATGGCAGGCTTCCTGTGTATTTTAAAGCATGGCTACTTAGGATTTTTTGTAGGTCTACTTATGATAGATGTGACAAAGTCAAATTGGTTCCAGGTGCTGATTTATTTTTTATTTTTTTCAATGTACGACCAGAGCATAACTGAGCCAAATGAGCCTAAAATGACCACTGCAAACCAAAAAGGCAGTCATAGTGTCTTTTTGGACTTGAGACTTTTTGTAGGTCCATACATGATAGACATGTCTACCAAATTTTATAAGTCAAACTGGTTTCATGGGCTGAGTTATTCATTCATTCATTCATTCATTCATTATCCATACCGCTTCTCCTCACAAGGGTCGCGGGGCGTGCTGGAGCCTATCCCAGCTGTCTTTGGGCAGTAGGCGGGGGACACCCTGAATTGGTTGCCAGCCAATCGCAGGGCACACAGAGACAGACATTCGCACTCACAATCACACCTAGGGGCAATTTAGACAGTCCAATCAACTTACCATGCATGTTTTTTGGAATGTGGGAGGAAACCGGAGTACCCGGAGGAAACCCACGCAGGCACGGGGAGAACATGCAAACTCCACACAGGGAGGCCGGAGCCGGGATCGAACCCACGACCTCTGAACTGTGAGGCGGACGTGCTAACCAGTCGACCACCGTGCCGCCCGGGCTGAGTTATTTATTTATTTATTTATTTTTATACAATTGGGGTGCAACTTAGCCAATAGAGTCTAAAATGTCTGATTGAGACCAAAATGGAAGACTCCCCGTATCTTTTCTGGTAGAGCTTCTTGAGACTTTTTTGCGAGTCACCTCGTGATAGACATTACCACCAAATTATATGTTGCTAAGTCAAACTGATTTTTAAAATAATTGGTGAACAGTGCCAGAAATGAGCCTAAAATGTCTGCTTCAAAACAAAATGACACACTTTCTGTGTTTTTGGGGCATGGCTTCTTGAGAATTTTGTTTCTACTCTGTCTTGGACAAGTTTGTCTTTAAAGGACTACTGGAAATGGCCAAAATGATGCTAGAATGGTGTTTTCATGGCAAAATGTCAGGCTTCCTGTGCCTTATCTCTCATGATAGACACATTTCATATTGAAAAGTCAAACTGGCTATTATGGCAGATTTTGGTGACGCTACAGGAGCACTTTCTGAAGCTTATGCCAGTTCACCAGGATGAGTCTATAACTAACACGTTCTGTGTGGTTTAATATGGCGAAGCCTTCAAAATTGTGATTTATTTGGCCCAAAAAAAAGTCCAACAAAATAAATCAGTATCAAAAGGCCATTTTCCACAATAGAGGGGGCGTGAAGGGGAAAATCGATGCACCAACTCAGCAAGTTTGCTGTAAAATGAGGCCTCATTATGGTGAGTGCTGTAAAGCTTACACAAGATAATTCCATAGGCTCAAATAAGCATCAATAGTTTCAGGAAAAGTTGATTTATCTCACGGGTAATGTAGTGTATTTTGAATGCAAATGTAAGCCGTGAGAGAGATTCATCAGCTCGCTAATGCTCTCCCAAATAAATCCTCAATTCTTGTATTATTCTTGGAAAAGTCAAACAGAATTTGCATGTTGAGTTTTGATCTCCTGCAACAAACAAACAGATTAGCAGAGCGAGGCATTCCGCCTCTGTGACGGCCCGGTCCGTCTATCCGCCTATGACGGACACCCATTTTTAAACCAAAGACGGGAACCTTAAAAAAAAAAAAAAAAATCTGAATAGATGGAAGCCCATTTTTTCCGTCTACGTAATCGTCAATCATCTATTTTTGCGGTGAGGCTTCAATGGCTGCGGCGAGGTTTTCATTTCCTGTTGGCCGAGGTGAGGCTTTTTGACAGCTTCAGGGTCCTAATATGAGGCGAATTTAGTCTGGCCACTGTGAGGCTTCTTTGCCACGGTGAGTCTTTCGTTTGAAATATCGCTGGGGGCGGATGCTAGTTGCAGTTGGTCGAAGTTGCTATACGGAAACGCTAGCGGAACGCCATTGAAAACAATAGGCGGACCGGCCTATCGGCGTTTACAATTTGGTCCGGCCGGACTAAAATTCGGATAGACAGACGGCGAAATTGTAACCCGGCTGCAGGCGGAAGGTGATAAACAGACCGGGAAATTTTAAGAAAAATGTCCAGCTCTGCAAATGAGTTACTGAGCAACGTGCCGGTGACATGCCATTGATTCATCACTAACTTGTCAAGTACCTGCCAAACATCTGTAACTGACATTCGACATGCCAATGGCTTGTCAACAACTTTAACCACTTGACCTGTCATTTTGACACACCATTGACATGTCACAAACTTTCTGACGACCTGCCACGGACTCGTCACCGACGAACAACCGAACTATCCTGACAGTAACATGGCACTTGACATACCACCAACCTGCCATTGTCAACTTGTGGCACTTACTGATGTGCTACTGACCTACCATTGACCTGTCACTGCCATAAGAATTACTTGCCAGTGACTTGCCACCAGACTACTTACTGTATCTTCCAGCGACTTAATCATCTGTCAGTATGCTACCAAACTGCCACTGACTCACCGCTGTCTTATCAATGACTTGCCACGTATCAGGCACTGACATACCCGACATGCCGCGAGACTCGCCACTGAAAAACAAACGAAGCGGCTGTGTCATGACAACAAATATTTAATATTACCAAAGATTGATATAAAAAAAATGTTAGCAAAAGTTTGTTTTCAACTTTCGTCACCCTAATGGCAGCGGCTGTGGCGGTGCACAGTCAGCTAGCGAAGTAAATGATTATTTTCAGCAAGGTGGGAAAAAGGTCAAACGCTCAGCCGGTGACGTTCATCACGGAGGGCTGCAAAGGTCGCGTCATGTCGGTGCACGTGCACACGCAGCCTCAGGCATGTTTACCTCCACTGGGCGCCCCCTTCCCGACCCGGCGGGGAATACACGCCAGCATATTTAGCATCTTCTATAAGAAGCTGCAACGCTGACCTGCTTCGACTTCACGACTGCATTGGAATCTGAATACTTTTTTTTTTTTTTCACAATTGTAGTTCTTGGTTTTTAATAACTTCATTTCAATGATGTGCCTTTAATGAAATGGGCCACTGACTGACCACTGACTTCTCAATAACTTGCCATCCATCTGTCACTGATACGACAGTATCAATGCCATGACCTGCCATTAGCTACCAATGACTTGTCAATTACCTGCTACGACACAGTCCTGCGCTGACAGTCCAATTACCAGAGCTGGGCACTTGACCATTTTTTGCCGGTCCGGCCGGGACCCTCCACACTTGACTTGAGTACCCTTCTGGCCGCGACCCTCCGGCCATATTCATAAACATTGTCGGCTGACTATGCTCGTGGACACGAGTTGTTTTGAAACAGTTGCGTTCCAAGTCGGGGCGTCGCTTCAAAAAGACACCGACAACAATGGATATCGTGCCTGCAACAACCATAAAGGAACCGACATGACTAGACGATGCATTTGAATTTATTGCGAAAACGATCTGGAAGGTGGGAAGGGGGAACGTGGGTGAGTAGCTTCTTTTTCCACATACGCCGCTGCCAAACTAGTTTGCTTTGCAGCAGCAACGAGCTGCGTGGTTCTCTCCTCCGTGTGGGAAACTGTATGTCATCGCAACATGTGTCATAATGGACCGATCAGAGTTCCTGATGTTCCTGACAATTCCTGATGTGTGCGTGGCATGTGTTGCAGACCTGTCGCCAACAGCACAATGCGTTGGTGTGAATCATCATTGATGTGAATCAATGCGGCAGTTGTCGCTCTCGCCATTGCTGGAGTAGAAGGAAGCCTTTCACCGAGTAGGCTGAGATTAAATTTGGCTGCCTCGCAAGCATGTCACACGCATGAGGGCTGTTTAGTGGGCCGGACTAAAATCCACTTCCGGCCATGCTTAGTGCAGCCCTTTTTAAAAATTTGTCAGCCCTCACCACCTGCCCCAAAAATGGACATCCGGCCGGGCCAGGGATGGACTGCCCAGCTCTTTTACCTGACCGTGACATCACCGTGATCTACCAATGACATGCTACTAGAAATGACACTAACCTGCCATTTACTCATCACTGACTTCTCAATGACGAAACAATTCCTGCATCAGAAACTGAGAGGCTTCAACAGCTGAGTAGTTATTAAGTTACTTAACTTATTCAGGAATGCACGTTTAATGCCATTTTCGAAGTGATGACATCATCACAAATACAAGTTGGGGGTTCATGCAGTCATTATTTTTTGTAGAATGAAGGCGTCGTCAGCAGCTGTGTTGCGTTTGTATTTTTAACATGTAGGCCGCTGCGCCCATTCAGTCACATGACGCGGCGGTGATTTAGCACGTATACATTGGAGTAGCAACTGCGGTGGTTTGGGGGCATATGGGGGGTGCGCATGCACAGCGTACTTCATCAAGCTTAATTTTAAAGCTGCTCAGTCGGCGTGTTCCTTCGACATTCCTCCTCAGCTGGCCTCCTTTTCGCTTTCCTGCCGCCTCAGCAGCAAGCCGCCTGCTCCAACATGGCTGAGGTGAACGCAGTTGATGGCGCTGTCTCTTTAAGAATCCATCAAGACTTCTGAGAACAATCGCGCCGCCTCAATCACCCGACATTCGCTTTTACCGCCACTTGACAGACGTGTGCCAGTAACGTGCCACTAGACATGCCACCGACCTGCCATGGACTTTTCATCGATGTCTCTTTAAAAAGAGTCCATCTGAGCATGAGTGATCTGACTTAATCGCCCGACTTCCACTTTTAGCGTATTTTTTTTTCCCTGCAGCCTGACATGACAGAGTCCTGGCAGTGACACGCTACTAGACATATCACTGATCTGCCGATGACTCACTGATAACCTTTTAATGACCTATGTCACTTACCAGTCAGTGACATAGCGCTGTCTTTCTGACCTGAGATATGCTATTAATCTTCTGACATTGTTCTCCAGCTCTTCCGAAGCGCGTGAAGAGCGTGAAGGTTGGCGTTTATTTAACGGGGCAAAGTGTTTTCCGAGGTACCGCTCCAGTGGCGCTGGCAACGTGTAGACTTTCCACCCGCGTGTCACAGATGACAAAGTGCTTCGCCGCACGTCGCCTGGCGCCTGCTTTCTCGCTCCCACTCGTAGTCTTTTTGCTGCTGCCTCCGCCCACTGGCAGCGGCAGCAGGTAGAGTTGAAGCCGGTGTTGATGTGGGAGGAAGTGCTTCTTTTGCGGTTGCTTTTTGCCTTTCAAAACGTCTTACTCGGAACAATTCAAATACATTCAAGTCGGTTTGATGACACAGTGACGATCAGCTCAGTACAAGGTAACAAAAGCTATGCTTAAGAAGTTGGCTCATAACCGAATGGACAGCATGGAAGAAGACAAACCGCTGCCACTAACAAGTCTCTTATCTGCTACTGACCTGTCACCAGTCTCTAGAAATCATTTAATAACAGTTTTTATATTTACTATAGAAAAAAGTGCAAATACCGCACCACTTACCTACTACTGACTGACCTATTACTATACTTGCCACTTACCTCTCACTAGACATTCCACAGATATGCAACTGATCTGTGTCATGTTTGACCCAAGATATTCCACTGACATGTCTTTGGGCACAACACATATTTGACATTGATTTGCCACTAGATATGATACTTATCTGCCACCGACCTGTCACTGACATGACACTTATCTCCCACTGGACATGCCTCTTTGCTACCACTATACTGCACATGCCACTGACATCTATCTGTCACTTACTTGACGCTGTCCTACCACTGACCACACTGAGATCTGCCACCAGACACGCTACTGATCTATCACTGACTTCCCAGTAATCTGTCACTGACACACCAAAGACCTGTTACTGTTCTGTCACAGACCTGCTACTTTCAAATGATTTTGCTGCCACTGACCTATCGTTGACACAATGCTCACCTATCACTGATCTGCCACACCTGCAAATTGACATTTACTCATTACTGACCTGCCACTGACCAACCAAAGACTTGTGACTGGTGTACCAAAAGACCTGCCACTCCCCTGTCATATACCTGCCAGTGACATACCACCGACCTGTGATTGCCTTGCCACAAGTCTGCCATTGACCTGCCATTGATATGACACAGCTGCTGCCAAATTTTAGTTTGCTACTAGCATGACAGTAGCCTGGAACTGATCCGCCGCTGATACACCGCTGAGCTGTCACTGGCGTTTAATGGTGCAATAAAAAAAAAACCCACACTGTTCTAATGACTGTTGCATTAAGCATATTGCAGCTTGTGTATATTTATATTTCATGTCTGTGTCTACATTTTCATGACTCCAGGCGGGACGAAAAATAAATAAACGTCCTTTAAGGAGAACTCTCTGTTAAATCCATCTGAATGATTGATTATGACGCAGCCGACGTGTCCACTGTAGCCGAATCATAAAAAATAAAAGAGTGCTTTAGATTCGCTCTTGGCTGCCGCTTGCAGACATTTCCAAAATAATCCTGCTCAAATTGCTATTTGGAGAGGCGGAGCAGAGCGTAAAAGGATGAAGGAGCACATAAATCAGGAGCAAAAAGTCCATTCTTTACGAACGGAGCATCATGCCAAAGACATCTTCTCCTTGGACGTCGTCCCAGCTGCTGCAACACACACGACAACCATCCAACTGCAGTGCCCCGTCCTCATATCAGCCTTTTATTCTGCAGCAATGTCTTCAAGTAAAGCGAAAACATATCCACAAGGTTAAATCGTGTTAAGAAGCTTTAACAAAAGACTGGCAGCCGCATATCACGCACACGAAACCTTGCCATCGGCTTGTCACTGAGCAACCAAACATCACTGGTCTGTCACATGACCTATCGTAGACCTCACAGTGACCTCTCGTTGACCAACCAAACACCCGTCACTAATCTGTCGCTAACATGCCGCTGACTTGTTACTTAACTGTCATTAACCACTGACCAACCAAGGACTGACCCTAACCTGTCAGCCATTGATGTACTACTGGCCTGCCGCTAACATGCCACTGACTTGCCACTAACTGGTTAATACCAAGGCATTGACCAACCAGAGACCTGTCACATTTTCTGCCGTTGATCTTTGACAGACATACCATACACCTGTCACTGACCAATCAAAGACCTGCCACTCACCTGTCACTGGCCTCTCACTAACATGCTAATGACTTGTCGCTTCGCAGTCACTACAGATAAGCCAAGGCAGCTTCATTCATATAGCACGTTTCATAAACAAGGTGCTTTTGATCATGAAAATTAGAATGTTTAAAAGCATTGAAAACCAAAAGAACTATGATATCTAAAAACAAACCGCAGAAATATAAGATAGCTTAGTTAAATTGCTTCAAGAATGTACAGTGAAAGAAAAGGTTCAAATCTATTTTTATAAATGCTTTGAAGTGTTGCTAACATGCCACTGACCAACCCGAAATCTTCCACTGACCATTCACAGACATTACACACACCTGTCACCAGTCTGCCATTGACTAACAAGAGACCTGCCACTGGCATGCCACTTCCCCACCCAGCAAGCTCTCCTTTCCCACAAATACGGCCTTTATTCCACTGCAAAGTCTATAAAAGCGAAGCATAGACAAGGTTAAGTCTTTCGAAGCCACTTAGGTGCCTGACTGACAGACGGAGAAGAAACCTCGGCTCTCCTTTGATGGCGACACTTGAGTTGTACGATGAAGATGAGCGTCCGCTAACGACCTTCCTCAACATACCCCTCTTTCGCACCCCTCGCCTCGTTCATCCGCACGAGACGAAGTCAGCGGAGAAGCGGCGACCTCTTCACCTTTTCCACGGCGAGAAAAAGACAGGATTTTCTCTCTCCGCTCGTCTCTTTCATCACCTGGCTTGTAATTAGCCCGAGCCGAGATTTCTTCCCTTTGTCGGCTTTACTCCGCCAGGATAAACGTCTTTTGTGCCTCCTCGCTCACACTTTTTTCTCTTTTAACAAGCTTTTTTTCCCTCTCCTAACTAAAAGTGGCTCCGAGGGGAGCAGATAACCCAGAGGGAGTTAGTGCCTCCGCCTTTATCTCCCGCCACACAATTAGCCGCTCTATCGCTCATCACCATGACGTCGTTTCTCTTCTTCTTCTTCTCCTTCTTCTCCTCCTGCTTTTACAAGGCACCGGCCTTTTGTCGCCGCTTCCCTCCCGAGAAGTGAAAAATAAGAGCGAGTTGTTGGTGTACGCGAAGATAAGACGCTCTCCAACTGAAAGCGCCCCAATTCATCCCTTTTCAAAGCTGTTCTATTGTTCAATCCTTCACCTGGAACACGTTGAACAGACACATTACGTTTATAAATATGAGTGGGACACCATTTAAAAAAAGCAATCAAAGCTTTATCATCAATTCTTCACATTTGAAGTAAATAAATATATATAATACCAAAAGAAATTGCGCTGAAAATTTTGTTCACTTTCGTGCACGGAGGTCTTAAAATAACCTGGACTGATAGAAGCCTTTCGCAGGGCAGCCATCTTCCGTCACCACTGCTGGGCTTTCGCTGAAACCACTTTTATCAGTGCGTGTTTTACGCCGGAATCCATATATGGAGTCATGAGAGCTTCGCAAAGAACAAACGTCACTGGCTGCATTGACCATTCTGAGTATATTATACGTTTACATTTCACAGTGATTTTATTTTTCCTTATGGGTATTGCTTTCATATACCTTACTTCTTTTGAAAAGCAAGACCACTGTTCTCTTCTGCGATACCATGGAGTCGCCTTTGTTAATTGACTGTACAACACGTCATGTGCACTCCCTGCAGTAACATTGCACAGGCATAGTCTGCCCTCTAGTGGATCAACACATGTAATACCATGGCTTATGCCACAGAACCCAATTTCACTGCTTGACAGAAACAATCCCAGCCTGTCTTGTGTGTGTAATCCGGGATAAGGTATTGGGCGTAGGAAAAAAGATAGAAATTTTGTTTTGTTAACTAACTGTTAACATGTCATACAGTACATTCATTTACCCTTTGCATGCAAAGTATGTCCTTGTGTGGGACATCTTTAGACTGTAAAAATCTCTGCCAGCGCCGATGACCTGGAAGTGAAAGTCTTTCGTATCCTCCTAAAATAACCTTGCCTTAGTTTGCAATAGTAACTTTATCGTGAAGTAACGCAATAAAAACTGAAAACGTATTGCATTATAACGCAAAAGTTTGGCTGTAAAACACAATGGTATTGTGTTATAAAGCAATCTTAAATATTCTCGTGTTATGAGTGTAATTAATAACGTTGTTTTTGTTTTGTTTTATTTTGTTTTGGGCAGCTGGATGGAGGGCAGACTGACGGAACATAAGGACGGAAGCCCTATAAAAGGACAAGGACGGACGGGGTCAGAAGATGATTATTTTAATGAATAAGGACGGAGGAATGATGATGGAACGCTACACAGGTTGCGCACGGGAGGATGGAGGACAGACTGACAAAAAAGGGTAAAGTTCCCATCTCTGATAACTGGTATACCTCTCTATGCCTCTCACTTACCATCCAAAAACCTGGCATAGACATGTCACTAAAATGCTAGTAACTTGCTACTTCCAGGTCCATAAGCGGTTGCTAAACTGCTAAATTAACCACTCACTGGTCTGCAAATGACTTTTCACTTACCCGTCACTTGTCACTAAAGTGCCACTGACCAACCACAGACCTGCCACTGAAATGTAACTGGTCTACCACTGCCCTGTCACAGACCAAGCAAACCATCCTGTCACTTGTCTACAATTTACCCGTAGCTTACCTTCCCCACTAAGCCCCCCCATCTCTTACATAAGGCCTTGATTCTGCTGCAGTGCACTTTCAGTGTCTTTCAAACATATTTGTTGTACTTTCAAGTGCATTCCTGAACAGCGTAAAGCCTCAAACATCCTTGGCCAAGAGTAAGCAGAGCCACAATTTAATATAAAGTACCATTTCTACCATCAAAAATGCTGCAATCAAGGCAGTAACAGTCGAATAAACATTTTAGTGTGATTTAATAACAACAAAGCCGCTGCCCTCACAGTGCCTCTTTTGAAAACAACAAAAAAAGGCACATTTTTCTCCTCCTTCAGAAAGTTACTGAGATGCCACTTTACTCCACACTTCCTTTGTTGGTGCACTCCCGGTGTCAGTAGTGCACTTTCAAACCAATTGCCAAAACAAATGGAGCAGAAGAAGGTAGTTCCGAAATCTGTAGATGAATAATGTTAATGCTTACAACAACGCTAAAAACAAAGCAAACGCTCAACATTCAAGCATATATGTGTAACATATCCTGTCAAAAGTCAGACATTCAACATAAAAGCATTCAGTAGAAAAACAACATTTTGAATTCTCGCACCACACGGTGTCTTATTTAACCCGTTAAGGCCTAAAGTGCCTGGCTCAACAGCTCCCCAAAACCTAAGGTCGTCTTTGGACCTGACGTTTTCCCAGAAATTCAACACCAATACCAATAATTAATATATCAGCCCCTGTAGGAGACAGAAACATAATTCCAAAAGAATTTAAGAGCTTGGACATGTGGCTTTCACACAGACTCGACTTTACTCATCTTGTCTCTTTCAATTGAAGAGGTAAAAATAGAGTGTCAGTGCAAGAGAAGCACTGTGTTTAAGTTAAATAAAATCGAGTGGTAATTACCATCCTCTTTTCTGTTACAAAGACGTCGATATTGTCATTATCTACAAACATATATCTTAAACATATATCACGTTCGACTTCTACTGGTTCAAAGTCCACAAACACATTGTCTATATCACTGCCGTTATTCATTTCAGATCTCCCGCGTCCGCCATTACCGCTCGAAAAAATTCCGGGTATCCTCCGACGACTCACGACGCCGTCAAATGTCTATTCTGATGCATTTCATTGGTTAAGAGATCGAGAATTAAATAATAAATAGAAAATGATAAATGCTCTCCCGGCTCTAGTGGTAGAAACGCGGTTATGCGCTCCCATCCAGTCACATTCAATAAACTCAAGCTCAAAATAGTTTGAGTGCAACTGATAAATTACCAATAGTGCCCAATAAAGTCTGGCAAAAGTCGTATTATACTCGCCTACCTTTATTTTGAAGGCCTAATTTTTGACAGGATGTTACGTCAGTGGCGCCCCATCTTGTCTAGTGTTGCTGAGCAGACCCGGTGGCTTTATATTGCCTTGAGTTGTTCATAAAAGCTAAAGTGTTGTTAGATGCTCACTCAATTAGTCATTTATAATAATTTCACACCATTTTATGTCTAAAGTTATGGTTATTTTATTGTTCATATTCTGAAGTGCCTGAAATAAATCAACTGCATTTACATTATTTCCTATTAGAAATATTGTTTTGGATTCCATGGGATTTAGTTTAGACTTTCTGGAACAGATTAATTGAGAAAACTGCTCTACTTGCAATTCACTTTGTCCACTATTATTCATAATTCAATGTTTACGCGTAATGGATACACCAGCGGGTCGTTATCAGGGAAGTTTGAACGTCTTCGGCTAACGAGCGCGCTCATGATCAAGTTGCGGATTCACAGGGGAATTTAATTAATTAACACTTAATCGTGGCCTCAAATACTCGCAGGCCCTTAAATCAAGTCAATTAAAAAGCTGGAAGTTAATTAAAAACACATTGACAAGGACACTCTGCGCCTCGTTTTCATGTTTTAAAGCGTTCCAAGTGGTTGAGGGTGGCATCTAAAGTGCGATGTTGATTTGGTCTCCTTTTGAACGAGCTTTTCAAGAGAAAGCCGCCGACATTGAATGCATCGCCGAGAATGCGGGGCCTTATTGAAGCATATTTATTTTGTTTGCATTGAAAAGAACCTGACACCGACGCATTTCATCGCTGGAGTTTATTTCTACTTAATTCAGACTTCAACAAACCTTTTGAGCCATGCACCCCCTTTGGAAGGGGTGAAGAAGAGTTGCCGCACCCTAGGAGTGTCAAGCTTATTTTTGTCGCGGGCCAAATTGAGTCAAGTCAAATTAAAGCCCTTACTCACTTTAACGTCTCAAAGAGATTCACAGGCCCAAAGTTGAAAAGGATCGGTGACATCCTCTGATCTAAACCCCTCAACGGGGCAAGAAAAACCTCAAGATCCTATTTGGCAGAAAATGATGAAACCTTGAAGAGATGTAAAGGGAAGAAACCTTGAGATATGTCTGAAAGATATGCCGTTTCTCTGTCATTTTTTGCATGTCACTTAAAAATGACAAAAATGGAGTTAGCTCACTCTAGTTGTCGGTAGTTCAATTTGCAATGCCGGTACAGAATTTTGTGAGAAACGAAGTGAACAAACATGACAGTCAATGCTTACAAGGCGTGGAGGCATTGATCGACTTTGTCGCTTTAAGTAAAATAAAATGCACAGAACATCTTGTGAGACACAAAAGTGTTTTTTTTTTCGAGAGGACATTTACATTTTTTTTTTTTTTACAAAATTATCAAACTTTAATGGCAAACGTTAATGACGTGGCCCAAAGTTCAAGTTAATTCGAGAATTTTTGAAAATGTTTTACTTGTGTCCCTTACTCCATCTGGAGACAATTCCCTGCTGTTACAAAACACAATATGAGTTCACCCAATAACATTTTTCCTTTCCTTCATTCAATTGGACATATAAGGATGAGTTTACATATTCAGAAAAAAATATTGACACCAACATAACGATTGGACATGTCAAGAAAATGAAATGTGAAACATGCCCATCAGTTAGCGTATGCCAAAAGAGCATGCGTGGGAAAAGTGACTAATGGAGAGCGCCCCGTTCATTTTCAATGACTAGCATGGCTGCCTATGACTGGCAGATCTGATTGACATGGTGACACATACAGGCTAGAATATGATTGGACCCAAAAAATGCTACCAAATGAGCAGAATCGACTGCTGGGATTAGATGACCACAATGGCGACAAATGTGGGAATTGAGCTTGTTCTCGCGGTTGTTTTGGAGGCGTTGGCCGTCTTCTGATTGTTGCCAACTCCACGTGCTTCCGCTCTTTCTTGCTGTTTCATCATCATCGTGTGTCGCTAAATTGCAGCAGATGAGAGGAGGCGAGCGTCCCGGGAGGACGGGCCGGCCTTTGGGCGGACGCGTTGCCGTGGCGACGCGCTGTCATTTCAGTTCGCGGTTCTTCATGAGACTCCCCACACAAAAGCCCTCAACCAATTGAACTGTTGCCAGACTATTTCATCTGGAATTTAATTGCATGGTACTCACCGTGACACCCACCCACTGTATGATTCCCCTACTAACACACTGCGGACCTGATTAACTAAATTCCCAAATAGCAGTTTGCGCTAAATTGTGTGCTTACTCAATCTGACTGATTGTTGTGAATGAACATCACAGTTAGCCTTACGTCACTAGTTTTGGCTAGCCCCCAACGCTAGTCTTAATACATACTGCATAGGACTCCCTCCCAAACTACCTTATGACTCCTCCCCTTTGCACTGTGTATGACTACCTTGCAAACACACACCCTAAAAACAGTTGGGTTAAAAATGTCATAATTTTGGGTCAAAATGGACCGATCCACTAATTAGATCAATTTGACCCACCTCCTTGCCTTATTTTGTACAAAACTACCCTTTTTTTTTTTTCCCCCAGAAACAAGAAAGTTGGGTCGAATTGACTCGAGTAGTGGATCGGTCCAATTTTAACCCCAAACTTTTATTTTTAACCCAACTGTTTTTAGAATGCACTATATAACTCTTCCACTTCCTTGCCAACATACAGTATGGCTCCCACACAAACACTCCAGATGATTCCCTCACAAATGCACCATATGATTTCCTGACAAACACATTTAATGACATTGAAACATATTTTAGATGCATAACCACACTATTGAAGCTTTCTTTCTTTAAACGTATAGTAGACCCATTAAATACATTGAAACGCATTTCAACACGTTGAAACTTAAACATGATGAAATGCATTTTTAAAAACACTTCATGCAGACTATAACATTAAAACACATTTTTAAGCAATGAAACATAATGAAATACATTTGAATGCGTTGAAACACATTGAAACCTATTTTCAAACACATTTTAGACACATTTAACAAATGTAACCACAATGAAATACACCAAAACACATTTAAAAGGTGTTTCAAAGGGTTTTAAGTGTGATAAAATTATTATTTTTTATGTATTCCAATGTACGTTTCAATGTTGTTGTTTTTTTAAATTTAAAATAAAAAATGAAATTTGCGTTTTGATGTGTTTCAGTGCATTTGAGCGTTTACTCTTGCAGTTGACTCACGTAGCGCTTCATGTAGCCGCAAGGCGGGAGAGAACGATGGCGCCCCACAGACCTTCTCGCACGCCTCAAAATAAGTATCAGAAAGAATCACAAAAATGGATAAAAAATGATATTCAATTTAATCCATTTCGCCGGGCATCAAACCGACCGTCCACAAGGTTTGCGTCGTTAGCGGCTGGTGTGTCTTTGAGGTGTGATTTACCAAGTCAACATCACCTCGCTGTGTGAACTGCAAAGTGTAAAAAAAAAAAAAAAAAAAAAGCTGCTAAAATATTTAATATAGCTGGAGGCAAAAAAAGAGAGTACGCCGCCTTTGTTTTTGAAGTAGCGGCAGCTAACGTTAGCAACGCGCTCATCTGAGGCGGGCGGACATCTTGCTTTTAACGAAGGAATTACTTGCTTTGACTGACAGCTAACTCAGGAATTCATTCCGTGTTAAAGACCATCCGAAAAAATTCAGTTTTTAATAAAGACGACAGCACTGTACTGTGTAAAAACATAACAGGAGCGATAAAGATATAAACTGTCTGTACTTGGCTACTGAGGCCTCTAAGAAGAAGAGTTGATGATCCAAATCAATCTTCCTCACTGACTTGCTGCCTTCTGCATGTCTGCCTGCTGTCCGTCCGTCATCCTGTTGGGGGCACTGTGGGTCTTTGAGACCAATGGAGGGAGGAGGAGAGGAGGTCTCGCAGGCCGCACCGTGTGATTCCACAACTAACACACTGTATGAATACACCAATTCTCACTGTATGACTCCCTCACTAATACACACCAAACACACTCTATGTATGACTGCTGTCACAAAATCAATGACTTAAACTTCCAACATCAACACATAATGACTACAACACTGCTCACTGTTAGAAACCTTCACGGCACGCCGTATGACTCCCATGCTAATTATTACACAATGTGACTCCCTCGCCAATACAGTGTATGACTCCCTCACCAATACAAAGTAGGGCTCCCTCATCAATACACAGTATGACTCCCTCGCTAAGAGACTGCATGACCCCCTCACTAATACATACAGTATGACTCCCTAACTAATACAAAATATGACACCCTAACCAATATATTGCGTGACCCCTTTGCTGTATACATGATATAACAAAACTCCCTCACCCAAGTCAACGAGGAAGATAGATTTTGATACACAGTGATACAGTGTATGACTCCAGATTTTGATACACAGTACTACAGTGTATGACTCCCTTGCTTATGTTCTGTATGAATTCCTACCTATTAGATGTTATGACTCACTCTATAATAGAGTGCATGACTCCCTCACTAATACACAATATAACACCCTCACTAATACACTGAATGACTCCTTTCCTAAAACACTGTATGACTCCCTCACCCTAAATCAGTGAGGAGGATTCATTATGATACACAGTAATATACTGTATGACTCCCTCACGAGTACACGGTATGACTCACTTGCTAATACACTGCACGACTCCATTGCTTATACATTGTATAACCCCTTTGCAAATACACAAAGTATGATTCTCTGACTAATATACAATATGACTGTTTTGCTAAGAAGACACTGCATGAATGCCTTGCCAATACACTGTATGACTCCCTCGCCCAAGTCACTGAGGAAGACTGATTTTGATACACATTAATATGACTCCCTTGATAATACTCTGTATGACTCAATCTCTAATACACAGTTTGACTTACTTGATAATAAACTGCATGACTCTCTTTCTAATACATAGTGTAACTCCCTAACTAATACACTGTATGATTCTCTTGATAACACATACTATATCTCTAGCACGAATACACAGTATGACTCCCTCACTAATACACTACATGACTCCCTTGCTAACATACTGCTGTCACCAATGCACAATATGACTGCTTCACTAATACACTGTATGACTCCCTTGCTAATACACCGTATGATTCCACCACTCCTCAAATGTTGCGTTATTAAAAAGACACTAAGCTTTGCGCTCGAGTGCCGCGATCACAGCAAATCTGAACCAGCAGCTGCAGCAGCAGCAGCAGCAGTGAGATCCTTTCATCCCGTTTAAACAACACAACACAACGCAGCTACACGACAACACTCGCTTCCTGCGCACGGCAACAACAACGCAATTAGCATCCGTGCTAATGATGCTAACAAGCCAAGGCTCATTAACGCTTGTATCCGCATCCTGCTGATGACAGCAAAAACACAAGATATTTATGGAGACTCGAGCCGTACGCGTTCTTTTTCAATGCACACATGCACGCGCACGCACCCACACACGCACGCGTTTTCAGACTAACTGTGACTCATTGTACAATTTACTTCAGCCATTCACCAATCCACCCATCTTTCCCTCATGAATTAATGATTAATTAACTTTATCAAGTGTCTATCATTCATTCATTCATTCATTTGTTCATTCATCTGGACACCGGTCAAGCATTCACTTATTTTTCCTGTCATTCTTATTTTCCTTTCTCCATCTGTCGTTCACAAATTCAGTCATATCTATTCATTCATTCATTCATTCATTCATTTATTCACCCGGACGCCAGTCCAATTCACACATCCATCCATCAGTTCATCATTCATCCCTTCATCTGTCTGTTTTTTCAAAATACCATATTAATGTATTGATCCGCATCCATATCGTATATTTTAATAACTTGACTCAGTGGAGGAAAAAAACAACCTCCGAACTCACAAAATAGTTTTCCGCTTTTTTTCTACGGTATATGCAACCGACTGACCGACAAAAAATGTTAAATTAGCTCACCATAAAAAGTGAAAAAAAAATAAAAATACTTGAATGCTTTGTCAGATCAGACGGAGAATTTTTGAATGGCAGCAGCTTTTTTTCTCCTTGCAACTGACAACATGCACCACAAATTCTGGGGAACAAGATTTCTGATGTCAAATGAAAGGAGCAAAAGTAAACAGTTGTTCAAATAAAGAAATACACACACCTGAAAAATATACAGTAGTAGAGTAACTAAGTATATTCACTTGATTACTTTCTACCACTGAAGATCGCTGGAAACGAAACAATGCCTGCGGTGTGTGTGTTCGTTCGTTTGTTCGTTCGTTCATTCATTCATTCATTCATTCATTCATTCATTCATTCATTCATTCATCTTTGTTCATCAATTCATTCTTCTGCCCATCCATTCATTCATCCTTCCATCTATCCTTCTGTCTGTCCATCCATCCATCCTTCTATTAGTGATCTACAATCCATTCATTCATTAATTCATGCTTTCATTTATCCATCCATCCATCTCCCACCCATCCGTCTGTCTGTGCACCCACCCATCAATTATTTATGCATTCATCTCTCTGCGCATCATCCTTTCATTCATCGGTTCCAATCATCCTTTCATTCACCTGTCCAGTTAATTTAACCATCCATTCATCCATCTATTAATTTCCGTTCATTTTTTGTAGCTCTCGTTCATCCATTCACTTGGACTGTAGGTCTTCCACAAACTAATTTGGCCTCGGCAGAGGTCTCACGAATCCTTTCACTCTGAAGTATTTCAAACCACCGTCGTGACCTGTCACTCTTCCAACATTAAATTCATTTAAAACCGCGACATTCCAACATTCCAACGCAAGAAACATTGGAATTATTCCAAATATTATCATCCCGAATATGCATTTCCCCGCTATTAGGCTTGACTGATGTGCATTCGGAATGTGTTTTTGTTTAAATAATGTCATTCAAGTGCAATTATGAACATACTTTATGCAAAAGAGTTTGCATGCAAAGAGCCGCGGGCGGGCGCTGACGAAATAAATAAAAAAAAAACAAATAAGCATAAAAATGTACAAAATGAGCAAAGAGGGGAAATGATGCTGGAAGCTGTTTAATCTGCTGCGGATCACACTTGTGCTGTCAGCGTCCATCTGCTGCACACGCATGCACGCACGCACCACACGCACACATGCGCGCACGAACGCAGACGTCATGTGTTCCATGATCAGCACAATAAAAGCAGATTTTGTGTGATTTTTTTTTCTGACAAAGTGAGGAGGCTGCACTCATGCCAGCTGTTCATTAAATAAATAAATTAACTCCTTGAAGGCACCAAGGAGAAGCATAAAAAGAGATTTCGCTTTTTATTTCGAGCAAATAAATGTAGTTACAGGCTATGTTGTCCGTATAATGGCAACAACTCCACATTTTGTTTCCCAACAGTTTTGACTATATTTTTCTTTTCACTTCCCAATACCTTTGTCCGCATTTTCTTACATTTTATGTATTCTCACACTTTTGTCCAATTTTTTTCACAGTTGCCGTGTGTTTGCAAATGTTATAATTTCACTTCCTTTGTGTCCCAATAATTTTGAAATTTTCTTCTTACTTCCCATGTGTCCCAATTCTTTTGACATTTTTTTCACCTCCCATGTGTCCCAATTCTTTTGACATTTTATATTTACTTCCTGTGTGTCCCAATACTTTTGACATTTTCTTTTCACTTTCCATGGCCCCAATACTTTTGACATTTCGTTTTCAGTTCCCATGTATCCCAGTACTTTTGACATTTTTCCACTTTCAGTGTGTCCCAATAATGTTGACATTTTCTTTTCACTTCCCATGTATCCCAATACTTTTGACATTTTTTCCACTTCCCACATTTTCTTCACTACCCGTGTCCCAATATTAGAATTTCACTTTCTGAGTCCCGCTATTTAAAATTAACTGTCCATATGTGTCTCACTCCTTTTTTTTAATCCACATTTTCCCTTCACTTTTCACTCGCCATGTGTGCCAATACTTTTGTTTTATACTTTATTGACCTGCCTGCAACAACAACAACAACACCACTGAAGTTCTTCAATCGGGATGAAGAGGCTTCACTCGGACATCTTCCACTTGATGTTCCGTTGAAGGAATCTCTCATCTTATTGGGAATAATCCCAAAACGCACACGCACGCAGACACACGCACACACGCTACAATAACACACAGCAGCGGCGATATCAAGCCAGGGCGTGAAATGAGATTCTTGTGGATGAGAGCTGCTCTTTGTGATCGTAGAGGGGCCTCCGCTGCACAAACACACACGCGCACACACACACACGCTCACGCACACCTATAATGGATGTGAGTGTGTGAGTGAGAGTCTCACACACACAAATGAAAAATGAGAAAAATGAGACAAACACTTCTTTTTTCCTCTGAAGGCTCTCTGGATGTTGAGGGACTCCACTGTTTCCACGGCAACGAAAGCCCATTTACTCCCTATGGTGTGTGCCCGTGTGCCCGTGTGTGCGTGTAGTCACAGTGACTGTCACGCCGCATCCCTTTGCACCGAGTGTATACTGTATTTTTATATCTATGTGTGTGCGTGCGTGATAACATGCCCTGATGGGAGGTCTCCATGCCCCCCCTGGCCTCAACAATAACATGGCCGCCCATGTGGGGTGGGGGGGGACCCCCCTCCGGAAAACCAACAAAAATGAAATGTGCTTGGGGGTGAGCGTCCCAAGCAGATGTTTCGGTTTTGTTTGTTTGCTAGTCAACTCGGCAGCGCCACCTCCCAGCTGCGAGGGGAACGGGACGATGAGCACGACGGCGGCTGCCAGAAGCAGATAGCAGAGCGCAAACAAGTCAGGGCTTCGTTTTGCACAGCGCTAATTAAAAATAGAAAAATAGTTTAAAGTACAACAATAAATCAATTCAAGTTCAAGTGGAAACTGGGAGGTGCGGCAGACGGACGACTCGATACGAGTGAAAAGAGTTTGCCGGAAATTGCCGCCTACACACTGCGGGACAAAACTCAAATGTTTCAGTGTCGCCACGTCCATCTGTCCAGTATACAGGGTTCAAATTTGGCAAGTTTGCCTTTGGAGGAAGCGTGGGGATAGTCAGATCGTCCCTAAAGTGGCTGCTTTCAAGCAACATGACAGACTTCCTGTGTCTGTTCAGGCACGGTTTCTTGTGACTCATTTACTCATGATCACCAAATTTCATGTTGGTAAGTCAAAAGTGGCTTAAGGGCTTTATTTTTTTTTTTCAAACAGCCCAGTGGCATACAACTGAACCAATTTAGCCTAAAAAGGCCACTTCAAATCAAAATGGATTTCCAAGACTTCTCGACATGGCTTCTTGAGAGGTTTTGGTCCCTCTGCTCATGTCTAACAAATGTTATGTTGCTGAGTCAAATAAGTAAATAATACAAAAACAATTCCGGGTCCAAGAATTGCTTCAAGAAAGCCTAATTGGGCCTAAAATGACTTGCTTTGAAACAATGTGGCAGACTTCATGTGGTTTTTTTTCTCGATCCTCAGTCATCATATTTCATGCCAGAGTTGCTAAGTCAAAACTGGCTTCAGGGGCTTCATTCTTTAAAAGTCCAGTGGTCCAAAACTGAACCTAAAAATGCCACTTCACAAATCCACTCCACTACTTTTTCAGTTTTTGGGAATGGCCAAAATGAGCCTAAATGGTTACTTCGAACCAAAATGGCAGGAAGTCTCATGTGTCTTTTGAGGTAAGGATTCTTGAGACATTTTGGTGACTCTTATTATGAAAGACATTCATTTCAAATTTTATGTTGCAAAGCAAAACTGACTTCAGGGGCTACATTTTAAAATTTTAAAATTTTGAAAACCAAATCCACTTCAAACCAAAATGACAGATTATCCCGTGTCTTTCCAGGTATGGCTGCTTGGGACTTTTTTGTTCCTCTGCTCATGATAGATACGTCTTCCAAATTTCATATTGCTAGGTCAAATTGGCTTTTGGGGCTGAATTAAAAAAAAAAACAAAAAAAACAATTCAGCGGCCAACAATCGCTTCAAGTAAGCCTAATTGGGCCTCAAACAGCTGCTTTGAAACAACATGGCAGACTTTCTGCGTCTTTTCAGGCAATGCTTCTACGTACTTTTTGTGGGTCTATGTATCATAGACATGACTACCAAGTTTCATGTTGCAAATTAAAATTGGCTTCAGGGGCATATATATATTTTTTAATAACAACCCAGTGGGATACAACTCAACCAATTGAGCCTAAAATTGCCGCTTCAACTAAAATGGCAGACTTCCTCTGTCTTTTTAGACATGCCTTCTTGAGACTTTTTTTGTGGGTCTACTCATGATAGGCATACCTACCAAATGTTACTTTGGTGTGTCAACCTGACTCCAGCGGCTGTCATTTACATAACATTCATTGAGGCGCAACGGAGCCAATAAGATGATTCATTTGGCCTCAGTGAAACAACGACAAAGGAACTAAACAAATTCAAGGGCCTACAAAAATCTAGTGAAGAATTGAATGCACAACAGAAACATTTTCACTCTTTTTCAGTTTCTTTTATTTCCTTGTTTGCTGGCATGGACGAGAAGGTCGACTGGCGAGCAACTCTTCTAAAACACTCCACCTGAAATGTCCTTAAAGTGTATTGCTTTCCAACGAGATGATGAAGAAATGTCACAACACACACACCCACACACACACACTCAGTGTGTACTTGTGCAAAGGTTAGTGTCTGACCTTCATATCTAAGACAATAAAAAAAAAAAAAAAAGGGTCTCTCTCACACACACAAACACACGCACACACACAATCGATGTTGCTTTACCATTTTTGTACTCTCTTTTCAAAAGGAAAACTAACCATTGATGCTAACGGGTAACGTTGGCAGGCTTCACAAGTCATGTGATGGTGTGAAAACAATATAGTTCACAGGTGTTAAACTAAAGGCCCGGGGGCCAGATTCGGCCCACGACATCATTTATGTGGCCCGCGAAGGCAGACATCATGTTTCTTGCAAGTTGTCTTCACATTTAACAACACTGAGATATGAGATATTGCAATATTTTTTTGTTAGCAATCCATGCATTACATTTGTTTGAAAGTAAACAGTTTTACCTGCTTACACATTTTAGAAACGTATCCCTTAATGAACTCAAATCATAACATTTCTAATAAATATAAACGTTTGAAATCTGAAATCATACCAACTGAGGTGGTGTTTGTAAAATTAAAGGAGAAGAAGAAAGTGGAAGCGGATGCCGATGTCACTCAATAATCAAACAAAGCAACACACATCACCTGAGGAAGCAAATCTTCATCATCGTCATCCTCATTGCATAATTTGCATACGGCCAATATGGTCACAGTGCCCGTGTCCCAGCTTCCTGGACGGCGGGCGCCTAACGACGGCTGTTGTTTCCCGCGGAGGCGAGCTGGCAGCTTTTTGTCGCTAATAACGTTCCCGATGCTGACGTGTCGCCGAGCGCCTCGTCGCCCTCGTCTTCCTTGTCGCTGGTGGCTGCCATGTTGGAAGGAGCGCCGCCAGGGCCTGGCAGCTGATTTATTTGAATTATTGTCAGCACCGCCCGCCTCGCCATCCGGGCAGGCCTGATGGCTGACACCCGTTTGTCAGTCTCGCCGCCAATTATAATGCAGAACTTTTTTGGCGAGGGCATGAGGGGAGGGAGGGAGTCAGCTGCGGCTGCGAGCACTATCAGGCCGGGGCAGGTGCCCATAGCAGGATGTGAGGTCGCACGTAGATTATTCATGAGAAGTCAACAAATGTGTGATGTCATTTGTTTTGCTGACAAACGAGAAGGACTTGAAGGCCGCTGGCTTTATGCTAACACAACATGGGGAACACTATTGATGGGCTAGCATCAAATAGTGATGGTGTTATAGCATTTTATGTGACATTTAAACACAAATTGTGAAGCAGCATATGTAGGCTGACAATATCACAATACTCACATATTTTTTTTCATCCTCTGCAAAGATCAACAACAATTAGTGCCGTACTGAGGAGTTGAGACCCTTTCCCTCGACAGCACACCCAACTGTTCGTAGTATACTGCCCCCAGTGGCCAAGGCATGCACACCAGAAAAGCAGCACATTGTATTTTGAATTGTCTTTGGAAATTGTTCCAGCCCCCTATGAAAAAGCACGTTTTTTTTTAGGAAAAAAATTGCATTCGACAGTATATTATCATACTTAATAAAAACATACAGCAATTAACCATTTTCTGTTACACTTCCGAATTCAATTCAATGCACATTGTGCTGCTCATTGTTCTTGCTTAAAGAGTTATGATATCACAACTATCAATGCTATTCATTAGCATGTCTACAGCATTTTTCATTATATGTTAGCATCAAACTAGTGGAGGCTAGGTGGTTGTTTTAAATACGCATTGTGTAATTGTCTTTGTTTTAACTCTGAGGAAGTGGTGTTATGTTGCTTTTTTTTCATGTTGGACTATCCTACAGCAGAATACCCCCCAAAAAACCAAACACCAACACAAATGTCAAACACGCGGTCGTGTTGTGTTACGTCGAGCGAGTCAAGTAATTTGAGTCGAACTCGTCTGGAGGATTAACAACAAGCTGTGTCTGCCCGGGTGGATTGTGGGTAAGCGCTTGCACTACTCGGCTGCGCTAACGAGAAAACAGACGTGAAGACGAGCCTTCCTCCTGTCGGCCAAAATATGATATTACCCATTTATATATTATTTTGTTTGAGTGGGAAAGAAGACAAATTGGAGTTTGCAAAGATGAGCGGGAAGAATGCGACGGCATCAGAATCCTCCGGCTTAACGGCGGACGGCATGGCTCTCTGTTAGCTCGTGTGCTAATTGGATGCAAAATACAACTTTGGGAACACAGTGTTGGATTCTTGTTTTAATGCTAATTCCCTGTACACACACACACACACATACACGCGCACGCGCACCCCCACCCCCACCCACACGCACACCCACACCCACACACGCGCACACACGCAGACGCTCAATGTGGCAAATGTAGTGATCCTCTGACCAGTGGCCATTAAAAGTGTGTGTGTCCTTGTGTTTAAATGCGTGCGTGTGCGTGAGTGTGTGTGTACATGCATGCATGTGTTTGTGTATTTGTGTATGTTTGTGTGGATTTGTGTGGTTGTGCATAAGTGTGTCCAGAACGGTATGCATGCTGGCATATGAATGTGTTTGTGTCTATATGTGTGCACATACTGTACATTTTTGTGCATAGTTGTACACGTGTGTGTATGCAGGTTGACATGTAAATTACACCCGCGTGTGTAAGTCAGTGGCGGCTGGGCAATAGAGGATGCTTTAGTCTCTCTCTTTCTCCCTCCCTCTCTCTTGAAGACAAACACGTCTCAGTTACGATTAGACTCAGAGTTTGATGACCCCTGGTCTGTGGCGCACATATTTTTATTTACTAAGTCTTGGTTAAAGTGAAACTAAGCTTCTTTTTTTAAAATGTAATTTTGTTAATGTTGCACGTGCCACAACTAATGTGAACATGACATTTGTCATTAATAACACATTCATGGACTAAGAATTCAACAAACTAATTTGTTATTTTTATCTATCTGAGGGGGCGGCCACGTTGGACAATATCGCCCTCTGCTGTCAACCGAAATGAACGGCACAACCACTGTCGTGCTTGCGTTGCGTATGTCATGTGACCAAACCTGAATAGCGAAAATCTGCATAACCGATGGCCGTTATAAACACTTTGGGAAAAAAAAACCAATCATAAACTGCCAATAAGTGTTTTAGTCGGCATTGTTTTAGTGTTTTATGGTCTTTACCGTTTCTATATTATTCATTTATTGTTTTAAACTTTTTGTTTTTGTATGCCTGGTTTTTGCTCCACGTATACAGTGCTTTATAAATAAATAAAAAAAAGTTGAGTTGTGCTGAGTTAGTGCTTATGCTGCTAATCAGCCACACGGCAGCTAAACACTCATGCAGACTGACAGGCGAACACTCCGTCAATAATCCAAGTCAGCGTTGAAGGATTCCCCGTCCGGACATGTGCAGCGGGTGGGAAGCTAATGCTAATGGCGGCGGCAGCATTCACCTGTTTCTCGCAGGAGCTCGTCTGTCAGCGCTGACAGCAAAGACGCTTAACACTAATTGGCCTCCATCCCTCCTCCCGCCATCGCTCGCCGCCAGGAATTAAAATAAGAAATGATTCTGGTGGAATAGCAAATACTATACGTCAGTCATCCGTGTGAATCACCTGCTGTCATCTCCGCCTCCTCTTCTTCAAGTCTTTTTTAAGATCATCTTCGTCATTAGCTACCCTGCATGACAGCCTGGCCCGTATTTACATCATATTAATTGTCCACGCGTCAAAATAAAATCTTAAAATGATGTCTAATGTCTGTCCATATCTAATGTTGCATATTTACATCTTAAATCCGATACTAGTTTATTTAGTTCCGTGACCGCACGTATCTCAATTTATCTTTCTCCATTGAAATGAATGGCAATGCCATTAATTTGTTTCAGTATAATAACCAATTACCACCCAATGCTACTGTATTTTATAAAAACATACAGGAATGACAAAATTAAATAGAAGGTAAAGAATTTTTGCCACTTCATTTTTGTGCTTCAATTCAATGGAAAGTGCGCTGCTCCTTCCGTTGTGTCTTGGCCACGTGCGGGCAGTAGAAGGCAAAATTATCAGCACAATTGAAGAAAAAAGGTACGACAAAACTGTTGTTTTTATGAAGTTTAATATCATAGAGTGCTATTTTCCTAAGTGAAAAAATCATTCAAAAATGCATCACAATTATTTTTTGGGGGGTAGGCTGGAACAGGTTTAATGGCATTTCCTCATTAATTCATTTCAATTAGAAAATATGATATGCAATGTAAATATTAGTCAGTTTTCGCCGAGGATAAAGAATAGATGTCTGTAAATATGATTGTATTTTCTATCTACTTGTTGCTGCACCGTTTGTGTTCAAACATCCGTTGCTGAAAGTGGTATATCTCATTACGTTAACGGAGGCAATATGGTTGTTTGAAATAATCGTGAAATTCAATTTTCTTTATGTAGTTTTGAGTCAAGGGTTAGTGTCAGTGCTCGTATCTGCAGTGCTCGTATCTAAAATTTGTTCACGAGTCAAAGCAAGAAATTGTCCGAACGACAGATCGTATCTCAAAAAACTTGTAGCTCATTTTACTTGTATCTCAAGTGCACCATTGTATTTAAGGTCTCTTATATTGTAGTACCAACATTTCATCACATTAATGTATGCATATCTAATGTGGAATGTTTACGTGATATTTCATGTTATATAAACATTTTCCTCACATTGTTTTGGTGAGTGAAGTCATGTGATCTTTCCCATTTTCAGTCGAAAGTGCGGATTGAATTGAGCCGAAAGCCGATTAAGGGAAACAAACGTCTCTAATCAGATACACAGAAATAATTTCACATAATCTGTTTATGGGGAAAAATGGCCTGTGAACATCCTGGGCTGCTTTTTAATTAGATCTGTGACACCTTTCAATCTGATGCTCATTCATACATTTCAATTAGACGCACACATGCACGAGGAGATCACAGCACACAGTTGTTACACATACACGGTGTCTCATATCGTCGCTGTCCTGTGAAAAACACTTATCTCCAATTTTCGAAACTTTTAAAATTTTCACTTTAATGCGATTTCTGTAACGCGGTAACACGATTCACGTAAAAATAAGAACATGATAAAAAAAATGGAGATAAGTGTTTTTCACATGACAGCGACGATATACTGTCTCTCACACAAACACACACAGGCACAATGTCACACACATTGTCACACACACGTGTCACGTACACGGCGTCTCTTTTATTTGCGCAAACACATTCACACACGTATATACAGTATATACACACTCACAGGCACACACGCACACACACACGCATATGAGATGAGCGACAAGTGCCTCTCAAACTAAAATGCCTCTCATTGGCTTTGGAATGTAGTCATGGAAACGCTATGTGTGCGTGTATACTTTTTGTGTATGGGTGGGTGTGTGTGTGTGTGTGTGTGTGTGTGTGTGGGGTGTTAGGTCGGGTGTGTGTTCCCGTATGTTTGTGCTAATGGATGGTACCGCTCTGCCATGTCCGATAAAGCAAGCGTTTAATGACACAAACAATGTCGATCTCATGGCCCGTCCTGAAAAAAAAAAGAAAAGAATACAAACAGACACGAGCTGGGCATTCCGCTGATGTGACGGACCGGACCGCCTATCTGCCTATGACAGATGCCCATTTTGTAGGAGATAAATGATAGTTTTAAATGAAACTTAAATAAATAGTCGGACTAAGCATAGTCAGAAGCCGTTTTTTTTCATTCTGTGTAATTTTGGTGGCTTTGTGAAGCTGTAACGGATTAAATAATTCATTACAATTGAGAAAAATGATTTTCAATGCGAGTGTTTTGAGTTCACTCAATGAATTAGTAGAGATGGGCATTCCGTCCCAGGGACGGAACGGTCCGTCGTGGATGGACGCCCATTTTATGGACGAACGAATGCGACAGACGAGAAGTCTTTTGTTTAAAAGATGGACTAAGCGAGGACAGAAGTGGGTTGTCGTCGGTCGCTGTAATCGTCCCTAACCAGGTCAAGTACCGACTGACATGTTGTGTTTGGTTCTTTTAATAAGCAAGACCACTGTTCTCCTTTGCGATACCCTGGAGCGCCTTTATTAATTGTCTGCACAAAACTTTTCATGTGTGTTCCCTGCAGTGACATTGCACAAGCATAGTCCGCCCTCTAGTGGTTCAACGCATGTAATACCATGGATTACGCCACAGGACGCCGTTTCTCTCACAGACGACTGATAGAAACACGCCCAGCCTGTCTTGTGTGTGTAATCCAGGATAAGGTATGTATTGAGTTTAGGAAAAAGGCTGATGGCAATTTTGCTTTGTTGGCTAAATGTTAACATTTAATACATGCCTTATCCCTTTGCATGTGAAATATGTCTTTGTCCGGGACATCACTAAAGAATAAAAATCTCTGCCAGCGCAGCCGTACTCACCGGAAGTGGAAGTCTTTCGCTTCCTCCTAAAGCAATGTTGAATTATTTTTCAATAATTATTTCATTCGTTATAATGCAAACATTTTGCAATAAAATGCAATAGTATTGTGTTATGAAGCAACCTTAAATATTCTCGTGGTGTCCCCTGGTGGGCTCTGTTCTAGTGACTGACGTGGACGTGTTGGCTGCTAAATGCTATCTTGGTTAAACAGTTGTAAACAATTCAATCCACTCACGATTCTCCCAGCCGCTAAGTGGATGTGAATAGGAAATTAGCCATCTGATGAACTTTTAATAATGTTTATGAATCATGAGCTCTCTGCCGTCAGCGTCTCTCCCACGGCATGCACGGACGCTTTTTTGGGGGTGACAAGGACGAGGAAGGACGGGGTCGCTTATTTTTTGTAAACAGACAAAGGGATAATGACGGAAGGGTGCCCAGGTCTCAGACAGAGGAGGGACCGGCAAAATAGGGTAAAATACTCATCTCTGTGAATTAATATATCAAAACACTACTGCAATGGACTTTTTTATGTTTCATTATCAAAATGTATATCATTCATATTTGACTTCATTCTATTCGTAGTCTCCGGCAGGCGCGGAGCCATGGGTGGGCCTGGGTGTGCACAGGCTCACCCAGACTGACAGACGGCCCACCCAGTGAGATTCATGAAAAAATATATAATTTTCATTTATTATTGAAATTTTTAATTTGCGTTTTGTTGTGTTTTTATTTTATTGAATATTAAGAAAGGCATAATTGTGGTTGTCAAAGGAAGATTTGAACTTCATATTATTCCGGCACGGCGGTCGACTGGTTAGCACGTCCGCCTCACAGTTCAGAGGTCGTGGGTTCGATCCCGGCTCTGGCCTCCCTGTGTGGAGTTTGCATGTTCTCCCCGTGCCTGCGTGGATTTTTTCTCCGGGTACTCCGGTTTCCTCCCACATTCCAAAAACATGCATGGTAAGTTGATTGGACTCTCTAAATTGCCCCTGGGTTGTGATTGTGAGTGCGGATGTTTGTCTCTTTGTGCCCTGCGATTGGCTGGCAACCAATTCAGGGTGTCCCCCGCCTACTGCCCGAAGACAGCTGGGATAGGCTCCAGCACGCCCCGCGACCCTTGTGAGGATAAGCGGTATCGATAATGGACGGATGGATGGATTATTCCGTTTGTCATTCTACTTTAATATACGATGTGTCGGGACAGGAGGATTGTGCTCAGTGAGAGAAATATTCAGGCCCACCCTGATTTTTCCAGGCCCACCCATTAGGCACGTTCTGGCTCCGCCCCTAGTCTCCGGTCACGACTGTGGCCTTTCACTGGCGATGACTCGGCTCTCGCCAAGTCGCTTTGTAGCCCTCAGAAGACACAGCGACCGATCGAGTGACCAGAGACCACGCAGCGACCATGCAGCTAATGAGGTCCCCTGACGGACGAACAGAGGGATGGTCGCCGCTGGCAACTTGTTGACCGATCCTGGAAACTTGGAAGACTTGGGGGACAGGAAACTGAAAGAATAGCAGCGTCGGCATTTGTCTTGACAAATAAACTCAGCAATGCCTGAAGATTTTGTTTTCCTCGAAATCGGTGAGCTCCGGACTTCCTATGTGTATATTGTGTTTGTACCGGCTATCTCCCACATACCAAAAACATGCATGTTGCCATCAATCGAGACTCCTGATTCTCAATAAGTGTGAATGGCAGATCCCTGTAGATGGCCATGTTGCATCACTTTGGGTTGGACATCAGCAGAGCTTTTAAGTGGTTGATTGTTAGCGAGGGGATTGCAGACACGGACGTCGGTTAAGTTCGGCACCTGAAATGGCATCGGAGTATGAAAACTGTATTTATGGGTTAAACTCAGCATTATTTGTGGTAGTTGGTAGAAAATGTGTTGTAATGGTGGGAACAGATAATGCAGTTTATTGAGTGACGGCAGCACAATGTAAAAAAAGCCACTGTCAGCGTGGTTCAATAGGACACACACACACAGGCGGGTCACAGGTGTCAGTAATCTGATCGTTACTGAACTGACTTTTTATACATGCTCGGTGTACAAAGAAAAACGAGAACCACCACGATTCTTGAGATCTTGGAACACTAACAGGTCGAAGACACTTTAACCCATTGTTTCGAACCCTTCTCGAGATGGCAAGGAGGGGTCTAACATAGGTGTGAGAGTTGGAAGGGGTAAATGAAAAGTGCACTAACAAAAAAAAACTGGCCAGTATAACACCACACTAAACTAAACTATAACAACAAAGAAATTGGGCGATCACCCCGAACACCAACTGCCCAAGTGCACACACGAATGAATAATGGCTAAGGAATGACCAATCGAATTTATGGCAAAAACAAATGGTTGGTGTGGCTACCGAAAAGGATAAATGAAGGCTATTGCGAATTTGGTGCATTAAAAAAACAAAACAAACACATAATACCAGGGACTGACTGCATCACCCACAGCCAGCCCCAAACACCAGCAACCCAGTCCCTCTTCGAGTGGTGCCACACCTGAAACAAATTAACTAATTTGGTTACCCTCCCCTGCGCTGATTGGATGGCTAAACTGGTGACAAAGGCCACCAAACAGGGCAGAGCAGGGGAGAACACCCACACACACACAACTTAAAACGGCCACGACACAACGTGGGCCGTAACACCCCCCCACTTAAAATACAAACCAACAAAAAAAACAAAAGGGTTTGTACCAACAAAAACATGTCCAAACACACCAAAAGAACAAAAACAAAACCTAGTCTTCAGGGGCTTGCCGGGCTCGAGGCGTGCAGCCCCCACCAGAGAATCCACTCCGCCTGGGATTCGCCCCCAAAAATAACAAAGTAAAATAAAAAAGTGGCGCCCGATGGAATGGCCACTCAAAGCAGCCAATCTGGACACCATCTACACCAAACAAAAAAACAGATAAAAAAAACCCACACACAAAACCACACCACACAAAACAAAACAACCCCCACCAACCCTCACACTCTCCATGGCTAGTTTTTCCAATCCCGGACGAGCCCCCATTATGTTACGACCCCTCCTCGAGATGGCAAGGAGGAGGGGTCTAACATAGGTGTGAGAGTTAGAAGGGGTAAAAAACATGCAGTAACACAAAAGACAACCATTGCAAACAAAAACCAAACAAACAAAGACTGGCTACATCACCAGTAGCCAGCCCAAAACACACAAAACACACAAGGACTGACCACGTCACTCGCAGCCAGCCCAGGGGCTCCGGCCTCGGAGTAAAGTCATTCCCTCAAAACGATGCCCGCTGAGTAAACATGTGTCATATAGCTGTAGTTGCACAACGGCACAAAGCGACCTTAATGGAGATGTCAACCCAAACATATTTTTTTCCAGGAATATGTTCTATGCAAGCCCACTGGTTGGAACAAGGCATTCTGATAAATATTGCGTTTGTGGAGTAAGTGCTATGTTTGGGCTTTTTTTAGTTTAGTTTTCTCAGTATTTCTGTGTCTGTCTCGTCAATGATTGTGTCCACCTGTCTGCATTCCACCCCCTTGTGTTAGCCAATCAGCTCCCTCCTACCTTGCGTGTCTAGTCCAGGTGTTTCTCGTTGTCTTGTCAGTATGCTTGTATTTAAGTTCCTAGTTTTTGTTCTGTCCTTGTCGGATGATTGTCGCTGTCAGGTTGTTTTGTTTCTCCCAGTGTTATGTTTTGTGTCTTAGTCTTTCTTTGCTACTTTCAGTTTTGGACTTTTCAAGATGTGTTTGTCCTCGTTTTTGTTAATAAATATTTTCTTCAGTACCCCTTGCTTCTCCTGCCTCCCTGCATTTGGGTCCTCCATCCCGGAAACGTGACAATAAGAGTTAATCCACCCGTTTTCAGCCATCACAAGGGGTGGACATTTTGTCACTTCTGTCGACTGAAAATGACATCACAACTGCTCAGGGCTCAAGTAACGACCTATCACGGCTGACCTGTTTTATGCAGCTGAGCCGTGATTGGTCATTACCTGAGCCCTGCGCAGTTGTGATGTCATTTTCAGTTGACAGAAGTGACAAAATGGACGCCCGCTGAGATGGCTCAAACGGGTGGATTCTGCTGTTTAACTCATATTCCACAAACGAGATATTAATCAGAATGCTGTGTTTCAACTAGTGGGCCTGAATAGAGCATATTAGAAAAAAAAAAGTGTTTGGGTTGAGTTCCCGTTTAACTCTCTGGCGCAGGTTTACCTTAGTTCATTCTACCATACTGGTGTTGCACTTCTTACTTGCACTTTCTCAGTCTTGTTTTTGTCCTTTTATAGTTTGAAGTGTCATAAACGCAAAAAATATTTCTGGCAAAGTATTGTTCTGCTTGCCTGTTTTCCCCCAAAACTTTTTTACGCTGTTGGTGAGAAACCGGTGATTTTTGTTGATTACAGAATGACAAAAAAAAAATCTATAAAAAAACGTTCTTTCTCTAGTGAAAGAGGGGAGTTTGCTCTTTTGTTTGGTAGGTTTTCTGCTTAAAATGTGACAGAACACAATATTCTTCCAGGTCTCGCAAAATCAGCCCAAATGCTCGAAAAGGGCTGACAATATGGAGATCTCTGCTAAGACAGCTGCCAGTCAATAACTGAATTCAAGTGCTTCGCATCTGTGTTGCATGGAACTGCATGACATATGAGCTCAGTCAGTGACACACAAGCGCTTGAAGATTTTGCTTTCTTCACAGTTACCGAACGTCACCAGTGACTTGTTATTCCAGCCCATTTCGTGGAGAAATAGACGGCCCAAAAAGACACAGTAAAGGTTGGAGGTCGCAACCTGATCTTCACTGACCACTTTTGTATGGTCACACAACCAAAGTAAAAATGACCTTGTTTTCACAAAATGTCTTCTCTCTCTATTGTGGGCTCACGCGAAGAGTTCATTCTACCACATATTCCCACTTTTGGGGTCAATGACCCCAATCCAAACTCATGTTTTCCCTCTGTTCCCAAGACGGCAACAGTTTGGACTAATTCAGGACAGATCATCATTGGCTACGTTCTTTTGACTTGCCGGTTATTCACCGACTTACTGTTTACCTACTTGGGCTCCATTTGTGAGAAGTGCTTCCCATCCTTGTTGAACGACGTTACGGGTGAACGACTATTCCGGCCCACTGCGCTCCACTCCTGCCTCTTCTCATGTTAAACACGTTGACCTTTTCCACAGAGAGACGCTTCCGGCACACTGCCGACTCTCCTGGCCGCTTCCGATCTTTTACACGTTTAACCCCGCAGGCCCTTTTTCCCGCCTCTTCTTTAACAGTTCACCTTTTCGCAGAGGAAGGCGGGAGGCGGTGAGTGGGGATGGAGAGTGTGCGATGGGGGGGGCCCGCATCCAGACAAATGTCAGCGCTTGCCTTGCTCCCCGCCAACGGGAGGACGTCGAGGAAATCGTACATTCACCATGATGTCATCTTTACGTGTGACAACACATGGGGGAGGCAGAATTGACCCTCTGTTATTATTATTATTATTGTTAATTACAGTTTTAATAGTCATTTCAATAGGGAATGATGATTTAAGATACAAGCCTTTTGAGTTCACGGAAAGATTTAAACTCAAGGCACCAATGTGCTAAAAAAATATCAGTACAGAAATATCCCCTCCACCACGGATTACGTCATTGTGGCCCTGATATTTTAGGATTTTTTTGTAGAGTTTGCCACTCTGATTTCTTCTGCCTCCCATTTATTTTAAGTGTAATTCCAATGTCAACCACTTGACCAGGGATTGGCAAGCCGCGGCTCCGGAGCCGCATGCGGCTCTTTCATCCTTATATTGCGGCTCTGCATTTACGGTTGAGTAGTGCTTTGTTTTCTCTTTTTTCCTTTTTTTTTAAGACAATATCAAGTGAAAATAGTAAGGTTGGATTACGTTGGCTCGTTTGTTTGATATGGATCGATGAGATGCTTTGTTGCAAAAAGCCCCCCCTTAATCGTGTGTCGTGAAGTCCGTTTCTTTTTATTTTGCACTTTATAGACGCGGTTAGCGACAAATGTCAAAAAGTGTTTGCGGCTTCCAGTGTTGCCATTTCTGATCTTTATTTAGAATGTCTAGCCCTCTTCCATCCTGCTTTTTATTCCGACAGAAAGCCACAATTGTACATTCATTTGATAATGTACATCTTTGGTATTGATGGATATTGTGAGATAAATTAAATTTGCTAATGATCTGGTCACTAATAAACGCATACAGAGATTGGTGCACTTTTTCACAGTTTGTCCAAATTTTCGTCTCCAATACATTGCTCTTTCTCCCTCAATATATTAGGTGTATTTAAATGCGTCTGTATTATTTGAAAAGTCCAATTAAATACCTTAAAAGAAGTGAAGTGAAATAAATGCTATAGAAACACACAAAGGGATTATTTAAACAAGGTATTTCTATCACAGATTTCAGTTATTGTGAAGGTGGTCTACTACGTAACCTCTGTGATAGAAGGGGGACTCTTGTACTGTAATTTTTTTCCCCCCAATATGTCAGAAAGTTTGAGGATGAAATGGTTTGAAGTAATGAAGTACAGAAATATGAAAGGATGAGTTCAATTCGGACAATGTCTCCATTCATTTGAGTTGAAATGAAAGATCTTCTCCCTTCGTTTTAATTGAAATGTAGTGCGAGTGGCCTGCAGCCGATGTTCCCTCGTCCGTCCCTCCTCGTCGTCCTTGCTCCATCTTCACTCCATCCTTCCCCGTCTCTTCCTTCCCCCCAGAGGCATGTGGTGATCCGCTCCTCGTCTTTTGGCTCCTCGCTGAGCCGATTTGAGCCGGTCGCCGCGGTGATGAGCAGGCTCAGCTGTCAGTTGCAGTGCATCATGGGGCTCGTAGAAGACCGCCTCCAGGTCATGTGATCATCGCGGACCGCTACCGATGATGCTCTTTGGGACTTGCGAGCAACAATCAGTCAAGAAAACACTTCTTACTTCTGGACACCTCCCAGCTCTGTGCGTAAGTGCGTGTTTGTGTGTGTGATCGATTGCTGCGCAGGTTAAAAATATTCCGTGTGCATTTGAGCAGGCCTGGGGGGTCGGAGCTGACCGTGGGCTATTACCGTCTCATTAAAGGAGATGCGGGTCTGATCAATCAATCCAAAACGCCGGAGGTGGGAGGAAGGATTGGGGGGAGGGGGGGATCAGACAGATACGGTCCCGGCGAGAGGATTTCCCAGGATGCATCCTTTCCGAGGATGTCAGAACGTCAATCTGCTGAGGCAGCACAATTGAAAGTACTGCTTTGAGTTTCACATACACTTACTTACTACACGCTTTAGTCACAATACAACAGCACGCATGCAAACCAATACACACACACCGAGTAGAAATGCACTGCAAGCGCACTCAACACACATCGCAAAACACTCAACTGCGGCACACAGCGACACACTCTTCACATGCACTCCAACATATAATGGACACACACACACACACATATGGACATGAATGAAAATGTTAGCGGACGAGAGCAATGAGCCAAGCGATGTCGGAGGCCAACAAGCGTGCTGCGTTCCAGAGACGAAGACGATGAGGCGCTTGAAAAGGAAAATAAAGTATTGCTTTTTCTATTTTGTTTCAGAGGGGGAGGGTGGTAAATGAATTTGAAGCGATATGAGTCACTCTCACCATTGGGGCCTGGAGCTGCTCCAGCCAGTAGGAAGCGAGTGCCTACCTGAGTCACAACAACAACAATAACAACTACAATCACACCCCCACCCCCCCTCCCACCCCACCAGCCACCTAATACCGAACCCTATGGAACCCCACCATTACTCGCCGCCCACGCCACCACAGATCGAGCGAGGAGAAGAGCACAAGATCAGCTAAGTCACGTTGATGCTGCAGCAACAACTATCCAGCCATGCTTGGATTTCACACTGTTATGCCGATGGACAATTGTGTCCACCTGTTTAGCTGTGTTAACCCATTAAAGCCTGAAGCCCCTAGTGAGACATCTCTGTAAAACCTACGGTCATCTTTGGAGCTACCCTTGAAAACCTGACATTTTTCGCCACCTACAAAATATGATGATCTCAGCCCCTGTAGCAGATAGAAACATAATTCCAAAAGAATTTGAGAGCTTAGACGTGTGGCTTTCACACAGGCCCGAGTTTATGAATCATTACTGTTTCAATCGAAGATGCAAGTGAAGCACTATTTTTAATTTTTTTAAAAATCGAGTGGTATTTACCATGCTGTATTCTCTTACAAATATGTTGATACATTGGCTACCAACATATATCTTAACCAGGCATCACGTTTGGATGGTTTTGCGCTTTAAAGTCTGCGAGCGTGTCATCTTTATCACTGCCGTAACTTATAGCAGCGCTCCCGCGATCGACATTACTCCGCGAAAAAATTCTGGATATCCTCCGACAACTCACGACACCGTCACATGTATATTCTCATGCATTTCATTGGCTAAAAGACAGAAAATTGGATTAAAAAAAAGAACGACGTATACGCTCTCCGGTTTTAAAGGGAGAAACAGGCAACAGCGCTCCCGGCTTTAGTGGTAGAAACGCGGTTATGTGCTCCCGTCCGTAATGGGTTAATACGAATGTATGTTTCAGGGCCGATACCGACACCAATTATTAGTAGTCAAGGAGGACGATATTGGGTATTGGTTATGGATATTGGGAGCTGATATTCATTTGCAATAAGTAATAAGGAAAATGTTGGCCCCAAAATTTTGGATGATACAAACGGCAACACTTATCCATCAATCCATTATCAACACCGCTTGGTTGCCAGCCAATCGCAGGGCACACAGAGACAAACATCCGCACTCACAATCACACCTAGGGGCAATTTAGAGAGTCCAATCAACTTACCATGCATGTTTTTGGAATGTGGGAGGAAACCGGAGTACCTGGAGAAGACCCACGCAGACACGGGGAGAACATGCAAACTCCATACAGGGAGGCCGGAGCCGGGATCGAACCCACGACCTCTGAACTGTGAGGCGGACGTGCTAACCAGTCGACCACCGTGCCGAGCGCGAACACTTAAATTTGTTTAAATGTCTTTAATTTTAAATGTCAAAGTTATTTTTTCCCCTCTTAGACAATAGATCTTTTTATTTTAAAATTCTAACCAAATGATGCCGATATGTTTCAATATTGTGAAAGCCGATAATCGATCTATCCCTGGCTTTGTTACATATAATCATATATTTGTGTTTTTTTGGAAAATGTTATCAAGAAATCACCTTTTAAACAAATTTGACCATCCAAGATGACGCAAAATATTTAATTCGCTGAGTTCACATATTCTTCTTCCTAAACTAAAGCAATTTTGTGTTGTAATGACAAGGTGGTGGTTGTTGAAATGTACATGAATATTTCACACTAAAACACTTCAAAATGATTGCTAACCAGAATAGCAAATCTTTGGGCATTTTTCATATAAAATAGCAAACCCTACTTATAAACCATATACCTAGTTTGAAACCCTACTTCTAAACCCTAACCCTTGTTTAAAACCCTACTTCTAAACCTTAACATTATTTTGAAACCTTACTTCTAAACCTTAACATTATTTTGAAACCCTACTTCTAAACCATAACCCTTGTTTAAATTGAAAAAAAAAAACAAGCTTTTTTTATCCAACATAAAAAGTGAAAAAAAAGCAGATATTTCACTTGTCTGTATTTTACTAAACTTTCATGTCATGTACGTCCGACTAATTCAATATAAAAATCAAATTCAGTCCTGTGGTCTGTTCTTCCAATGTATTTATTGTTTTAGCTTTGTTTAAATTTGAATAATGAGAAATCAGTCATTTGTGTTAAAAAACAGTCAGTCACTTATCAATTCTGTTCTTCAATTGTCAATTACAAATAACTATTGCAAATAAGAATGAACAATATGTTGTTTTTGCCTGAACCTTTTCCATTGTTCATTTTTGAGTTAACAAATTAAATTAGCTACATGTCAAAAATGTTACCTAACCTAACTTAACCTTTTGATGTTGAGTGGGCAAACACAAATGATCCTCCATTAGAGTAGAATATATTGTAAATGTGGAAACCAAGGTACCTGCTCTCCTCCTTGTCAAAAGTAATTCATTATTGTTTTCAGGGGAAAGTCTGCTTTTTAATTTGTTTAGAATGATTAATAGGTTGGGAACTGAAGGCTCCTGACTCAGCACTTTGTAATCAGGTTGTTAAAATGTCCGATGGCCGATTGGTTCTTCTCATTGTCCGATTTGTCCATTTCGTATGTTTTACCAAAAGCGATTCTTTTATCACTTATTTTTCCATCCATCCATTATCCATACCGCTTCTCCTCACAAGGGTCGCGGGGCGTGTTGGAGCCTATCCCAGCTGTCTTCCGGCAGCAGGCGGGGGACACCCTGAATTGGTTGCCAGCCAATCGCAGGGCACACAGAGACAAACACCCGCACACACAATCACACCCAGGGGCAATTTAGAGATTCCAATCAACTTACCATGCATGTTTTTGGAATATGGGAGGAAACCGGAGTACCCGGAGAGAACCCACGCAGGCACGGGGAGAACATGCAAACTCCACACAGGGAACCCACGACCTCTGAACTGTGAGACGGACGTGCTAACCAGTTGACCACCGTGCCGCCCCACTTATTTTTCCATTTTCTACAATTCATTTTACAGTGTTTCCCTTAAATTTGTAAATCACTAATTGCTATTGTTTGCAGATTTTCGGTGGAGACTTGGCTCTGTTATGCCCCAAAAAGCTCTGTCAAATATAAAAATATTGCTTTGATGCCAGCTTGTGGCATCTTGGTGCCAAGGCGCTATGTAAAACCAAGAGGAGGAGCTTCATTTTGCAGGCCATGTGCCTGTCGAAAAAGAAAGTAGTGCTTTGCCACCATCCTGTGGTATAATCAGCAATTTGAAACCTTTTTAGGGGGTAGAATATTGTGTTTTATGACCATATAAGCACTACACATACAAGAACAAAGAGCAGACTCTCTTCTTTCATCAGAAGAAAATGCGTCTAGGTTTTTCCATTCTTTAGTACTTTGCCTTCTTACATAGCTTAGTTTGACCAAAAACACCGGTTTCAGAGAATGCATTTTTTGCTTTTGTGACACCTCAAACTATAAAACAACAAACAAAACTGAAGACGGGCTTTTATTTTAATGATAGACAATTAAGATAGTGTCATGAACGGCGCTGACTCTGCGTGGCTCGAGTTGAATGACCGAATGTGAATTTTTTACATGGCGTTCGCCATTCATTTCATGAAGTGCATCATTGTTTCTCATGATTGCGAAACACACTTTCTACTATCTTTCGTGACACATACTCTGTTTATGCCATACATATTGTGACTTGTGACTTGTACTACGTATCAACGTGTTGGCATTTCTCTTCCTCATAATTGATGTAACAAGTAGAAAATAAACGTCTAATCATTACCGGAGCTGATCTCAAATCGAAATCAATCAAAAATTGAAGAATATACTCCATTCACTGGTGCTCGTGACGTTTGGATTCCAGTTGACAAATGGAAATGTCCAGTCCAGTGAATGAAAAATGGAAAAAAAAGGAAAACAAGTGTTCAGAGAAAAACAAAAGCAAACATCAAAATGGGAACAAATGTTGTTTTGAATAATGTTATTGTCATTATAAGACCATATTGCCCAGCCCAACTAGGCTACAATTTTTCAATAAAGTAAAATATAGCAGATGACACAATACATTATAGAATATATCATAATTTCGCAAAAACATGAACTCATTGATTGGCTATTACCGGGTGTTGCCCTGGCGTGATGTCATCTGTCTTCGATGCTCGGCCGCCGCCGCTGCCCTCGCCTGCCTCTTTTTATTCCACCTGATTCATCAAAAGTCGGAATGATTTAGCGCTTTGGTGCTTTTAATTAAATAAGTGTGTCACAAAATGTTTTATAGTGCAATAAAGGACAAAAGCGCAGCCATTAAGGATAAAGTGTGAGCGTGTGTGTATGATTGTGTGTGTGAGTTTTTTTTTGTGATTGTAACGCTGTCCCGTCTCCTCGTGCTACTTAAAAGATTCTTAGTCATTTTTTTCTGTCACTCCAGGACAGATTTATTAATTTCCTCAAAAGAAGTGTTGGAAAAAAGAAAAATCCTCTCAGTGCTTCTAATGCACTCCAGGCCACAGGCAGTTTTTTTTTTTTTTTTCCCACTTTCGGTACTTTGTGGAATCTTTGATGATCTAATCTAATGTAATTCATATATATATATATATATATATATATAAGTATTTTCTCCCCATTTGGTCATAATACTGTAGGACCTTTTGTGTCTATACAGGTTATTTTCACCTTGAGTGTACAATGAATACCAAGTCTTAATATATAGTAAAACTACTCACCTTGTGTCACTAATCACCTTGTGTCAAACTGATGATGTCATTAATACATTAATCAACTTTACAGGAGAGCCGGGAAGGATGGCGGTGTGGTCGCCCAACAAAAAAAATGGCCGTGTCACTTACTTCGATGTCTTGACGCACGTTAATGAGGATGCTAACGAGGCTGCCACCTGCCGCTCACTAATGAACGTGGTACAGTCAAGCTGGTCTGGCTGTGGCCCCCCAGGGAAGATGTGATAGCAGGAGGTGGGACTACCGACTATGAGCTAATTGACAGTTAGTCAAACAGCAGGAAGAGAGCTCTGTTTGTTCCTGTAGCGTTGCGTCATATCCACCCACCTACTACCTTCATCCACCTACTTAGCTATACAGCTACATACAACCAACCGCCCGATTTCCTGAAAAACATACTCAGGCAATGGCCTTCCTACCTACTAACCAACCAAAACCTACCTACCTACCTTTTACCTATACCTACCTATTTACCTACCTACCTACTAAACACCCGAACCTAATTCATCTACTGCCTATCGACCAAATTACCTAGTTACCAACCTTCATACGTGCCTTCCTACCAATCGACTGATCGATCGATCTACCGGCCTACCGACCAACCTACCTACTTGTTCCCTGCCTAACAGCCTATCTACTGTAACCAATGAGCTTGTTTATTATCTGCCTGTATACAGTAACAAACAACCAATCCTAACCTACCTGCTACCGGCTGACCCCACCGGCTACCAACCAACTGACCAAGGTACTAATTATCTAGTTACCTACCGACAGAGGCATTGCCGTACCTACAGTACCAACCTACATACCTTGTATCATGTTGTACAGACAGACCTATCGAGCTACAGACCTCCTTAGTTATCAAGCACCCAACAAACTGTCCTTCCTACCTACTTACCTACCTACCTACCTAGCAACTATCCATTTTGTCACTAAGCAACTTCCCAATTGACCTACGAACTTTATGTTCCATGTTGTACTGCCTGTTAGCTACCGACCTACCTAGTTACTGACTGACCAACCAAGTGACCTACTACCAACCCACGTATATTGTTAGCTATCTACGTACATAATCTTTCCCTACTTACCTTAACGACCTTCGGAGCTACCAACCAGCTGACTGCTTACCTAACGACAGTGTACCTACCTACATCCCTCCCTCCCTACCTACCTACCTACCTATCTATTTATATGCCTAGTTTTACCTGGAGTATATGCCTACCTTGTTAACTACCAACCGAGCAACCTTTTCAAACAATGACCTTTATTAACTTGCAGGTAACAAAATGAAACTTTGTTAACTTTTCCATGACCGTGTTCTGTATCTTGAATTTTCCACGGCCCACTCCGCTAGCGGCCGTCAGCGGTATTGCACGGTAGCCGGGTCACCTCCAGGAGCGCAGACGCCGCGCTTTGCTCCCGCTCATCTGTCTTGCTGCCGCGCCCGATGAAGGCCATGCGTCTCGCATGTCCAGCGCCTGAGCGCGCTCATGCATTCCGGATGGCGAGGGCGCGCCGTCATCGCACCCGCCTCCCACTACCACCCCCATCGGCGTCTTTGCCTGGTCACAAATAAACGACAAAACCCTGACAAGGACGAACATGTTTATTTTTACATACGCAGCACGTATGTTCCGCATCTCATTAATTAAAAGTACCACCACGGCAAGGACGTAGCTCCTACTGCTTCTCCGCTTCTACTAACCGGTAATTAAGTGATGATTATGTTTCTGCCTTCAAGCAACTTTACAACCACCTTCATAGTACCTTGACCTACAAGTTGAATTCCTTCCGTGATCATTTGTATTCGCATATCAAATCAATTTAGCCCATTGAAATGAATGGAAAGGCAATTAGTCCATTTCCGAGCCACAAAACACCCAAAATATTTTGGTACATGTTTTAATAATGGAAATTAGCAATGCCATTAATCCGTTTCTACACCCCCCCCAAAGATCCCAATTTGTTGTTTTGTGTTTCTAGTGTAGGAAAGTATCACTGCATTTTATTGAAACACACAATTAATGAAAATCCACAAATGATAACTCTTCAAATTGCATGGCAGCAAAGCACTACTTATGTCAAAATGAGTTTTCCAGTGAATAAATACTAAAATCCCACCTAAAATGTGCACATTGGCAAATTTGCGAGTGCCGAACCATGGGGCTCACAATTAAAGAGAATGTAAAGAACAAGACTGGTCTTGTAAAGTGCAACTACTGTAGTTACTGTGGTATTTGTGTGTTTAATGTGTGTCTTTAGGGGGCATTACCTAGTAAGTCACATCAGGAGTTTGAGTCAGGCTGGCTGTTTAGTTCAATTTTCCATGCGCCTTGCAAGTGTTATCATTTCATATTTGAGTGTTTGACTGTTTGTCCTGTTGAATAAATGGTGACTGTTGCTCTCCTTGACCACATGCCAAGTCAATATACCACTGTACATCCAAAAACATTGAGTTGAAGTTAGCAGCAACTTGTTAAAAGTGGGGAAAGATCACTGCTGTCTTTCCAGGAGACAGAGCGAGTGCAGTAATAATTACCTCCGCCGAGGTCGCCTCACCTGCATCATTCGTGCGCTTGTGTGACTGTCAGCAGCATAATGGAAACTTCAAGGCAAGCACAAGTTTTAGGACGCGTGCATTGGGGGTCTCTGTAGCACCCTGAAGAATCTGCTTGAAAATTCAGCCCCATAGGCCAGTTTGAATTGGCCAGATGAAATTTGGGCAAAGAGCATAAGACCCCAGAAGTCTCAAGACGATGCATCTAAGAATACACTGGAAGTTTGCTGTGATGGTTTGTAGCAGCCTTTTCGGGTATATCTGATCGTTTCCTAAGCAAACTTTGAAAATTCATTCTAGCTCCACTTAGCAGATTGAAATATGCTCGATATGTCTCTCAGTACAGTAGATTCACAATAAACTTTTAATGTCCGAAAAGACACAGAAAGTCATCAATTTTGGTTTGAAGCAGCCGTTTAGGCTCATTCTGGCCATTTCAAAAACACAAATAAAGATGTGAAAGAATTTTTGAAAATTCACACCCCGAAGCCAGTTTACTTTTGCTCTGTCTATCACGAGTGGGCCCACAAAAAAGTCGAAGAAGTCATGCCCAAAAAAAACACAGGATATGTCATTTTGGTTTGACGCAGCCATTTTAGGGTCAATTTGGTCATTTTCTAAAAAATAAAAAGGAAAATTCAGCCCTTGAAGTCAGTTTTACTTAGCAACATGAAATTTGAAAGGCGTGTCTATCGTGAGTAGATTCACAAAAAAGTCTCAAGAAACCATATCCAAAACAACACAGGAAGTCAATCATTTTGGTTTGAAGCAACCAATTTCAGGCTCATTTCCAAAAACTGAAAAAGCTGTTGATGAATTTATGAAACTTCAGATTGAGAAGTCAGTTTCATTTCACAAGATGAAGCCTGGTGGGCATATCTTTGATGAATAGACCACAACAAAAGTCTTAAAAAGCCATGCCAAAAAGATATAGGAATACTGCCATGTTGGTTTTAAGTCACCGTTTTAGGTTCATGTTGGCCATTTCAGTGGTCCTCCAAAGGCAAACTCCTCATCTGAGAGATTTTGTCAGATTTCTACCAAATTTGAACCACTTATACGAGAATTACGATGGGTGAAGCTAAAAAAAAAAGAAGCAAATAATTATATAATGGATGCATGGATGACTCTCCACAAAACTTCAAAATTCATAGATGCCCTCAACTTGCAGGGATCCAATAGCTCCCATCCTGATGCTTTGATTTCCTTCAAACTCTGTTTTCTTGCACTGAGCCCTCCCGAGAGCACCAATCATCGTCGTTCACAGCTTTAATTTAGTTTTGTATTAGCTTTACTATGTTTGTTTCAATGCACTAGTGTTGTGTTTTGCTGGGATAAGCCTTTGCATCCAGACGCCGTGTGTAATTCCTCAACTTTCCTCAAGCTTTGTGAAATTACTTGTCCTTAATCTTGCTAAAGCATCAAAAAAAGTGAAAACATACATGTTCCCCCGGGGAGGATGCAAAAGAAAGGGGGGGGGGGGGGTGCTGATATGTGGGTTAGAGGATGTTCTGCTGTAGTCAGCATTGGCCTGAATTCCAACAATATCCTCCTGAAGGATGAAACACACCAGCTGGTGGAACAAGACCCCCGCCCCCTCACTACAAACCTCAAGATCCCCCCCTTCAGTGTGTGATAATGCACATCAGAGACAAGTCATCAGGCTCAACCCCCTCTCACCCCACCCCAAAGCGCACCTGTACACCATTTCTCATGTGGACCCAGCGGAGAGCTGTAAGCCTTGTTTGCTCTGCTGCTAATCCTCGCTAGGAAACAGCTTTCACAGGATTAGCATCCACGAGTACGTGTGTGTGTTTTTTGTGTGTCTGTGGGGGGTTAGTACTAGTAGATGTGAGGTAGTTAAAGCAGTTGACTTGGGAATCTTCTTTTCTACATCCTCTTCAGGATGTTTGGATTTGACTTTGACCCTCCGTCTGGTGCCCCTAAGAACTCCTTCCACCCCTATTGGCGTCCTTGATAGCGTCCCCTGGTGGCGTCCATGATAGTGGAGCTCCCCACTGATGTCAGGGTAATTGTCCTCCTCCATACATAACATTCTTATTCATGGTGTAATCACATTACTAACTCAGCACTGAAGGTCAAAACAAAACACAAGTCAAAGTGTTTGGTCTTGAATCTGAAGTCCAGTCTGAAGTCTCTATTCTAGGGTCCAACTCAAGTCTCAAGTCTTTATGCTTGAGCTCAAATCAGGTGATAAGTTGTTTTGCTTGAGTCTAAGTTGAGTCTTTAAGCTTGAATTTAAGTATAGTCCCAACTGTTTGTGCCCAAGTTTGACGTTTCATTTAATGTGTTTGTACTATAGTCGAAGTCTACTCTAAAATCTCTGTTTTTAAGTCCAACTCAAGTCTCTAGCTGTTATGAAATGTGCTAAGTCAAGTTTGAAGTCTTGATGCTGGAGTTAGAACTGGACTAAGACTAAGACTAGTCTACAATCTATGAGTTTGAGTAAATATCATCATAGCCTAGGCTCAATCTTTGCTAACCTCCCAGTCAAAATCCAAGCCTTTTTGCTCATCTTGAAGTAATGTCTCGAGTATTTTTGCATGAGACTGATTCTTCTTTCAGAAGACTTTCTTTGAACTAAAGTGTATTTTCATGTTCTTGTGTGTGAGTCTGATGTCTGGTCTCGTGTCTGTGGACTCAGTCCATGTCTCGTCTGCGAGCTTGAGTCCACGTTTATTGTATGAATCGGTTTGGTACTTTAGTTCAAATCTATTCTTTCAGGGCGGTTTCCCAAATGACACTCCAGTTCATAGCCAGACCGAGATACTTACTTAAGCTTGCTTAACTCAAAGGGTCTTTCATCGACACATCTTGAAACAACTGTGTGAATTTAAATCCTTTCTCAGGTTTATTCTCTCTAGACTAGTCTCAGTTGTTTTTTCTTGTGTTTGAGGGTACATTCATACCAGAAAGGCATAGTGAAAACGTTTAGTTCCTTGCAAAAATGCCTGAAGACATTCTTATTTGCATACCAACTGCTCTCTTATCTGAAAGCACATTTTTAATATTCTACTCGACATATATTTGTGTTAAGAATGTGAGTTATGGTTATTATGCGTTGCCGCCGGTCACAATCAATATTTTTGAAGATTGCATTTCACTTCTCCAAAATGACACAATTTTTCTGAATATCAGCTGTTTTAGGTGGATATGTCAATCAGAACAGGACCAATCGAAAAGTCTCAACAACCAACCCCATAATTAAACAGGAAGTTGCCCGGTTTGGTTTGTTCTTGTCGGATTTCCGATTTCATACTTTGAACTGTGAACACCCAAATGAGCCCCCAACTGGATTAGACAGATAGATGGTAAAGATTAAGTATTTCTGGAATCATTGGCCTGGCAATCACAAGGCTGCAGCTCCAAACATCAAACTTTGTATAACTTTTTTCGCTGGCATAGTTTTCGCCGTTCCCATCGTCTAATCGTCGTCTTTGATTCGTCTTCTCGTTCCACAAACAGTAGCGGGTCGTCGTGTTAACAGCGCCCGCGGAGATGAAAGCCTCCGAGCAGAGATCCGGGAAAATGAAAAAGGTAATTCCCCTCAGCTTCCAAATTTTGTGTGCTTGTAAATAGCCGAGATAAAAGCAGCCGCCGCCTGCTTGTACTTAATATTCCCATTAGGCTTCTAACAATGGCGGCTTTTGTACGCCCGCATGTAGCGAGGTGAATACAAACTCCTTTTGCCTCCAGTACTTTGCCGAGCACAGTTCAATCAGAGAATTTCGCTGCACAAAAGTAAGAGAAGAAAACATGGCAGGAACAAAAGGGGAGGCGCGTTTGGGGAATTGTGGCAGGTGAGCGCTGGAGGAGGATGAATGGCGGTGAGATGGCGGGAGCTGCAGGAGCCTTATTAGAGTCAACAAGCGGCATTGGATTCTGCTGACAGTCACTCACGTGACTGCGACACAGACACTCGGACCGAAACGGAGAGGCGCTCAAACATAAAATCCAAACTTCAAGGTGCTTTGTGCAAAATCATTTGAAATGTCATGGTTGTTTTTTCTTGGAGCCTACCGACGCTGTTGCTGTTTTAGCCTGTTTCACATTGCCTGTCAAAGCCAAGCAAGGGGGAGTTTGAAGTTGACCTTCAAATTTCCAGGCTTGCGGAGGTAGTATAACAGGCGTAGCAGAGGTGGGACTGCCCAAAGAGATTTCTAACTAGCAAACCAACTAAATAAACAATCAACCAACCAACTTACACACTGAGCAAACAATGACAAATGACTAAGTGATTGACTAATATGCCAAAACATCTAAGTGACTGACTGACAAACTAACTAGCAATCTGAAAAGCACCCTAACAAACCAACCAACACACGCTATCTATCTATCTATCTATCTATCTATCTATCTATCTATCTATCTATCTATCTATCTATCTATCTATCTATCTATCTATCTATCTATCTATCTATCTACACAATGTTTCCAAATTCGTCAATTATTGGGCGAGCAAACCAATGCTTCAATTTGTGACCACTCAAAGCATTTGGTAAACCTGAAACTTGTCGAGATTGGTCCTGATAGGGGAAGTAAACCCAAACATATTTTTTTCAAGAATATGTCGTATGCAGGCCCACTGGTTGAAACAAGGCATCCTGATAAATATTGCGTTTGTGGAATAAGAGTTAATCCACCCGTTTTTAGCCATCTCTGGGGACGTCCATTTAGTCACTTCTGTCAACTGAAAATGACATCACAGTTGCTCATGGCTCAGGTAACTATCAATCACACCTTACTTGTTTTCTGAAGCTGAGCCATGATTGGTTGTTATCTGAGCCCTGAGCAGCTGTGATGTCATTTTCAATCGACAGAAGTGATAAAATGGCCGCCCCCAGAGATGGTTAAAAAAATGGGTGGATTTTGCTCCTTAACTGATATTCCACAAATGCAATATTAATCAGAATGCCGTTTTTCAACTAGTGGGCCTGCATAGAGCATATTCTTGAAAAAACTTGACTTCTGCTTTAAGTATCTAACCAATCCTATGAAGAGAACATGAGCTCATATTGGACCCGAGGGCCCAATAAGCATTTGCTCCATCATGCCATCATCATTCCTTTTTATCCAACTTGAGGCGTCGCTGTGGCAACAACTCTTAGAAACCTGAAAAGCTGTTTTTGAACAGAAGTCCGAACCACCTCCACTTGGCCTCCCGTGTCCAAAGTGTGTACCGGAACGTCACCTGAAACAGTCCTCAGCTGTTTGTGACACTTTTATTTTGGTAGAGGATCAATCAGCCTTCCTGCTTCCCTGGAGGAGGATGGATGACGGCCTTGTGTGCCAAATACAATTTTTCATTAACACGATTACTGTCCAGCAGTAGAAACACACTCCAGAATGTCTCTGTGGGTGTGTGTGTGTGTGTGTGTGTGTTCAGGCTGCCAATGGATTTAATCACTTATCATTTCCGCCTCTTTTCTCCTACTGTGCCGCCAACCAGTCAGAGCCAATCAGCCAACTCCAATCCCAGCAACATGTCGGCTTCCAGGACCACTGACAACCTCGACGGATCAGCCCAGCAGCCTCAGTGGACAAACCCAGATATTTCTTTTTTTAACCAACAAAACCGACAGAGAAGCATGAGATTTTTACATTCTGTTGATTTTCCACAGTCCAGGAACATAACAGGCCAGAACACGAACAGAATTTGAGGCCCACACTGACAAATGTTTTGAGAAGAGTTCTCAAACAGAGGATGTTTTCATTTTAATCATGCATTAGTTGGTACTGACGGAACCACATAGGATTTGGATTAGGAACCACATCGTTTTTGTGCCAAGAACTACACAGGAATCGGATCAAGAATGACAGGATTTGGACCTGGAACTACAGACAGTCTTAATCTGGAACCGCATAGAGCAAGGACATGAAATTGGGACCCGAAACCACCTAGGATCCAGACTAAGAACTGCACACATTTAGAACTTGGAACCTTATACAATTTGGAAACTGGACCAACCAATTCATCAACAGAACCCACAAAGACACATTGGGTTTACTGAGTTGAGTTTCCTCGATCCAGGAACATAACCAGGCCAGAACACAGCCAGAATTTGAGGCTTTCACTGATCATCTTTTTCTGAAATGTTCTCATGCAGTGGATCTTGGAATCACATAAGACTGGGACCTGGAGCCATTTCCAATTTGGACCTGGAAACACATACTATCTAAATCCGACGACTTGAACCTGAAATAACATCAAATTTGGACCTGACACTACCTACAGTAAAATCGAGACCTGCAGCAACATAGCATTTGAACCTAACAACTACATACAATTCGGACCCTGAACCACATAGGATTTGGACCTGCAACCGGCCTTTGACCTGCATATGTTTTGAACTTGGAACCAAGTACAATTTGGACATGGAGCCTGATACACTTAGGACCTGAAACCACACAGAACCCAGAACCACATTTGATTGAGACCTTGAACCACACAGGATTTAGAGCTGGAACAAAAAAAAAAAAAACATTTGGACCTAGAACCACTTAAGAATTGTCCCCGGAATCACAAAGGATTTGAACCCAGAATGACATGACATTTGCAACTGTAACAACATTGATTTGTGAACTGGGACAGTATACAATGGTGATCCAGTGCAACATAGCTTTGGCCCCAGAAACCAAGTAGCATTTACCCAGAACCACTTGGTTTACACAAAAAGTAGCAATTAGCGTTAGGCTAACTTAACAAGAAACTCTTTATTTACACGTTGTCATGAATCACACGTGATTTAGTCCTTTCTTTCTCCAATATTTGAGCATGGAGAATTTTACTAACCCTGACATGAAATCTTAACACAAAGCTGCCGTGTGTGTGCGTTTGTGTGCGCGTGCACATGTACTCTGAGTGGACATTGTGTAGCGCTTGAAGTGTTAAAAGTGTCTACCATGTAAAGAAGTCTAATTAGAACATGAAAGGTGGCACTGTAATTAGCGGAGGAAAAGGCCTCACAGGAAAGATAAGAAGAAATTCCCAGAAAGAAAAAGAACAGCTTCAGTCGAAAGAACACACAAGCAGGGAAAACAGCATGCGTACACATGCACGCACACACACACTTGTCTTTTTTCCTCCTCCAGAGTTGCATTGTCAGCAGGAAACATCCCACCGGAAGAAGAAATAAAAACTTTACACGTACATTCTTATATATAAAAAGCAATCAACATTTTTCATCGCTTTGATTGACAGATCCATTTTTGTTGATCCCGGGCATAAGATTCAAGAGGATTGTTTCCCTTTAGTCACCGTGTCATCGGGATGAGCCATCATCGGATCATGAAAACACACAACTTGTTTTCCCATGATGACTTTCACGTGGTTTTGACAGCGCTTGATTGACGGGCGGTTCTTGGCTGGAATTGCAAAAGATACGTGGTGAGCTCGGAACACCTCACCAGAGAGAGTCCGTCGCAAAGTATCACTTACTTGTTTTGTGTGCATTCATACCTGGAATGCCCCAAGTATTTTTCAAATCCATTCTCAACATGTTCCAGGCGGGTTTCAGGTCACGGATGGATGAAAAAAGGGTAAAGTGCCCAGCTCTGATAATTACTTTGTCTATCCGTGAACATTTTCACCACACCATATTGGAGGCTTTGAACATAATTTCAGCAGTTTTGCATTTTACCAAGTCCATGGGTTTCAAGTATAAAGCAAGTGTTTAGGAAATATATTTCAAGTGGGTTCAAAGAAGTTGCCAAAGTGCCTCAAGCGTATTCCCAATGACGCCCAAGTGGGTTCAAGGTTGTCTCAAGCATGTCCCTAGTGTTTTGAAAGCATAATCCACAAATGTTCTAGGGACATTCCATATTTCCCAAATATATCCTTACAAAGACATTTCACAAGTATAACAATGCATATTCCCAGTTTGTTCCAAACATAGTTCAAGTTTCTTCTAAGCATATTGCAAGAATGTTCTAAATTATATTCCAAGAGGGTTCTAAAGAAATTCCCAGAGTGTCACTGGCATATTCCCGATGTTTCCCAAGTTTGAACCAAACATGGTTCAAGGTTCTTGTCTTGTCTGTCTTGTCATCGTGGCTTGTTTCATGTGTGATTTGTCATTACAGATTCCTACATTTCAGTTGCAGAGATCCGACAGTGAATTACCTATATCTGCAATGGAATTCTGGATATCTGTAACTCCAGTTTGAGATACAATTTGAATATAATTCCAGTTACACACACTTGATTTAACATATCTGAAAATGGACATGTAGGTATCCGTAATTCAGGTAGCAGATATCTGCAAAGAATTGTAGTTTATCTGTAATTACCAAACCCAGGCATGAATAGCAAAAAAAAATACGTTGCAGACATCTAAAATACCAATTGTGGATAGAAGGAACGTAGTTGTTGATATCTCAAGTGGTCTTTTTTACTAGACAAAACTTGATGACAGATATCAACACATCCAGTCTATCTAGCCGTTTGTTAAAAGTAAAATTATCTTATAGTTTTCATAGTATTTTTTTCCATGACTTTCCGAGTCTATCCCAAATGTTTCCCCAAAGTGATCTTATCACGTTCCCACCTGGCATTATTTCTGGTGATTACGTCATTGATGTTTGAAGGAAATCGAGGAAATTCTTCTTTAAAGTGGTTTCCCAGGGACTAAGTAAGGTGTCAGACGTTCCCCCAAATAAGACATCGACTGCAAAGTGACGCAAAATGTTTGTTTGGTTCACACAAATCTCAGCTTGATCCTGGAAAATAAGATGGCTCGACGGCTCATTTCCAGCCATGATGTTTTATTCATGGGCGAACCGCTTGCCGTCGCCTTTATGCCATCGCCTTGACGCCGTCTCGGTCACGACGGCGCTGACAAGGACGAAGCGGGATGCTGAACGTGGGGACGTGCGCGCCTTACCGCCCCGGCTGATAAGGTTGAGTGGGTAGGTTTAAGCGACGGCGACAGGTGTCGGCCTTCGCACTTCACTTTGCATCAGCACGTCGGCTCGTTTGTGTTAGCGACTGCTCGCTTGGCGTCGCCACGTTGGCGCTTCATTCGGCGCCGTCTGTCATTTAGGCGCATTGCCGAGTTCCCGACGGGCCGACGCCAACGTTTTTCTTCTCACCTGTTTTTATTTCTTTATCCACAAAAAAATAACTTGTGAGGGCTTTTATTGAGTAATATTCCTTGTTTATTGGGTTCAGAATCTTTTTGGGTTTTGCCGGGTTTCCAAATTGATTCTTAACTGGTATTTTGACTTGGTTGGTGGCAGTTTTTGACTAGGTTATGGATAGGGTGTTTTAGTTGTTTTTGGCCTCTTTACTAGGTTTCTACTAGGTTCTTGACTGCGTTTGAAAGTTTTCTGACAGATCCTGACTTGCTTTTTGACTTTTTTAAACTTGGTGTTTAACTTTTTGACTTGATTATTCATGTGGTGTTTTGAAGGTTTTTCAACTGTTTTTTCTGACACTTGTTTTGACTTGGTTTCATTTTTTTAGTTTTCTTATTTTACATTAGATGTGGGTTTTGAAATGGCTCTCGTCTGTTTTTTGACAGTTCCTGCCTTGATTTTCTACTTGGTTTATGACTATTTAAATTTGACTTTTTTTCTGACACTTGGTGTTTTGTGTTTTTAATTCTTTAGTTCTTTTTCCGGCTTCTGACTGTGTTCTATTCCTTTTTTTGACTTGTTTATTGTGGGTATCTTGACTGATTTTGGCAACGTTTTTGACTGTTTTTTTTACTTGGTTCTTGGCTGTTTTTTGGAATGTTTTCTGAAAATTAATGACTAGGTTTTTGAGTGGTTATGGACTGGTTGTTGATTAGTTCTTGATGTAGTCGTTGCAGTGGATTTTGTCTGTTTTCGGACAGTTCTTGACTTATGTTCCTAAATCTTTTGATTTTACTTAGTTCTCTGCGTTAAATGCTTTCGTATTTTCAGTAGATTTTTCTTATTTAGTTCTTCACTTGTTTACGACATGGTTTTTGACTGTTTTCTGATGTGATATTTTATTCTTGGCTTGATAATCCAGTTGCGGTAGGTTGAATCAATCCAAAGCTGCTTTTTAGGAGTCCGTATGTTGTATAATGGACCACTCTGGCTATATTCCCCCAAACATCATAACATCATCATCATCATCATCATCATCATCCTCCTCACTCTGGCTCCCCTATACCCCCCGAATCCCGTAAGACCTCCCGCCATCTTCCTGGGCTGAAAGAAGGGCCTTTCAGTAGCGCTGATCTGAAAGCGTCCACTAGGGATGTGGTGTCTTTCTCAGCACCATCTGCTGCGCAATTCCATTAATTAGCGGTGTTAGCACTGCTGCTATGGGATGCCATTGCTCAGCGGGCGAGTTCAAGCACCAACCTTAAAATACTAAAAGGTTCATGTTAGGATTTGCAAATTTTTGCTCAAATTCGGGTATCAAATCATTTAATAGCAGTTTAACTTTAAGCCCTCCCAAACTATCAATTGTTTTTTGGACTTTGTGCTTTTGATGTTTCATAATTTTGTTCTTGACCAATTTATTGACTGGTTTAAGCCACTAAAGTTCACCTTGAGCCAAGCTGTAAGTCACTGTCACTTATGGCGTGTTTCTTGATTTTATATCCATAAACACATGAATAGTTTCTCAGTCTTGCATTTGATGTTTTATAGTTTGAGGTGTCACAAAAGCAAAACATACCAGTGTGAAAGTCACAGGTTGCTATTCACAAGATCTTGTTTTTTCCGCTCTTTGTCAGAAACTGGTGTTCCTGGTGAAACCAAACTATGTTCTACTGTTGATTACTGAAGAATGGAAAAAGCACTTAAACTTAATATTTCTGGCGTAGGAAGAGAGTCTACATTTTCATTTCATAGGTCTGGTGTTTATGTTCTGCAATATTCTGTGGGTCTTGAAAGATCAGTCCAAATGCTTGAAAACAGCTAGCAGTATGTGGAACTCAGTTTGCATACGGCTGGTGGTCAATGAGTTAAATGTGCCAAAGAAATGAATTGGGATTGTATCAGATGATGACCATAATCTTATTAGATGATGTGAGCTGCAATGTTTTCAACTCTCAGGCGGTCTGACATGCTGCTCACAAGCTGAGAGGCGGGAAAAAAAAACCTGATGAGCTCCACAAATGAAAAACCATTATCCTTTATTTCTCCGTTGTTTGCTCTTTATTACTCGCGCGGCTCAGGAGGGCTCGGGATTAAAGTTTGGGAGAAAACCTTTCGGATTTATGGCGAGGAAAAAAAAAAAGAAGCAATATGGAGGCCGGGCGCTGTAATCTTATGAGTGGCCGGGGAGCCGGCAGATAAAAGTAAATCTACTTGGCACGTTCCCACATTCCCTCCTTGTATTTGTTTGCCGTGACACTGCCACAAAGAAGTAAAAAAAAAAAAAAAAAAACGAAACCAAACAACGAGGCACCAGGAGGTAGATTAGGAATGTGGCCATCGCCATAATGGCAGAATGATGGCGGAATCAATTGTTTTCTCGCGGCAGAGTCGGTGCTTATTTTCCTGGCGGGAAGCTCCTCTACCTGATTAGCCGGCACAAAACCTGCTGGGAAGATCAGTGGAAAGCACACGTGCCCCTGCACACACGTACAAGAAGCTCGTGACATGAGCCAGCCACAGCAATTCCATTCTGCCCGTACAGTCATCCCGCACTTTATTATCGTACATATCACAGATGATTCGCTCTATCGCAGGATGTTGCGTTGATTATTTTCCTACGTGGACTGTTACTACAGAGCAATGAGTGCCGGCCAGGGGGAAAGAGTACATAAAAAACAGAGGTATTCAAAGTTTGGGATCATTTCACACTTAATAAAAGAAGCTAAAGCGCAATGTGTCTGTTGCAAAGCACAACTGCGCCAAGTTACTAAAGAAAAATACTTGCGCCAACCCTAACCCTAACCCTAACCCTAACCCTAACCCTAAGCCCCTAACCCTAACCCTAACCCTAACCCCCTAACCCTAACCCTAACCCCTAACCCTAACCCTAACCCCCTAACCCTAACCCCCTAACCCTAACCCTAACCCTAACCCTAACCCTAACTGCTCTTCTACTAGTATTGGTATTGTGCAGAAAACTTTCAAAAAATATACAGTACATATATAATAACATAAATACATATGGTGGTTTGGTCTCTCGCAGGTGGTCTGGAATGTAACCTCGGCGATAAATGAGATGATTACTGTGAATTGTTTTGATTTCTGAGGTGGTTCTGATCTTTGTTCTTGACTGCTTTTTGCCATTTGTACTGTTTCCTTTGTTTTACTTCTTTACTTCTTTTTTTCTTGACTGGTGACTGTTTTTGACTTGGGTGTTCATGTGATTCTAGAGTGTTTTTGATTGTTCTTTGAAATGGTTCGTTTTTGACAGTTTTTTAAAATATGTTTGAATGATTTTGACTCGATGTAACGCAGTTTTTGTTTTTTGACTCATTCTTTTCGTTTTTTTTTTTTTTACTTCCTAATGTGTTGCTTAAATGTTGCCGAGAGATGCAGTGTGCAGGTTCGGCAATTTGTTTTCATGCGTAGCTGTTCCCTGACAATCACGCTATCATTTTATGGCTTAATAAAAGTGATCGAGTAAAACACACTATATGCGGAGCCTCAAAACTCATGGTCACAGTTTTCCGTTGCAGCGCATCGGAAGATTTGCAGGGCTCAATCTGCAACCAGTTCAGGGCGTACCGCGCCTGCTGCCCAACGACAGCTGGGATAGGCTAGACAACAAAGCGTTGACACCATCTCAGTGTGAAAGGGCCAAAAAGAAGAAAGGAGCGATTGCCTCATCTGCATGTCATTGCCACCTCGGCGTCTGTCGTCTGGCTGGGGAGCAGCGAGGCTTTTAGCGAGCGGCCGGGTCGAACGGAGCAGCGGTCGTCGCCGCCGAGCGGTGTAAATCTGCCGGCCTCCTCGCCGGCCGATCAATGGCGATCTACGAGTGATGAATGAGAGCCTGATTCACTCCATTTGAGAGGCTTATCAGCCAACCAGCGATAGGTCGGCGTGATAAAACACGGCTTCTTAATCGCGTCCTCCACATCAAAGTCATGTGACACTTAAGCAGCGGTGGGAACGGTCAAGGGGAGGAGAGTGAATACTGATGTCTGGTCCTTGGTAAAAGGTGTCCTTGTTTCTAGGTTGTAAAGCATATTAGGTTTTAGCATGTAAAATGTTGATCCTATTGTAATATCGGTTCTAAGGTGTCGTTGGTATATGGTCTAGGTTTTAGTAGGTTCTCGGGTTTACAGTGACAATCACGCTAACATGGGTCTCACTGGGTGTCAGGTATCCAATGTCACTGGTCCTAGGATGTGAGGTTGGTTCTCAAGTGCCATTGGTATACGGTGTAACTTTTAGTAGGTCCGGGGACTCTTGAATCTAGGCTCTCAATTACTGTGAGCAGTCAATATTTTTACCTCTTGTTTATGTTGGATCATTGTCTTTGTTATTAAACAGCAGACTAACTAAACATATTGAAAATGTCTTGGTGTAGTACGTTCTGACAGGCAGGATTCTTATGAGGGTTTAAGTTGAGGTATATTGTCGTGTTGTTGGCTCTCGTGTATGTTTTCTTTGTACATTGGCTCAAAGACAAACTTGACTCATTGTTTTAGTTTAAGTACAAATTAAATAGGATCACTTTGCTGAACTGTATGTCATCGCTTGGTAGTTTTGTCTGTCACCTGTTATCTTGAATTAAACGAACACTGTCAACTGTTTATTCAATATTAGTCACTCTCCTCCTTTGCAAACAATCCAAAGGCGTCATCGCAACTGTTTAAAATAAATAAATAATAACATTTCATGATCCGTATGTTTTGCCCATATATGGGACAACAACAACCAAGTCAAGAGATATGTCCGCAACAAAGTAAAAAAAAAAAAATCAGGTCAAGAACAAATTTAAAAGTCAAAGTCCTGAACCGGATACCAGATATAAAAACAAGTCACAAACCAAGTCAAGGACAGTCAAAAACCATGCAGTCAAGAACCACATAAAGAACTAAAGTCAAGACTGTCAAACAGCAAGTCACGTCAACAACCCCTAAAATCAAGTTCATCTATTGGGATATTGTTAAAAGTTTTCACCGTAAAAAGGCCAACATGGTTTGAGGCTTGTGTGCCATACCCCAAAATGTTGATTCCCCCCACCATATCATATCAATCAATCAATCACATTTTATTTATATAGCACTTTTCATACATAAAAATGCAACTCAAAGTGCTTTAAAACATTCAAAGCAAAACATAGAATTATGTATGTAAAATGCTTGAGTCAAAGGTTGTTTTTGCTCGCTGTCACCGGGATGCAGGCGACTATGTTTAGTCTGTTTAAAATATTGCTGATATACAGTATGTAGAAAAAAAAAAAAAACACGAAAAAGGTGTGTGTACTCCCACTTCCTGTCTGCGAGGCCTCCTGACTCCCGCTGGCATTTTCCTGCCGTCAGGCTGCTCTTTGTACGCCGTTGACTCACCTCGGGCTGCTCTATCCTCGACAGCTCAGCTCAGCTCGCTTCCTCGCCGGCTGGATGCGTTCGAGTCGACTTCTCATCCGACCCACCGTCATCGCGGGTGAGGTGGGCGGACGCTGACGCCCGATGTGTTTGGGGAATGGGAGGGAAGCGCTACGCCGCCAGCTTGGGTGTGACATTGATTTGTTCACCTGTTAAAATGAGCACGTTAAGTTTGTATTTTTACTTTAAGACTGTCTCCCACTTGACGCTGCATTTTTATGGAGTGTACAATTTCATATCTGCAAGTGTATGAATATGACTGCACATTGCTGAGTCATCATACTGCTAATTTTGCACACACTGGCATTGCTCAAGACTGTCTGTATAACACTGCTTCATTATTTCCGCTTTTACAATGAGCCGGTGCCAGTTTTGGTTCGGAGCTGGAGTCAACATAAGCATCGGTTCTTTTGATCTTTTTTAAGCACAAAAGCACAGACTTGAAGCTGGAAGAACTTGTGCCAGACTGGCAGCGCAAAACTGTTTGTTGTTTCACAGTTAAAGAAGCAGTTCAAGAACCAAGTATGAAAATTAAGTCAAAATTAAAGTCAAAGTAAAAAACGAAAAAATCAAATCAAGAACTACAAAAACAACAGTATAATCAAGAACTGGAACAAACCAAATCTCAAATCAGTAAAAAAAAATACACGTGGTCCATGACATTGTTTTTCCCCCTGGTTTTCTTACTTGGTTCTTGGTTTTTGACTGATTGGTGACTGGGTTTAGGTTTTCTTTGACTGGTTCTTGACCTGATTTCGTCACATGATTCTTGACATGGTTAATGACGGGTTTTTGATTGGTTCCTGACTTTGTTCATGATTTGGTTTTTGAAATAGTTCTTGGTTTTTGACACGTTTCTTGACTTGGATATTGACAGTTTTTATGTAGTTCTTGATTGTTTTCATGTAAATTTTCACTTGTTTGTTTTTGGCAAACAATATACTTTTTAAAGAGAGTCATAGAAGTGATTAAGCAGACAGCAAAATAGGAGTGAAACAATGTTGGAATATGGTTCGGCTTAAGTATCGAATCTACGTTGAGACCTAAAGTAGAAATTATACAAAAAGCGCAAGGTTGATAAAATGTTGAGTCAATGTTTGCTTTTCAACCATAAATCACAAAATATCAATATTGATTCAAGTATCATCTCAATTGATAGTGGCTAAATCTAACTTCAAGCAAAGTCAAGCCTAATCTATTTTAGAATCATAAGTTGCGACGTTTTGTTACTGAGCTGATTGTTTTGCATCGTTTAGCTTTCACTATAGTTGGAGAATGAACCCCGTGCTAATGTAGCTGCCTGTTTCGCGAAATGTGGATACATATAGTGTGTACAGTGTAGTATGTCTTACTTCACTGAGAAAAACAGGAGACATTAAATGGGAAATTTTTTTTCAGTTCCGTGATGTGCTCAGAGTACAGATAGTGGACGGATGAGCGGCAGCGGGGAGGTAAACTTCTATCCGTGGGTCTTTTGTGTCCAGGACAATGCGGGAGGCGAACGGAGCAAAGTCGGAGAGGCGAGATTAGCGGCGGCGGTGAGCGAACATCTGGCGGCGACAGATATGCTGCCTCAGACCTCAGTGCAACCCCGGCGGATAAACAAACCCTCCGCAGTTCCTTTTTGATTTATGGCCGGATGCGCGGCCATTATTGGCGAAAACGTGCGCGCGACTCTTTGTCAGCTCACTTTTGCGACTCGACAGGCAAGTGGAATGCGGCCTCTGTAAATCAGCTATGGCGAGGAGATGACGGCCTTGACATGTCTGCAACCAAACATTCATCATCTCATGTGTCTATATGGGGGTGCTTTCACAGCCTTTAAATGTTAGTGCACCAACTCTACCTTTTAATGATGTTACATTTCACATTGTACGGGTCCGTCCAACAAACAAAGACATTTCTGGGTTTTAAGCTTAGACGGGACCCAGCCAGCTGCCGTCAAGCCATAAAAATGCAGTTTATAGTGGATACATATGTTGTGTTTTCAACAATATTTTATTTACAGTATAACTTGACAAGTACCCATGGATGAGATAATTAAGTGTATAGTCTCTCGCGATGTACGTAGCATGCCAGGTACAGTCAGTGAATGGGGGCTAGACAACCACTCAAAATATCCATACTCTCCTTTTATTCTGGTCAATTTCCTCTCTTATTGGCAATTTTCTTCTTCCTTGATTAACTACAGTACCTCACTTAGTTTTTGTGGTTCAATAAAGACAATATAGCGCGTAGAGCCTTAAAACCTAATTCAGGTTTATAGCATCCTGTGTAGTGCATCAGAGTTGAGTTGGGTTTCAGTCACCAACTGTCAATATTTTTTAAAGGATTAAACCCTAACCCTAACGCTAACCCATATGAGCAAGCAAGCGAACCAAAAACATTGTAACAAGTCACAAAAGTCGACGTGAAAGGGTTAGACGGAAGACAACAGAAGAAAGACTACTGGTACAGAGAAAAACAATCAGAAACCTACAGAGGGCAGAAAATGACAACCGGAAAATCATAGTAGTAATTACGAGAAAAAGACTGAAGGTAAGAAAGAACTGGAGGGACGAGTAACAATGCTGCAGCAATGAACAAATAATTGGCATCCTCTTTCTGTTTCTAGTACATCCAAATAAATACCCTGCTAATGGTGACCGCAGGTGTGATGCAGGTGACTCAGTCTACCAACATTCTTCAAGGAAAATGCAACAAAAAGAAAAACCAGAGCAGGCCGCCATTGAAACTGGAGTCTTGATAAAAGAAAAGCAACAGCGAAGAAACCAGTCAGCAAACAAGTCAAGAATCACATCAAAAACAGTCATGGATCAAGTCCAAAATCAAGTTAAGAACCAAATAAAAACAAATCATTACTGAAGTCAATAACCACATGAACAAGGCAAGAAACAAATAATAAAACATGTCAGAATGAACCTACATTTCAAGAGCTACTTAAAAAAATGGTCAAGAATGGTCAAGTGTAATAACTAAGGGCGGCGCGGTGGGCGACTGGTTAGCACGTCCACCTCACAGTTCAGAGGTCGTGGGTTCGATCCCGGCTCCGGCCTCCCTGTGTGGAGTTTGAATGTTCTCCCCGTGCCTGTGTGGGTTTTCCCCGGGTATTCTGGTTTCCTCCCACATTCCAAAAACATGCATGGTAATTTGATTGGACACTTTAAATTGCCCCTAGGTGTGAATGTTTGTTTGTCTCTGTGTGCCCTGCGATTGGCTGGCCCGAAGACAGCTGGGATAAGCTCCAGAACGCCCGTGACCCTTGTGAGGATAAGCGGTACAGATAATGGATGGAAGTCAACATCTACATAAACGTCAGTGGAAAACCGCATCAAAATGCCAAGGACCATATCAAGACCAGGGTTAAGATAAAGTCCAAAACAAAGACAAGAACCAGATCAAAAACGTAAGAATCCGTCAAAAACAAAGTCAAGAAACATGGACATGGAAAAAAAACGGTCAAAAGGCACATCATGACCTTATCGAGAAAGCCAAGTCAAGAAGTATGGTAAGAACAAAGGCAGGGACAAGATAAAAGAAAAAAAATCTGGAAAATCCAAATTAAGAACTAAATCCAGAACCATTTTCAAGAACCAAGTAAGGAAGCTTGTCAAGATCCAAGTCAAGAAACATACAAAGATCTGAATCAGGAACCAGTCCAGAAAAATATCTAGATCCAGAACAACAAATAAGAAACTGTCAAAAACCAGAAGACTATATAGTAAGTCATCCAGAATCAATAATCAAGGAAACTTGTGAAAACAAAGTCAATAACCACACCAAAAACGAAGTTAATAAAATCAATTCAAGAACTATTTGTAAGCCATGAAAAAGCAAATAAGTAACTAAGCACAATGCCGTCTTCAAATCCCATTTCCAGATGACCACATTTGCTGCTTTTTAATAAAAATATCTGTGTGGTGCAACGGGCCCGCAGTCGCCGCTATTATTTCACAGCTCACAAGTTTTCTGCTCTTCTTCCCGCCGCCCACTCGTCCCCGGGGTCCTCTATGCCTCCTCCTCTTCCTCCTCCCGCGCCCCACACCAGGCCATCTCCGAGGACTCCCCCGTGGATCGGCCAATTAGCCCCGGACCCCCCCGGCCCTCCGAGAAGTGGAACGAGGCAGAAAGATCCGGTCGTGACGTCCCCCGCCACCGACGTGTAGAGGAGAGGATAATGCATGACCCCTTTAATACGTGACCCCCTTTAATAGATGACCCCCTTTTTGCCTGTCTTGCGCGCTTGGAATCAATTGTGGCCGAGAGAGCTTGAGGACTTCTTATCGCTAAGGACACCCACGCGTGGATAACGAGGCACATGCTGCTTCACCTCATCTCAAGACAAAGGCCATTAACGATAGAGATGCCTATATACTGTTGTGTAGAGAGTAAAGGTTATCCCTTGTTGTGCTGTCAATTGTATAGCATCCGATTGCTTTTAGTTCTTTTATTTCGTATTGAATCATCTCTCTCTCTCTCTCTCTCTCTCTCTCTCTCTATATATATATATATATGTATATATTCTCTCTCTCTCTCTCTCTCTCTCTCTCTCTCTCTCTCTATATATATATATATATATATATATATATATATATATATAGTTGAGAGAGAGAGAAAGAGAAAATATCCAGACACAGCCACTGTGTTTTGTATTTTCATTATGTATTTTCTCGTTTTACTTGTCGGTCTGCAACCCAACCTGGTCGGTGCTGTGAGTGAACTCTTGTCGTCGCGCTCAGGGCTCCGAAGGTTAATACACCAACTCATTCCTGTCCGCTTGTCTGGTGACAGCGATGGAGTTGATGGTGGCGTCAGTGGCGGCCTTTTGTCCTGGTGTAGCGACTGACAGGAAGTAGTGATTGGCTGCTGTTAGCTGCCACACGCGTTGATACGCTTACAAAAGGACAAACGTGCACAACATGAACATCAGCGACTGGCCGCTGTTTTATCTGATGGAAGAGCGGTCACCGTGCGGGTGGGGAAAAAAAGGGCGAGTCCGCATGGAGCAAATCGTCTGAAAATGTCACCAGGCTAGTGCAACACGCCAGAGGCATTGTGACACCTTGCCAATGACTTCGCCAATTATGTTTTTTTTAGCAGTATATTAGTTCGATTTACAGCTTCACTTTGAACTCCATCTCAAACATCCCTTGATAATACATGCACATGTATGGTGTCATTGTAATGCTAACAAACAAACAAACAAACAAACAAACTAACTAACTAACTAACTAACTAACTTAGAAGGTAAGATAACTTACTCAACTACTTAACATTATGATCAGATTTACTTAGGAATCATTTGACATAGTAATGAATTAGCTATCCGAGTATCGAACTAACTAAGCAGTGAAATAATTCTTAGTGTGATTAAGTGTATATGTACCTGAAGTCACTCTTATCAATTACTTAACAACTAATTATAATACATATTAATGAACAAAAGGTCCACTGATAGTGTAGTGGTACACACGCCTGAGTTGTGTGCGGGCAGCGTGGGATCGATTCCCGCTCAGTGGCAGTGTCTATGTGTGCCCTGCGACTGGCTGGCGACCAGTTCGGGGTGTAGTCTGCCTTCGCCCATTGACGGCTGGGATAGGCTCCAGCAACTCCCCGCGACCCTGTATAGGATAAGCGGTTTGGAAGATGACATGACATGACATGACATTAATGAACAAAATATCTATCCATCCATTACCCAATCTGCTTCTCCTCACCAGGGTCGCGGGCGAGCTGCAGCCTATCCCAGCTGTCTTCGGGCAGTAGGCGGGGGACACCCTGAATTGGTTGCCAGCCAATCGCAGGACAGACAGAGACTCACAACCATTCACACTTACATTCATACCTTGGGGCAATTTAGAGTACCCAGAGAAAACCCATGCAGGCACGGGGAGAACATGCAAACTCCACACGGGAAGGCCAAAGCCGGATTCGAACCCACATTCGAACCTCTGCACTGTGAGGTGGACGTGCGTGCTAACCAGTCGACACAAAATATTGAATTTAATGAATTTTGAAAGTTACTAAGTAAACAATGAATCGAAAACCAAAATCATACAATGTAATTAACTATTTGTCCTACTATCAAACAAACAAACCAACTAACCAAACCATGAATGGACGAATGGACGGACTAACTAACATGCCAACAGACTGAGTAATTATCTAATTAGCTAATTATCTTATGGACTAACTCACGCCAAATAGTGAACTGATCATACAAGTATGATGGACAAAATTCATTTCACTTATAAACAAACAAGCTAACTAACCAGTAAAGTAACTATCAAACAAATTAAAGGGTGAATTAACCTATGAAACTAATTGACTAACAAAGTAATCAATTTGTTTTCCCAGTTTCAAACAAAATAACAGACTAACAAATAAACTGACTTATTAAAGTAACTAAAAACTAATAAACTGTTAAACTATCTAATAAAAAAAATGAATAAACTAACCAAGAAAAATGACTGAGGGGCACTTTTACTGAGAAAATGTTACCAATTGCTGCAACACATGAAATATACGGAAGACAACGTTCATGCATGTACGAGATGAAAACGAAATTTTGGAGCAAAACATCACTGCCAGAAGAGAAGAAGAAGAAAGGAGGGTGTTTTTTGTGAGGGGTGTAGCTGGAATCCTCCTCTCATCGCCCACGCGGACAGCACCCCCCCCCCTTTTTTTTTTTGTTTGTGGGACCATTCAACACACACTCAACACACTTGATGCACTTCACACTGATGTCGCTGCATTAAAAATTCAAAGTGCCCTTTTGTGTCACGGCTGCACTTTGAGGAGATAGCACACAGACACACGCACCCACGCACACACATATTTGACTCAGATACTTGAGAGATACTAGCAGAACTGGGCATTTTACTAAAATTTCCCAGTCGGTTTATCGCCTTCTGTATGCAGCCGGGGTACCCTTCCGAGGTCCGTCTATCCGCCTTTTTGTCCAGCCGGCCCAAATAGTAATCGCATATAGGCCGGTCCGCCAAATATTTTAAATGGGCTTTTGTTATTGTTTCCGTATATCAACTTCAACCAACTTCCACTTTTTTCCTACGCCATACATACCGTATCCCGGATTACAAATGCAAGACAGGCTGTCAATCTGTCAATCGTCAGTGAAATGGGCATCCTGTGGCATAATCCATGATATTACATGTGTTGAACCACTAGAGGGCAGACTATGCCTGTGAGTATAATGTTACTACATGGAATGCACATTGCAGAGTTGTGGCAGGAAGTTAATAAAGGTGGCTCTGTGGTATCACAGAAGAGAACAGTGGTCTTGCTTTTTAAAAGAACCCAACACAAAATATCAGTCATTACGCGACCCGGTTAAGGGACGATTACAAGGACGGACAAAAACCCACTTCTGTCCATTTTAAAAAACTTCTCATCCTCCCATCCTCCATCCCCAAAATAGTTATCCATCCGGGACGGACGGACGGACCATTCTGTCCCATTCCGCCCCTGGGACGAGTAACCCAAACCCAGCCCTGAAATCCTAACTAAAAACTTGAACCCTGTTTGGAAACCTGAAATTTAATTCTAAACCTAAGCTTGAAACCCGACTTTCAAACTCTAACTCTAGATTTGAAACCCCAATTTGATACCTTAACCTTTGTTTGACACATAGCCCTGGTTTGAAACACTAAATTGAAACCATACCATAGTCTTGAAACCCTACTTTGAAACCCTAACACTGGCTTGGACCCTTGTTGGAAACCTCAACAAGAGGTGTCAAGCGCTAATTTGAAACTCTAACCCAGGCCGCCGTTTATTTTGTTGTTTACTTTTAAGTTTATTTGTTTTGTGTAACGTTGTGAAAAGTTGATAAAACAGAAGCACAGGAAAATTCATCAGGTGCCCCTTTACACTCTGCATGCACCGTCTCACGACATCTAAAAATACACATCAAGTCTTCTTCAACACAGCAAAGAAACTCCAAAGACAAAAAATACCAGCAGGAAAAGTTTGTAAAAAAACCCCCAAAAAAACAAACAAAAAAAACCCCTACAAAACAGAACAAAACAAAAACAAAGCTGATTACCTTTTACTTTAAAATAGAAGCGAAAGAGAAAAGTGTTGGCTGTTGTTGTTTCGGATTAAAAATCAACATTGTTGACAAAATTAGATTTCTTCACCTTGCACAACAGAAATTTACATAAGGATCGTAAATAATCCACAAAGTTAAACAAAAAGTCCATAAAATGCTGGGTCACACATGGCTATGTCATGTAATTAGTGCATCTTGACAGTTATTCACATTATCCACTACCTCGCACAATAGAAATGAATACAGTGAAAATAATTCATCCACAAAGTAAATAAATAAATAAAATACTGTCCATGTGAAGTTTGATCGGGTAGATGTATATGTTATATCAGTAATGCAATCTTTAATCAGTTATCCATGCTAACCATGCTAACCGCAACATTGCACAATAGAAATAGACACAAAACTTGAAATAATCCACAAAAATAAAACACATGTACACATTGGTCCGGCACATGTAAGGGTGTCTATACGCTGTATATATTATATAATGAGATGTTTGGCCAGTATTCCATGACAGCCGCCACATTGCACAATAGAAATATAGAGGCTAACTTGAAATAACCCACAAAGTAAAATCATGCACAGGCACATGTAGTTCATATAGGTTTCTCCTCTTACCAGTTATTCATGATAAACCCTTGAAGAGAAATAAAAATAATGACTAGAAATAATTCACAAAGTATTTTAAAAAAATCACAAATCGATACCTATGACTGTTAACTGCTTGCAGAGTCCTTTTTTTCTTTTTCATGTGTGTTCCCTGCAGTAACATTGTACTCACAGGCATGGTCTGCCCTCTAGAGGTTAAACACATGTAATAACGTGGATTACGCCTGCAGGACACTCATTTCACTGATGAGGAAAAGGGTGGATAACAATTTAGTTTTGTTAACTAACTGTTAACATTTAATCCATACCTTATCCCTTTGCATGCGAAGTAGGGCAGGGCGATATGACTGAAAAGTATACCATGAGTGTTTCATATTGGTCGATATTGATATGTTTAATTTTTTTCTTTTTTTTTTTAACTATTGAAAATAATGACCTCGGGTCAGAGGACGCTTATTTTTATTGATAAGGACAAAGGGACCATGACAGAATGATGCCCAGGTCATGGACGGAGGATGGGGATGGATCGGCAAAATAGGTTAAAGAAATTAACATTTTTTGCTATTCATATTTATGGCCCAAAATAAAAAACAACCTGAAATGATCTAAACACTAACAAAAATAGATAAATAAATAAAACTGACTTGAAATAATCCACAAAGTCATGAGAGCTGCAGTAATGCAACTTTGTTTGACGAAGTGACAGGTGGCACACACACGAGTCCATCAAACCTCCTCGGCGCGTCTCAATCTGTATCCGTCTGGCGGCGTTGCCATGGCAACCCCTCCGGGAGCAAAATGACGGAGGTGAGAGCAAAGTTGAGCTTTGGGATGCCGCAGTCGGATAGTGTGGAAACCCACCGACCGTTGAACCCGACCGCCTCGCCGCACCGGCAGGGTTCCCTTGGCAACAGCATCCTCTCGTCCCTCTCTAACTTGGCAAGAGGAACGATCGGCACGGATCACCGCCGGCCTTCGGTGCGTCGGCACTTAAAAGCCACAAAGACCCTCTGGAGAGGCCGTCTCATTGGCCAGGAGTGGTCAGGTGACGCTGACATGCTGCCTTGAGGGGTCGATCGGTCACGACCACACGTGTTTACGGCCGCAGATGTTGAGCCAAATTTCAAAGTAGGGTTTTAAGGCAGGCTGAGGGCTTCAAGTATGGCTTTGAAGACATGCTCATGCTTTAGAGCCAGAGTTGGGTTTGAAAAAAACATTAGGCTTCGAGACACGGTTGGACTTTCAAATTACAGTTTCAAGACAGTGTTAAGGATTTGATGATAGGATGCTGAGGACATACCTCCTCAAATCAGTTTTTTTCTTTGTTGTTGTTATTGATTTTCTCAGGCTAAGCCATGGTCTTTTAAAGTAGGGTTTCAAGACATGGTTATGGTTGTAAATTAGGGTTTGAACACGTTTGGAGTTTTAAATCAGGGTTTAGAGCCACTGGTTTGGGTTTAAAATAAAGGTTAGGGCTTCAAGAGATGGTTAGTGTTTTAAATAAGAGCATTAAGTCAGTATTAGGGTTAAAAGTAGGGTTTTCAGATCACTTTGTTTCTTTCTTGGTGTTGTTTTATTGGACCACCACAAGGTTAGGCTTTCAAAATTGGGTTTCAAGACATGGGTAGGATTTAAAAGTAAGGTTTCAAGTAAATAGATAACTAGGATTATGGTTTGAAAAGAATGGTTTAGGGTTAGGGTTTCAAATTACTATTTCAAGATTTTAGTATTGGAACTAAGGGTCGGCCGGAAATACCAAAGTTAGGGTTTCTAACTTGTATTTGAGTTTCAAGACAAAATTTCAAAGGATGAATCGGATTGCAATTTAGAATGTAAAACCAAGGTTAGGGAGTTTCAGGCTCATTCTGCTCGGTTTGACTTAGCAACACGAAATTGTAGATAATGAGTAAAGTCTCAAGTAGCCTTGTTCTAAAAGACACAGGAAGTCTGCCATTTTGGTTTAAAGCCGATATTTTCGGCTTGCGGTTCGGGGTCGTCATCGGGATGACTGCCAGTGGCCACCCGTGGCCTCAGGGCTGTTAAGGCGCAACCTGACTTGTAATTTTACATTCCTGGGTGCTTCACGATCTTCTGGTGTTGATCCCCATTCCGGATGTTACCTCTTATTCCTCTGCCCAAATGCAAATTCATGCGTGCGGGGGAGGGGGGAGAAAGATTAACCCGACTGACCTGCCGGGTTGGAAATCTATAAAGTGTTTGATGAAACGCTGGTTGGCACGGTGGTGACCAGGCTTGGAAAAAATGTGCACTGAATGTAAATGTGTCCAAATGTGCAAACGCCTGCAAATCTTTTTATAGAACACAATGTGAGGAAAGATTTGTCACTGAGGACAAGACCCGAAACCCTACTTTTAAATCCTTCATCTGGTTTGGAATTGTTGTTAAAAGCCCTTAATAAAGCCTCAAACCCCGGCTTGAAAACATCACTCTGCCTAGAAATCTGTTTTTGAAATCCAAACCCAGATTTGAACTCGAAACCCTTACCCTGGCTGAAGTCTCATTTTAAACCCTAGCAGCTAAAGTTTGAAACCCTGATTTGAAACCCTAACCATGGCTCAAACACTCTAGTTTAATCCCTTGATCTATTTTGAAACCCTAAAACAGGCTGGAAACCGGTTCCGGCCTTTCACTTTAGTTTGAAACCCTAACTCTAGTTTGAAACCCTTTTTTGAATCAATAACCTTGGGAAGAAACTCGAATTTGAAACCCTGCCGAACCCTGGATAGAAAACCAAATGTGAAATCCTAACCCTGTCTAGTAAAGTAACTAATTTGAAATCTTACCGCTATCTTGAAACCCTGATTTGAAACCCTAACATAGATGGTAATTTGAAACCATATCTCAAGCTTAAAACTCTAATTTGACACAATAACCTGGCAAAACAACAACAAAAAAAAAGCAACACATTTGAAACCCTGACTCTGGTAAGAAATCTTAAATTGACCCAGTCTAGAAACTCTTATTTGAAAACCCTAACTCAATCTTTAAACCCTGATTTGAAAGTCTAAACCTTGAAATTCTACTTTGAAACAATGATTCTAACTTAAAATTGTTGAAGCTTGAGACGATGATTTGAAACCTAACCCTCGGTGATACGCCGACATTGCCGCAGTACATTTACGCTCATGCTGGTCTTCCGGGTTCAAGTGCTGTGACGGTTCGCTGGATGTTACGTGCGTTGGCTCCGCAGACGGATCATTTATTTCCATCCGAAGCTGTTGTTCTCTCGCCTCCAGCAGCCCAGCCTCTTGGCAGCGCTTCCTCGCTTCTCGCCTTGGACGCTGCCAAATTTTTTTATACACTCCTTACAAAGCAGTGATCAGCCATCAGGATGATGGACAAACCGGCAGCCTGTCTTTCATCACGAATGTCCCTGGAGCTGGACGGCTTTGGATGTTGCTGACCTTTTTCATCATCGTTATTTTTCGCTTTAGTCTGTGGTTTGTAAGGGTTTATTTAAAAACAACAACAAAAAAACGGTCCCAAATTTGCTCATAAATCAGGTTTGGTCATGAATTGTGCTCGTAAATTTGTGGTTATAAATTGGGGCAGGTCATAAATATAGAATGGTCATAAATTGCTAGTGGTCATGGATTATGTGCGGCGTTAAATTAAGTGTGATCATGAATTGAGGTTGGTCATAAATTTGGGTTAGTCATAAATGGTCATACAGTCAAGGTGTTATAAATTTTGGGTGGTCACAAATTCAGCGTGGTCATGCATTCAGCACAATAATAAATGGGTGTTGTGATTAATTGAAAATGGTCATACTGTGAATGATAAAAAATGGGGTGTAGAGTGAAAGTGTGTGTGTGTCGGGGGGGGTCCTCAATTAATTGAGGTCATAAATTGTTGGATGTCTAAATAAAATTAGAACTGGGATCAATGGAATTTTGTCATATATGTTTATCTATATATTAAGGTTATTAATTGTGGTCATTAATTGTGGTTGTAAAATAGGTGTTTTTATTAAATGGACATGGTCATAAATTTAGCATGACCATGACTTGGAATGGTCATAAATTGTCGGTGAACATGAATTAAGAGTTGATATGAATGGGACGTGGGCATATATTTGGTTTGTAGAAATTAAACATTGTAATAAATTACGTATGCTCGTAAAGTGGGTGTTCATAAGACGCGATTGGTCAAATAAATATACAGAGCCGGGCATCGTCTATCCGTCTATAACCTCTGGGTGGTATTTCCGGCCGACCCACCTAATCCCAGTCAGTCCCTCGTCGGCGACAGACAATCGGCGTCAGGAACATAATTTTCTCATCGCATGCAGGCGCCGCACAACAGACACACACAAACGCACAGCGTGGTGATCGGTGAAATAAAAACAAAATGGGGCGAATGTCATTGCAACTGTGGGACCGAAATATATACAACACTGTTTTTTTTAAATTTTGTCTTTGTTTGGTTGTGTGTCAGGAGTGGGGCACCTGTGTGTGACGTGGTACCGGTAAGGTCCGTTCTCTATATCGTTTGGCTTACTCGGACTGACCTGGTCCGAAATATAGACGGGAACTCATAAACGGAATAGGCATAGCCAGAGCATGTCCAGCTCTGTAAATACATATAAGGTTCCTCAAAAATTAAGTATGGTCATAAATTGTTTGATTATAAAATGTGTGTGTTTATAAACAGGATGTGGTCATACACTTAGCATGATCATACATTTTGGTGGTCATAAATCCATAAATCCAATCATAGGTGGATATAAAACAGGAGCTGTCATAAATGGAGTGTGCTCACAAACAGGGTGTGGTCATAAATCAAACATTTCCATAAATTGAGTTATGATCATAATTGGGGTGTAGTCATACATATTTTTGATATAAATGAAGCATGATAAAAAATTAGGTGCGGTCTTGAATTTTGTGTTAATAAATACGGTGTGCTAAAATAAGATTGAAAAATTTGGTATCTGTTCATAAATTAAGTGTCGTCATATGGTTTGGTTGTAAAATGTGTGCCTTTTAAGCACATAAATTGGTATGACCCTAAATGAAACAGTCATAAACAGTTTGTGGTCATAAATTGTTTTATTTCATAAATTGGGTTTGTTCATAAATTGTGAGGGCTCATAAATTGACTGGGGTCATAAATTACTGTTGTTCATAAAATGGGTCATTGCGCATTGTTTTAGCATCAGCATTAAGTCCACAAAAGGCATGAACGTCTTGATTCATTTTGGCAGGTGACAGCAGTTTAAAAACTATGTTAGCGATGCCTACAGGACTATAGTGGAACAGCAACCACTCTAGCTTAGAGTGCGCACGTTCCAATCGTTAGCTTTGACTTTCCATCACTGAAGGAACACAGGAAGAACTCTGAGGATGGATGCGTTGCTGAGCTCAGGCTTTACACTGAAGCACCAGGATGCAACACGCTTGTTAGAACACAGCCAACACCGGCGGGGGAAAAGAGAGCCTAAAAACAGCTTTGTCATTACCACACGTACACTCGCGCGCACACACACAACAAACAAGTGCTTTTCATCCACGGAGGATATGTAAGTAAGGAGACGCAATTAAAATATGTGGGGCAGTGCTTCCACAAAGACAAACGAGCGCAGCCATTCATCACAGTAGGGAAAAGATGAAGATGAAGATGAGGAAGATATATGGAGTGTGTGTGTGTGTGTGCGGGTAGCTTAGCTTAGCCGCTGCGCCATGTTGACAGTTGCACGACCGTGAAGACCTCCACATGTCGATTGCAGTCTGTCGAGACCCGCTCGGATCTTTGTTGGTTTGCGAAGCAGCAAAGGGAAAAAATAGACTTTGAGAAAAGTGACAAAATTCCCAAATGAATTCAGACATTCTACATATTTACCTCGTCCTACCACATTTTGCAACCAATTCAAACCAGCCCAACTCCAAACTGTTTAGCTTATTCAGCACAAGTACTTTCAGAAAATTCCTGTTCTGGTTGTTCCACATTTTCTATGACAGAATTACCAAACTAAATAATTTGTTTTTAAAACAAATACCTATAGTTGATTTAAATCAATGTGTATTCATTCTCATGCTCAACATATTCATTTTAATTTGAACTAACTACACAGCAGTTGAGTTGAGTGTCAGCTCTTTTATCATTCACACACAATTTTCTACAAATTTACATTCTCCACTTGTATGGAACTCTCTTGGCTTTCTGACCAAGATTAGTGCTGTCGTTAACGTCAATTGATCTCACCGGCCACATCTGATTTCCTCAAAGATGAGCAAAACATTTCAGAAGGATCCATCCTTGAGCAGCCGATGGCAATCCATTTAAATGTTGATTGATTGTGATCCTTTGGATTTCTGCGAGGTGTCGCTGTGTGTCCGACCACTAATCGAAGACTTCATGGAGTGAGGAGGAAGAGCTGGAAGATGAGCCAAAGTCATCATGGACGTGTTCACGCTTGTCACTTTCGATTTAAAACAGCTCTTTTTGCTATTGATCTGATAGCGTGTTTTTGTTTATGTTGTGTTAGGTTAGGATTGGTGAGGTTTGTTTACGTTTGATCTGGTGAGGGTAGGGAAGGTTGGGTTTGTCTGTGTTAAGTTAGGTTGCATTAGATTTGTTTAGGTTAGGTTATCTTCGGTTAGGATAGGCAAGTTTAGGTTTTTTTAATTTAAGCTAAGGTAGGTTAGGTCAAGTTATGTTAATTTAGTGTCACATTAACACAGGCTTGTTTAAGTTTGTTTAGGTTAGGTTTGATTTGGGTTTGTGAGGTTTAGTTATGGTGTGTTAAGTTAGGTTAAGGCAAAAGGCAGCTTTATGTTGTGCATTTCATACACAAGGAATTTCAACATGCAAAGCATACTGGAGTGCTTCTCTGAGTTTTCTCAAAAATATTTTTTTGGTGCTCTTCAGTCGAGGGATCAGCGCAGGACTTAAAAAAATTGCAAACTGAGGCACTCAAAATGATTCTGAATTAAAAGCTTTATTTTAACGTGGCCAGTTGAAATGTCTAGTTGCCTATAAAATAGCTAGGGAAAAAAGTATAGTTTTTAAGATTGTTTAAAAACCATTCACACTTGGGTCTAGTTTCACTTCTGTTGTTAGCATATTCCATTTGTGTGCAGCATAACAGAGAAACGCTGTATCACCATGTTTGCTTTGAACTCTGGGCCATTGTTTGACCCGAGGCTGCAGACCTCAGAGCCCTATAGGGTTGTTATACCATTAGCATTTCTTTCATGTATTCCGGACCTAAGCCATTTAGTGATTTATAGACCAGTAGTAGAAAAGTACAGTATATTCTGTTGGTGAGTGGGAGCCTATGTAGGGACTTGAAAACAGAATGTTTGCTCTGATCTCTTTGTTCTGCTAAGAACCCGAGTTGCAGCATTTTGAATGACACAATAAAGACAAATATGGGGATGTATGGAAAAACAGGACTCGCTTACACAACGCATTTCACAACTAAAAAGCAATCCATTATTTGACCAACAAATGATAAGATATTTTGATGATAATGTTTTTCGTGAGTATGGAGTGAGCAAGTGGCTCACGTTTGATAATGGAAGACTTTTAAAAAGCTGCATTATTTTCAAATAAAAAGTAAAACTCCTTCCACATCATCGTCACCTTTCACTTGAATGTTTTCCCTGTTCATCTACATGTTTTTGTTTGTTTATTGCTTTTCTGACAGCGAGTGCTCGCTTTAGTGAGAAACATAAACAGATGCCAGCCTCCCACCCACTGACATGCGTGTAAACAGTCCAACTGCTCTTCATACTCTTCAACTTTATCAAACGCCCACCGCCAACAATACAGCCGGGTGTGGTTTGCTGCACATAGTGATGTGGTACACTTGTGAACACATGATGTAGGGACTTTTTACAGTGGAGAATAGTTTCCTAAAAATCAACTTCGGTTTGGTAGTGTAGTCGTGGTGCTTTAACCGGCCTCAAAGATAAAAATACAAAAGGACAATAATAATGACAATAATAGGAATCCAGTGTTACTTTAGAATCATCCTGTATTTTAGTTACAGAAGTCCTAGTCTGATACTGCGATCTGGTTTGGTTAATCTGGAGTCAGTGTTATTGTGTGTGTGCATGATGGGTCATCATCATTATCATTATCATCATCAGCAGCAGCATCATCAACATGGCCTAGAAAGCCTTAGCCTCACACCCATATGGCGCTGACTTGATCTCCTTCCTCTGGTTGTCGGCGTGCTAATAATCCTACAGCACTGAACGACTGACGACTCAAGAGAGAGGAGCGTGTTTTGTGTGTGCTGGCTTTTGAGGGCTTTCGAGGAATCAAATGAAGGCACGCAGGGTTGTCGTCATGTTACCTAACATGCAAGTCACTCTGTCTTTAAAGAGTCAACCAGAAATTAAATACCCAACAAAATACAAGAATATGTTCTATGCAGATCCAGTAGTCAAAACATGGCATTCTGATATGAATTAAGAAGTAAAATTCTCCCATTTTTGTCCATCTCGGGGGGGCAGCCATTGTGCCACTTGCTGTCGGCTGAAAATGACACCACAGTTGCTCAGGGCTCAGGTAACGACCAATCATGGTTCACTTGTTTTCTGAAGCCGAGCCATGATTGGTCTTTGCCTGAGCAACTGTGATGTCATTTTCAGTCGACAGAAGTGACAAAATGGTCGCCTCCTGAGATGGCTAAAAACGTGTGGGTTTTTTCCTGCTTAACTCATATTCCACAAACACAATATTAATCAGAATGCCATGTTTAGACTAGCGAAGTCACATAAAATATATTATTGCGAACAACATTTTTGGGTTGACTTCCATCCTTAAGGCTGAAGGTACGACAGCACTATGACTACATTTTAGAAGTATACCCGCACCGTAACCAGAAAAGTACCAGACTACAGTTTAACTAGTACCAGGCTATAACCAGACGAGACCAGATAAAACCCAGTCTACAACAAGACTAGCACGAGACTAATGTCAGCCTAGTACACGACTATAACTTGAATCAGCTCAAGTCAGCTATATCACAGGCTAGCACAAGACTAGTTCCACTGTACAACAAAACAAATATAACTAGTATCACATTATAATTAGGCTATATCTACATTACAACCATATTATACAAATACTAGTACCAGACAAGTTCCACTTTATTCGCAAACTAGGAACGCAATAAAACTAGATTAGACTACAACCTGACTACTACCAGACTAGTATGACACTACAAGTAGGTTAGCCCATAATTATATAATTATATAATTAGCCCATTATAACTTGACTATAACCAGAATACAACCAGACTGGTAAATTACTTAGAAGCACATTATAACCACACTTGTAACACATTTTAACTAGACTAGTATCAAAGTGGTTGCAAATCATAACCAAACTAGTACCGCATTATGACCAGACTAGTGGTTGACTACAATTTAAGTCATCTATAACCAAGTAACTAGTATACTATACTAATACTATACTACTATACTAATACTATACTAGAATAACTAGTAGAAGGCTAGAACAAGAATAGTACACAATCAGTACCAGAGTACAACTAGACAATGATTCTGCTAGTATCACACTCAAACCAGGCTATAACCAGATTACAAGCGGATTGTAACTAGTCTAGTAGCACATTATAACTACCCTAGTATCAGACTAGTAGCACATTGTAACAAGGGTATAACCATTTTACAACCAGGTTACTGTATAACCAGTGTAGTAACAGATTATTACTACCAGACTATAATTCAAGTCAACGCAATTAAACTATAACCTGACTATAGTATCACACTTTCCTGTAAACAGGCACAGACCAGTTTATAAACACTCGTACCAGTCTAGAAGCACTTTGTGACCAGCCCAGTACCAGATGGCAGTATAGATTATAACCAGTCTGCTACCACAGTATAACCAGTATCAATCGAGACCAAGACATTGTTGCCACATCTTATTCCCGCAGCTGTTTTTGAAACGGAGTCCTGGAGGTTTTTGGGTTCCATTTTTGCCTAAAAAGCTAGTTGTCTTCAGCGTCGTTGTTGTTGTCACACCTTATTCCCGCGGGTACAGCGCTTGATGTATTGATCATGTGACAAGCTGCCGGCGCCGCCGCCATCGCTGCTTCTGCATTTCAAAGGCAGGAGATGAGACGCGCTAAAAATTGGACGACACGTGTTGTCTCTGAGGCGGATGCTGATGATTAAAGGATTCGTCTACTCTAACACCACAGATGAGAATCAAAAAAGATTCTCATCTCATTGCAGTCAGCAGGGGGCGCTGGTAAGAAGCAAAATTACACATGACTGACAGCTCCGCAGAGGTGACAAAAACAGTCACCCTCTGTACTAAAAGTAGAAGTACCAAAAAAAAAAAACACTGGAAAATAGTAGAAGTACTGATTTTATTACAGTTATTTAAGTTACATCACTAGCAGTATTTCCCATATTGCTGAAGATATTTATCTTCTCCTGGAATCCATGAGGAGTATGCTAATTCTGTCAATTTGCATGTGTACAATTGTTACAATTGTGAAATTAAATTTGTGTTGTGCCTGCTTACTATTAAATGAGTATGCTTTGCTAAATTCAGGGCTACATTATCTTTGCAAGTGCTCGGATTTATGTCCAGAAGTAGGGCTGATATTGTGTTTCTGATAACCTATTCATATTGGTTAATGTGCCTTATGAAGCTCCTGAATATAACTAATAAAGTCCCTTGTAATGTAGCTTTATTATTTTATTAATTACGCCATTGTAAAAGTAACTCAGTTACTTTTTCAAAGGCACAATCAGCAATCAGATTTCAGCCTAGTACTAGTCTGGTTGTAGTTTGATACTCTGTGGTTGTTGGCTAGTGCTAGTTTGCTTCTAGTCTGCTTCCAGTCTGGTAGTATACTCACATGGCTCGAGTCTGGTATTGTACTCGCTTGGTTCAAAACTGGTATATTAGTCTGTTACAGGTCTAGTTTTAATCTAATACAAGTCTTGTTGTAATTGGGAACTACTTGGTGATAGTCGGACCCTCCGGCCCGGCCGGATGCCCATTTTTGGGGCAGGGGGTGGGGCCTGACAAATAAAAAAAAAATGGCTGGACTAAGCATGGACGGAAGTGGATTTTAGTCCGGCCCACTAGTCGGACCTCATGCATTTGACGTGGTCGCGAGGTGGCCAAATTTCATCTCAGCCTACTCAGTGAAAGACTTTTTTTTAGGCTTCTTTCTACTCCCGCGTCGGCACGAGCGACAACGGTCGAATTGATTCACGTGACCGACGCATTGTGCTGTTGGCGACAGGTCTGCAACACATGCCGTGCACCCATCAGGAATTGTTGCTGCTCTGATCGGTACACTATGTCACAAGTTGCGATGACATACAGTTTCCCACACGGAGAGGAGGAGAGCATGCAGCACGCAGCTCGTTGCTGCTGCAAAGCAAACTAGTTTGGCAATAAAATTAAATGCATAGTCTAGTCATCTTGGTCCCTTTATGGTTGTAGCAGTCATGATATCCATTGTTGTCGCTGTCTTTTTGAAGGGACGCCCCCCGACTTGGAACTCAACTGTTTCAAAACAACTTGTGTCCGGGAGTATGTTAAGCTGCGCGCAGCACTCAAGTATGATGCATCAAGGTGGAGTTCATGCACTTCTTCTGTCTCGTCTTCCCTACTTCCGGAAATACGCCGCAGCAAACCTGCTGTGTATAGTGGTTTTCTGGTATGCTTTTATTTTGAAGGCCGTGAACGAAGGGAAGTGTGGAAAATAAATAAGTAACTTGTTGAATGCGACTTCTGGCCGTCTGTTGGACCCAAGTAATTACACAACACGACAAAACCAACCCCGGGGCTCGCAATGGATGTAAGCACACGCAGTTGGGTAAGTAGTAAAGTACTAGTGGCGCATTTTGAAGTGTCCACAGCGGGTTCGAATAGTAGATTAGTCAGCTAATGGTCCTTAAAAAGCCTCTGCCATTAGCATCCCTCCTGCGGCGGCATCAATCACAGCCCCTTTTTTGGGGGGGGGGCGGGGGGCGGAATGGGGCGGGGGGGTGATCATTTTTATGAATAAGGGTCGCGGCCAGAAGGGAATACAGGTCAAAGGTGGAGGGTTGCGGCCGGACCGGCAAAAAAGGGTCAAGTGCCCAGCTCTGTGTACTACTAGTACAGTTGAAGTTTGGTACTACCTGGTTCAAGTCTGATACTAATCTGGTACTAGTCCAGATATATAGTTGTACTCATTTAATAGGTAATAAAAAGTTTAATTTGGGTCTAGTGTGGTTGCATGTGGATGAGGTACGCAGTGAGTGTGCTAAGGAGAGCGAGTGTAGCGTTGTTTCATATATCCGCCCACTCTCCAGTTTTTCTCTGTCTGTCTGTCTGTCTCTCTTTCTCTGCGCCTCCCTCTTTCCCTCTCTCTGTGCCGGGCTTACGCTGGGCTGCTGCCGGGCTGCCGCCGGTTGACTTGGGCGTGTAAGTGACAGGCCGCAGTCAAGGGGTGAGCAGCGTGGCAGCCATTTTGCGAGCATCAACTCCCACCTGGCGCCAATTAGAGCTGCTGGCGGCGCTATTAAAAGAGATGTCGGGGGCGCCGCTGACAGATGGCTTCATGCCGCCTATGTCCCTGCACAGTACGCCCACCATCACGCCCACATCTCACACCAACGCTTATTGCACATAAGATATAGGACACTGTACTGGACGTGTTCCAGTGCACATAGTACAGCACATTTGATTAGGAGCTTCATGTTAAGCGTCTGTTTTGGTGACCGCCTGAACTGGAAGCTTCCCCCATCTGCACCTCACAAAATATAAAACAAACATACGTCTCAGCAGAAGATGATTAGGATGATTCTTGTCAGTCTTAAATGACTGGTTGTTCTCTGGTTACAGACTGGTCGTCATTGGGTACTCACTTGGTTCTAGTCTGGGTCTATTATTATTAATTTTGCTATTACTAGATGATCGTGTTTTATCCATATTTTTTATACGTACACCAAGCTTTGTTTCTGATGATTTTTTTAAAAAAAGTGCTTTATAAAAAAAAGTTGAGTCTGAGGTTCCAGTCCGATAACTGTTTGTCAATTCTAGTACGAATTTAATCTAGTCTGGTTTCATTCTGCTTCTAATCTTTGTCAGAATCTACATCAGGGGTGCGCAATTCCGGCCCTCGAGGGCTGGGATCCTGCCTGTTTTCCATTGTTGTTGTTAATTACAAGCCCTGCCTTGTTGTAGTCTGATGCTAGTCTTCTTCTAGTTGGTTGCAATCTGGTAATAATGGTATACTAACTTGGTTTGACTACTTATCTTGAATAGTTTGGTTATATTGTTGTTCTAATTTAGTACAAATCAGGTTGCCCGATTTTCCTCTGGTTCTAGTTGGTTTAGACTGGTACTAGTTGGATACACGTGTAATTCAAGTTTGGTTCGAGCCTAGAATTTGTTTTCATCTAGTACTGCACTGGTTCGACTCATTTACTATTTTCAAAGTTGGATCTCACCATATTGCAGCCTTGTGCTTCCTAATGACGCCAACTCCCGTGGTGGGGTTTTCTCAAACTTGGTTAGGGGAAGTTGAGCAAACTTTTGGTGTGTGTCTGTGTGTGTGTGTGCGCGTGTTAGCAGGAAGTTGAAGTGCATTTAAGTGTCTGCGTTCCACGCCACAGAACCTTTTCTTCCCTGTGGAGTTTGGGACGGACGTAGCGCCGCCCTGGAGAGCATCCCGGGTCCTGCGCCTTATCTCGGGCAGGCACATGTCCCCCAGCCCGGCCCCCCCTCAGCCCTGAGGGAAATCACACCGCCTCCACCTTAGGCGGCACACAGGTGACGAGAAGTCTTTGTGTGCTTGCCGCCAATCAGGCCAGCGCAGTCGCAAGTCACCAGAGAACTCACTCAGCACTTTTGCGCAAAACTCACACAGCTAACAAACTGAAGTCTTTTCACACACTCATACAACTTTGTATTGTTTTATTTTAGACTTTACTGTACCTTGTCCTAGACTAACTGTAGTGTGGTTTGAGACTGATTACTGTCTTGTAAGATTCTAGTTCAAGACTAGTTCAAGTCTGACACTAGCCTTTGACTCTATTACTAATATGGTTTTATTCAGGTTCTAGTTTTGCCCTAGTCAGGCACTAGTCTTGTTTTAGTCTGGTTGTTTTGCTAGTCTGGTGCTAGTGTGGTTTTACTCTTGTTCCAGTCCGGCACTAGACTGATTCTGACAATGACTCTGGGTGTAGTTTAGTATTATTCAAGTTCCAATCTGGCTTTAGTTTGGTACCAGTTTTTGTTTTGTCTGGTCCTAGTCAGTTTCACATCTGGTTCTTTTCCTGTCTCGTCTGGCCTAGTTCATTTTAGAATAATAATTCCCTCTGTCTAGTTTGGTTCTCATCTGATTCTAGTTTGGTACTCTTCTGGTGCTAGTATCATTATAGGCTAGTCTAGTCTAGGTGAAGTCTGATACTACGGTAGACTGATTAAAGTAAAGTACAACTGTAGTGCTAGTATGGTTCTAGCCTTCTAGTCTGATACTATAATAGTTTTCCGGTTTTAGTAAAGTGTTAGTTTGGGTCTAGTCAGAGCCTAGCAATGTTTCAGGCTTGTTATAATCTTCTTCTACTTTGGTAATCTGCTTCTAATTCTTTTTTTGATTTTAGATGTGTACTATTCTGGAGCTAGTCTAGTACTATTGTTTGATATCAATCTGGTTTGAGTTTTTAATCCGGACCAATTTTTGGGGGTACTAGTCTGGGTCTAGTCAGTTACTCATCAGATACTCTTTTCGTTCCAGTCTGATTCCAGTTCAGTACTATGATGATAATATAATAATGAGAACATATAAGATAATAATGATAATATAGATGGCTCTTTTCTGGTACTAGTTTAATCTTAATCAGTTTATAGCCTTGCTGTTCTCTTGGTATCTGGGACCTGGTTTTAGTCAGACTGCAGTCTTGTACAAGGCTCATTTACTTTGGCTTCAGTCTGGTTTTAGTCATGTACTCTCATGGTCCTAGCCTAGTCTGGGTCTTGCTTTTTTGTAGAGTGGATCTAGTATGATTCACATCAGACTTTAGTCTAATACTAATCAGGTACTTTTCTGGTACTAGTACTGTTTCAGTTTTAATCTCATTATAGTTTGGTTCTAATCTGGTTTCAGTCAGGTACTAGTTTGGTATTGTCCTTATTCCATTCTGGGTATAAAACAAAGCCCAAAATACAAAAAAATATTGAAATAAAGGTATGAAAAAGTTATGAATATATATATATATATATATATATATATATATATATATATATATATATATATATATATATATATATATATATATATATATATATATTTTTTTTTTTTAAATACAATTTTCAGGATATTTGTGCATACCCTTGAGGTGGTTGGTCCAGTGGACAGGTGGGTGGTGGTCGGACAGGGCATGAGCCAGGACCAAGGCCGTTGCTGTGGTAACAAAGAATAATAACAACAAAGCGCACTCATGAATTATTAAAGTCACTTGCTTTATTAAAGTCGTTCAAAGATGTGTGCACACGCACATGCACACACATTCAATAACATGACATACAAACAGGACAAACATCAATTATGCATCACTACCCCCCCACCCGGAATCCCGGAACCCCCCTGGTCCCCTCAAAGTATTCTTCCTTCACTTTAATTGGACTGGTGGTCTGGGGCATGAGCACGGGGGGATGGGAGGTTGTATAATCTACCGGGGGGATTATTGATACAGGGGGAGGTATTGATCGACTGTCTATGTGGAGCCATCCATAGGGACATGCTGGGTACCCACACGTATACACACACACCCATGCGCACACACCACACACACGCTTACACTTTTAAAAAAACATATTATGGCACAACTAATTATGGCAAGGTGACATGTTAAATGGCTGTTAGTGTCTAATAATTAGTGAGCTAACTTCACCGTCATGCTCCACCCACACACATAGACCAACACGTATACTCTTGGCATTTCATCCATCTGTCTAGTATACAAGGTTCAAATTTGGTGGTAACAACGCAAAATTTCTAGGACAAATACAATAAGTCATTGAAGTACCTTTGGTCAACGATACCCTAAAGTAAAATAAAAATTGGCAGTCTTTCGATGTCTTTTCGGCGTGTCTTCTTAAGACTTTTTTTGTGGGTTTAATATGATAGACATGCATAACACATTTAATGTTGCAGAGTCAAATTGGCTTCAAGGGTTGAATTTTCCAAAATCAGATTAAAATGCAAGCAGTTTATTTTTGAAGGAGCCTCTGGAACTGGAAAAAAATTCTCAGATATAGCTTTATGTGACTTTTTGTGGGACAAATCATGATGATTTGTCAATCACATTTCTTTTAGCTAATTCAATCTTTCAAATTCACATGAAAGGCTAAAATGTTTCTAAAACTTTGGCTTTGAACCAAAATGGCAGTCTTACGATATTTTTCGGATAAAACTTCATGAGACCTTTTTGTAGGTCTACTCATGATACTAAGTGAAACTGGCCTTGGCGGTTGAATTTACAAATTATTCACAAGTTGAGCTTAGTGTTTTATGGCAAGTCATCAAGTTTTGCTGCCATGCTCCACCCACCCACAGGAACAAAAACTCACATTCTTCGCAATTTAGCCTTAGCCATCTGTTTAATATGCAGAGTTTCGTAACAATTGGACAAAATCAACATTTTTTAACTGAAATAGCACCTGGGGGATTTTCAGGTTTATTAAAGGGGGTGGGGGGTCTACAAAGCCATAGTATAGCCATAGTAATAAAAGTATTGGAAGAAAGGGCTGTTTGCTCTGTTGTGGGAATGAATACAGCCAATTTGTTGCCTGGCCAATGGAAGCACACACAGTCCTTGACATTTGCAGAAACAGAAACAGACTCTTGCGAATGATGTAAATCTGAACGGGCCAATCACAGATCACCGCTGTGAAGTGGCCACTTGGAGGCCATCTTCCACCCCACTCGTTTGTGTCCATGTGTGACACACACACACACACCCCTTGCCCCTGCATAGCGGCGCTTGTTTTAAAAAATCTAATAAAGACGATGATAATAATCACAACTTCAGTGAGCTGATTTCTGCAGTGATACAGATGGTTTGATACACACAGTTGTCACATTTAGGAATGCAATATGGTGACATCCACCACAGAGTGCAGAATCTGTCTGCCTGCACCTCGAACAAATTCACCAGAATTGCCTTACACCACCTAGGCCTCAACTTAGACCAGTTCCGAGGGGGTCTAAGGTCCAACCTGATTTGTAAAAGAAAACGACCCTGGTCCGCCAGTATGGCACAGTGCGGTCTGCCTAATTCCCAAACACGCTAAACTGGTTTTGGCCCAGCACAAAAATCAATTCAGCTTTCACACCATGTGCACGTGTACGAAAAAAGAGCCCTGGGTATCATTAAATGTTGTACCTAGTGGAATGTCCAGTGAGAGTTGCGTAGTATGTCACGTTTTTCCAAACACTCTAAGGAAATGATAAGTACTGCATATTTTCATATTTCATAGTGTGTATTGGTCTGGTTGGCTAATCTAAAACACGTTTGACCTGCCGGCCCTCCCGACTGCTGGTCTCCAGGCAGCGAGATGGAAGCCGAGAGTCCAAAGTGCAACTCGTTAGCTGACTCTCAGTTTCCGAGGCGCATTCATATTCATGTTTTCGTCTTGCGCAAATCAATAGGCCACGGCGAAACTTGATGATATTAAAACATAACAATATTAGTGCGTGGGAGAGAGCGCTTTCAATGCCGCCCGCCGCTGCCTCCTCCTCTTCCTCCGCTTCCTCCTCCTCCTCTTCCAATGCATGGCGAGATCACATTTCAGCACCTTTGCCATCCGGCTGGAATGCTTCTTTGCTTTTGGGAGCAGATAAGCCTGGATGATCCGCAACAATAAATAGATCAGTGAACACCCCCAACACCCCACCCCCGACTACAATCCTTATCCCAATCCACCCCCCATCCTCTAATCTGTACAATTTGCAGAGGATGATCAAATTTTCATGAGCGCAGAGCACAACGGGAGCCTCGCACGAATTATTCGGACAAATATGGCCGAACCACGCTTACATTTTTTCCAGCAAATTTTGTTTTCGTATTTGGATTCAAATTTGGCCAGGAATTACTCTTGCCATGTAAAGTCATAAAGGAAGTTAGAGTGTCAACGTCAATTGTGTTTCTCCCCAAATTCCAGATGAGTTCCATCAGTGAAATTGTTTTTAATCCAATACAGCAAAGATCTCAGGTGATTTGAGATGACTTCTAATGATTTTGATGTTAACAAGAAAATTATGTTTGTTAGATCTGTTGAATAATAAATTCCAGAGTTGGGTATTCTGTCCTATGGGCGGAACAGTTCGTCCCGAATGGATGCCCAATTTTGGTACGGAGGACGGGGAAAGACAAGTTTTAAAAAAACAGAGGGACTAAGCAACGGCAGAGGTGGATTTTAGTCCAGCCTACTAATCGTCCCTCATGCGTGTGAAGTTCATCTCAACCTACTTGGCGAAATGGACAAACGACAAAAATTGAATCCGAACGCTTCCATTGTGCCACTAGTTATCCAACTGCAGTTACTTATTTGCACTGGGAACACCCCGACGGGAACGCTGTGCACTGCACATGTTCTGACGCACAGGGTAACTTTTGCCCGCTTTCTTCGGCCTTTAAAATCATTTTTGCTGTTTCGTGTACTGGGCCTTTAACTGAGGGTTAAGCTCTGCTCACTATGTAAGACAGCTAGCCTATGCGTGGGACAAGTGCACACACAAGCAGCAGCACTGAAACTGCTCTTGCGCAATTTGTTTCTACGGGGTGGGCGGATGATCATTTTTATGAATAAGGATGGAGGGACAAGGACGGATGAGTACCGAGGTCGCGGACGGACCTGCAAAAATGTGTCAAGTGCCCAGCTCTGGTCATTGGTATTCTCTTCATGCTCCAACTTTGATGAGGCTGTATCCCTCTTTTCAAGCATGTCCATATAGTACTCTTTCATTTTTGATGCAACATCGTAAAAGACGGAAGTCAGTTATTGCAGAGAGCAGTCTATATCCAAGTCATGTTTCATGTGAGAATCAAGCAAAAATTCTGAAAGTTGGGCAGTATGAGCAGTAAACAAAAGATTTTTGTAATTCAAATATAGGCTATGTCAATGCACAAATGATACTATTACTGTAGGAAAAATCAAAGTGCATTTCGCAAACTGTCAACGCATATTGATTATCAATCAGTTGATTGTCAAAAATATCGATATCTCCAAAAAATACAAGAGTTTACGCGAATATCAATGTCTCTTGTTTTTCAACATTTGTCAAACTGAATGGTCTTTCTATTGTTATATTTGTAAAATTCCCTATGAATTCTTTATTTCACAACGTTATGCAATGTTTCAAACAAGCACAAATTGTCCTATTCTCTCTTGGAATGATTCAAAAAGTGTGTACGGCACTCCCAAAGCAACTTGTTGATCTTTTTCCAACATGCGAGCGAAATGCCCCGTCAGCATCCTCCAGCGTTGCCGTGACAACCTGTGTAAGTAAATGGGAAAAAAAACAAAAAACACAAAAGAACTGACTCCTCCCGTGACGGCCGTTACCATGCGGCCGGGAGATTGATTGTGGCGGCGTAACGCGGCGTGAGACAGAAAACACTGGGCAACAATTAGGCATCCCTCCATGCCGCCTGTCAGCACGCTAATTCATCTATCATCATCCCGCCTCTCCCGCTAGAATCGGGCTGACAGCGCGCCCGGTATCAGTCACACAGCATTACTATCCCGCTGCCTTCCATTAGCGCCACGCCACCAACCACGTAGGAGCGCCATTTTCTGTTTTTTTTTTGTTTTTTTTTACTCGTAAAAGCAGCGTTTACACTTATTTGGCTTCTTAAGCTCCACGCGATGTCGGTGGAAAAGAAATTAAAGTGGAAGTCAACCCAAAAATATATTTTTCAAGAATATGTTCTATGCAGGCCCACTAGTTGAAACAAGGCATTCTGATAAAAATATTGATAAAAATATTGCGTTTGTGGAATAAGAGTTAATCCACATGTTTTTAGCCATCTCAAGGGAAAGCCATTTCAGGTAATGACCAATCATGGCTGACCTGTTTTCTGAAGCTGAGCCGTTACCTGAGCCCGGAGCGGTTGTGATGTCAATTTCAGTCGACAGAAGTGACAAAATGGCCTGCCCCTCAGATGGCTAAAAAGAGGTGGATTTTGCTGATTAACTCATAGTCCACAAATTCAACATTAATCAGAATTCTGTGTTTCAACTAGTGGGCATGCTGGAAACATCCATCCATCCATCCATTATCTATAAGGCTTGTCCTCACAAGGGTCGCGGGCGTGCTGGAGCCTATCCCAGCTCTCATCGGGCAATAGGCAGGGGACACCCCACGAACTGGTTGCCAGCCAATCGCAGCTGCTGGAAACATATTCTTGAAAAAAATGTGTTTGGCTTGATTTCCCCTTTAAAGCTCACAATTAGATAGGTGACTTGAGCCAGGCCGTTGTGTGGCTGTGACCTTTCGCCTTGCTTGGCCTTCATTATCTATGGCACTCTTGGAACACATACTAATTAAGTCTACTTAAAACGGTGGAGTCACACATTGTCAAATGGGCTAGGCATTAATTAATTAATTAATTAATTAATTAGAAAACTGCTGGAATGAAAATCTCTAACGATGAGGAGATAAGGGATAAAGAACCTGACCATTGAATCTGATTGGATGAGACGCGAAATGCATTTCTATCGGATGTGATGTGGAGTACAGTCTGTAATGTTTTATTAATTCTCAGTGTAGCCTGTGGACATGTGATCATCCATCCGAGACGCCGACATCATGGCCACGTTGAATAATAGACAATTTATTTATGTTTCACTCTCAAAATCTGCGATGGGTTTCATGAAGATGTTTGCAGACTGTTAGTCTGCTGCCAAGTTCTCGCCACAAAGTTGACGTCCGAGTCCAGATAACGTCACTTTTAATAAGTAGACATAAAGTCATTTTTAATGACGTTTGAGTCGCGATGTTTGCTTTCCGTGGCCCTCCTCCTCTTCCCAGATTCCCGTGTTTGCTTGACTTGCTTGACGAGCTCCTGACAGCTCAGCCGAGCATTACCGGCCTTCACCTGGAGAGTCAGGGGATGGTGGTCTCTAGGGGGGTTAGAGTTCTTCCCCGGGGTGGGAGTGGTGGTCTCCGGGGATCAAAGTCTTCTTCTCCGCTTCGTATTCTTTCTCCTCCGTCATGTCGCTGAATACATATGAGGATTTTGTTTGTGGGTCACGGTGAATTTTGCTCTCAAGCTTGACTTGAAGACATGCAGAGAAAGTGAATAACATGTTAAATTGTCATTGATCAAAAAACGCTTACGTTTAGAAAAAGGTTAGATTCATCAAATATTCCAAATTGTCTTCAACATGTGCAAAATTGTTTATTGCGTTCATGAATGACAGCAAATTGTCTTGGATTTTTGTAAATTGTCTTAAATTTTTTTGTGTTGGGGGGGAGGTAACATTCCTTGATATGCAATAGCAAATTTTAATTTACATACAAGGCAATTGTCCTTGATGTTTATCGAAACAGGTGTTATTGTTTGCTGGAGACTCTGTATTACCTTAGATTTTTCCCAAAGACACCTAGGTTCGTTGAAGATTAAGTTGTCCTTGATGTTGTCAAAAACTGACATTTACAAGTCCAAAGTTGGATTCAGTAAAGACTGAAGAAAAGTTGTCATGTCATGTCATGTCATCTTCCAAACCGCTTATCCTATACAGGGTCACGGGGAGGTGCTGGAGCCTATCCCAGCCGTCAAAGGGCGAAGGCAGACTACACCCCGAACTGGTCGCCAGCCAGTCGCAGGGCACACGCAGACACCGTCACTGAGTGGGAATCGATCACACGCTGCCCGCACACAACTCAGGCGTGTGTACCACTACACTATCAGTGTGAAGAAAAGTTGTGTTTACAAATGAAGTTCTTAAGGGATTAAATTGTCACGGACTGATTTTGACCGGCGGCACGGTGGTCGACTGGTTAGCACGTCCGCCTCACAGTTGAGAGGTTGTGGGTTCGATCCCGGCTCCGGCCTCCCCGTGCATGCATGGGTTTTCTGCGGGTACTCCGGTTTCCTCCCAAATTCCAAAAACATACATGGTAGGTTGATTGATCACTCTAAATTTCCCCTAGGTGTGACTGTGAGTGTGAGTGTGTGAGTTTGCCTCTGTGTGCCCTGCGATTGGCTGGCAACCAGTTCATGGTGTACCCAGCCTACTGCCCGATGAGAGCTGGGATAGGCTTCAGCACGCCCGCGACCCTTGTCAGGATAAGCGGATCGGATAATGGATGGATGGATGAATGAGTTTGACCAAAAGATGTATGCAACTTGTTGACAAAATAAGGATGATAAGTTCATCCAACACTACATTCAAGGTTTAAAAAAACTTATGTGAGGTTCTGAAGGCTAAATTGTCTTTGGCATTTCAACTGACGTTTACAAAAACGCACATGTTAAGTTGTTGGAAGATTTTTAATTGTCTGCAATGTAGAGAAAAACATACGTTGAAGTCATTAAATACTCTAAACTTGTCTTTTGAAGTTGCCCAAAACATGTTTGTTAAAGGTTCTTAAAGAGTAAAATGTCTTTGAAGTTTAAAACCACACATACATTTGAATGTATATTTGTATGTATACAAAAAGATTTTTAGTGCAACATACCCAAAAGGTATGTTAGCTTCATCGAAGACTCTAAATTGTCCAAGGTGTTTAGAAAGGTTAAAAAAAAAAAAAAGTTTTATTGGATGTACTGCAGGTGTTGCTTTCAGGCGTTGTTCCAGACTGTTGCTTGGTCTTACAGAAGTTTTTATTTCTGACGTTGTTCACAGTTAAAAAACTCCTCAGGACTGAAGCTGTCCATGTGTTTGGCGTCCACACTGACCCTTTTAGAAACTTGTCTTCCACTCTCAAAACTTGCTCGAGTGTCTTCCTTCATCGGGCCAGACGTTCATTAGTGCATTAATTGTGTGCCAGTGTGACAAAATAAGAAAAGTGGCGGCTGGACGGTGTCTAAAGGCTGCTCTGTGCCACTGACATCTTGGCGATGGTGAGCCGGGCTGACAGTGACACTTCTTCGCTCGGCGAGGAAATTAAATGTCAAGCGCTCACCGCTTGATTGGGGCTAAATTGGGAGTTAATTTTGTCCAAGCGCTGGACGGTCCAGACGGCGTCCTCGCTTTGAGCGATAAAAGAGCACGTTGACGGAGAAGGACCTTTTGAGAGCAAGCCTCCACCCTCCTTCCTCGTCCTTCATCTGCCTCCTCGTCTTCCCCGGCTGCTTTAGGGCCGCGTGTCGCCACAGAGGCTGAAAAACGGAAAGTGGGTCAGAAAGGACAGTAAATAATTTGTTTCATAATAAAAAGTGTGACTCATGTTCACATATCGAGTGATATCATGATGACGTTATGATTATGTGTTTTCCTACTTCTGTTGCGGCCAAAGGAAGCTAAATCAACCAAACTTAATTTAATGTAAAGTAACTTAACCTAACCTAACCTAACCTAACCTAACCTAACCTAACCTAACCATACATAAGGTAACCATTCTGAACCCAACCGAGCCCAAACGTAACACAGCTAACTTAACCTTGAGTATCCAAAGGTAACAATTCAAACTAACATAAATTTGTCATTGTTTATGTTCCTGTTGTTTAAATTCTATTTAGTTGTGTTTTAAGTTTTTGCTTGAGTTTCATGTCTCATCTTGCGCGATAAGGTTGTTTGTTTGCACTTGTTCTCGTCAGCCCTGTCCCTGTGTTGGCCAATCAGCAAACTCCAGCCACTTGTGTCTTGTCCAGGTGTGCCTCATTATCTCATCAGTTCTCTTATATTCACTGCTTTCTTTCAGTCTGTCTGTTCATTTTGGTTTCATGTCATGTGTTAGCTATTTCTAGTTTTGTTATGTATCCACTAGTGTTTTGTTCCTAAGTGTTTCTTTATTACATTGGTTCTTGATTTTCTGGGACTTTCTTAAATTAACATTTAGATTTTTCAATTATTATTTATTATTATTATTTTTTCTAATTAAATGTGTGTGTGTGTTTTTTTTTTATATGCATCCTGCTTCCCCACATTTGGGCTGACTGTTCACCAACTTGACCACACAAATTTAACCAAATCTAATGTTGCCTAACCTAGTCTAACGTAACCTCACCTAATATAACCCAACCTATCATAATTTTGTAGTACATAACAGTTAGGGTTAGGAATTCACATAATCAGGTATGACCTAATCTAACTCAAACCAAAAATCTAAACCAGGGGTGCCCAGGTCAGGTCCTCGAGTGCCCCTCTCAAGCCTGTTTTAGATGTACCCGTCTCCAACACACCTGACTCAAATGATCAGGATCATTATCAGGCTTCTGCAAAGCTTGCTGTTGACTTGATCATTTGAATCAGGTGTGTTGGAGGAGGTAGACATCTAAAACAGGTTGGATAGGAGCTCTCAAGGACTGGACTGGGCACTCCTGATCCAAACATAACATTGCCTAAAATAACAAGTCATTACGTATTTTAGTCTTAACGTGCGTGTTACTGTTGAAACTATTTTCCTCCGGGCAGAAGGCTTTGGGTGTCCTAAAAAATTACTATATGAGTGTCATTTTTTTTCAATATTAATACACATGCGTTTGCAACTCATATTCCTCTCGACTAATCACAAGCTCTCATTCATCCATTAGCCCCCTGGCATGTGAAGCGGGTCCGTGTTGGTCTCGTTCGTTGGGATTAGGCCGCATCCTCGGGGGCATGCAAACATCTTCGGAGTACCGAATTAGCGTCACTTTTGCCAAACTTCTGGCGTTCGAAGCCCTAGTGGTTACTGGCGGGGTCATACGCATTAAATCCAGATTAGTTATCGCCGCTCCAGCAACCGGTGGGCGCGCATCCCGCTAATCCAAACGGACGCAGGTTGCCGTTTTGGGACTTGTGGCGGCTTTGATAAGGAAGGCCAAAGGAGGAAGGCCAAAGTCGTGCGCGATGATATCGTTTGCTGCCGGATGATGCATCCCGCCGGGAGATGAGATACTCCAACGAGACGAGACGGTGGCATACGCACAAGCTGATGGCCAAGTGATAATGAATGCTTGCGTTAATGGCGTCCTGGAGTACTGATGTAGTGCAGTTTTGACAAAATGTTGATCTCTGAACAGGCTGATGAGGTCTTGATGAACTCCCACAAAACTTTTACAAACTGAATGATAGAGAAGTGATTACCTATGAAGCAGACAATGACGCTATTGTATTGTTATAAAGTACGATTCTGGCAAAGCAGTGACGGCTAATCACGGCTGACCTGTTTTCTGAAGCTGAGCCGTGATTGGTCGTTACCTAAGCCCTGAGCAGTTGCGATGTCATTTTCAGTCGACAGAAGTGACAAAATAGCCGCCGCCTGAGATGGGTAAAAGGAGGTGGAGTTTGCTGCTTAACTCATATTCCATAACGGCAATATTAATCAGAATATGATGTTTCAACTAGTGGGCCTGCTGGGAACATATTCTTGAGCGTGAGTACTTGACGTCTCTGATGGTGTTGTTGCACAAGTAGTACACACAGACAAGATGATAGCATCCTGGCCAAGTGATGACAAGGGAAGATGGCAGCGAGATTGGTGGCATACTTCAGGCGTTGGCAACCTGACAACACAAACATGGTGTCAATTGTCTTGCGACGCTGTGATTAATGCTGAATGCTCTTCTTTATCATGATGAGAGTGAGGAAATGGCGCTCCAGGTCACAGCTGACGTCCTGTCGTGATTGACGTTGATGTCAGAGTAAACCTTTTTGTGACCAATTATCAGCCACTTCCTGTATTTGTGGACGTGTCCCCATAGAGAGTGACGAGACGATACGACCATTAGCACGTACGCAAAAATCAATAGATGGGAGATTAATGGCTACCAAATAGAGGCAACGCCTCCTCCTGCTCTACATTTAACTTCCTGAGCAGGAGACCACCAACCCTTTACTTCTGTAGCTCTTTGATCAGCTAACTTATTAGTTAGTTTGATGGCGACTTCCTGTGTCTTTTCAAAAATGGTTTCTTGAGGTTTTTTTGTAAGTGCTGAAGATGCCAAGATGGGCCACCGAGCCATCATTTAAGATCTTCTTCAAACCCAAATGGCAATATTTGTGTCTTTTGAGGCATGGCTTCTGGAGCCTTTTTTGTGGGTCTACCCATGACAGATATGTCTACCAAAGTTCATGTTGAAAAGTCAAACAAAAATTTGAAAATTAAGGATGGTGACAGTGTTTCAATATTTTTCTTAATATTAAAATTTTCTTGGGCGGCACGGTGGTCGACTGGTTAGCACGTCCGCCTCACAGTTCAGAGGTCGTGGGTTCGATCCCGGCTCCGGCCTCCCTGTGTGGAGTTTGCATGTTCTCCCCGTGCCTGCGTGGGTTTTCTCCGGGTGCTCCGGTTCCGCCCACAGTCCAAAAAACATGAATGGTAAGTTGATCGGACTGTCTAAATTGCCCCTAGGTGTGATTGTGAGTGCGGATGTTTGTCTTTGTGTGCCCTGCGATTGGCTGGCAACCAATTCAGGGTGTCCCCCTACTGCCCAAAGACAGCTGGGATAGGCTCCAGCACGCCCCGCGACCCTTGTGAGGATAAGCGGTATAGATAATGGATGGATGGATAATATTTTCTTGTACCTCTACCGAGGCAATTTATCCATAATTCCGGGGCCAAGATCCCTGAAAATAAATCTTAAAATGGCAAACCACAATGACGCACTTCCTGTGTCTTTTAGGGCATGGCTTCTTGAGAATTTCTTTGTGGGTCTGCCAATGGTAAACATGCCTACCAAGTTTCAATTGGCTTCGGGGGATGATTTTTTAGATATTATTTTCCAGCAAACTGCCTTGAATACATTAAAAACAGATAAAAGCAATACGTCTGTCATATTATATATGTAGTTAGGAGTGACATCACAAGTGATGGTGCGATTGGGATTGATATATTTTCATCCAGTGATGCCTCAACCAATGGAATTATACTTTTCTTTGCAGCTTTTATGATGTGTCACTTCTAACATAAGAAGCGACTTTAAACTAACATGAGTGCGACTAACTGTAAAGAACTCACACACACACACACCCACACACATGCGTGTCCACACACATGCACACACACAGACGCAGAGGGCTCGTTATCTGTGAAATTAATGGCGGCAATAAGCGACGGCGGGGAGACGCCGGGTGATTAGCAAAAGCAATCGGCCTCTTTATTAGATTTAGAGGAACAAAGACGCAATCGAGGCGGTCGCTCCGGAAGACGAATGGTCGCCGTGTCCTTTGGGCTTCAGGGTGAAGGAGAGACACACGGGAACGAGCCGGAGAAAGGAAGTGGAAAGGTTTGAAATACAGCTGTACCTTACTGACTTTAATTGGTTCCGTGACCATGCTTGTACCTCAAATCATCTTCACCTATAGAAATGAATGGAAATCTTTCTAAATAAATCCCTTGTGGCAATTGTAATGCTAACATATAATTGAAATGCTAACAGTTAGCATAGTTGTTTGCAGTTTTAGTGCCCTTTCAGAGTGGATTTTGGAAAACAGGTGATGGAGCAACACATGCAGACAGAAAATAGAACAACACTCACAGGTAGATATTCTTTATCATCTGCGTAGAACAACCAGTATGCAGCTTCTTACTGAATCACCTGCAAATGCAGCAGTAGCACGTTTTTGCTCGTAAGTCGAAGCAAACACTTTCTCATATCTTGAAAAACGCGTAGGTCAGGTCACTCATATCTCAAGACACCTCTGTATTCCTGTTTTGTGTTGGAAATGGACGCCAGCATAATGACGACTAGTATATTTGGAGAATTGACGTTTCCGCATCGATCCCGGTCTTGTATAAAACTTTGAAAACAAACCACGTTGTCTGTCTTTTTACCGACTCCATATAGCAACTTTTATTGTTGGCCAGCACTGATAAGATTCTGCAGCTACCTCATTAACAAGCCAGTGTGTGTGTGCATGTGTGCGCGTGTGCGTGCGTGTGGCCTTCCGCCTCATACTGTCTGTTGTACAAATTGTCCGCACGTAATTGGCCAGTTTCAATTAGCATGTGTCAGATGCGAGCAGGAGACTTTTAATGATGTGAACATGTTTCACTGATGCTGTGAGCGCGCGTGCGTGCATGTGTGTTGCAGTGAGGAGAACTAATTTGCATTTTTGCAAATAGTCAATTGACTGCTCTGACTCGACAACAACATTAACGAGTGGATTCCACCCCCTCACGCGTCCTCAACTGTCACATCAAAGTACTCGTGTTACAATTTTACGGCGAATCCCCATTTATCGAGGTGAGTCTCGAACCTTCTCTACCTTTTCTTGATTCTCTTCTTTGATTTGGTTGCTGCAGTAGCTGCTAGCAGACTAATCAGACTAGCTGCTATCGTAGTTGGCGTTTTTCAGCGCCTTTATTGTTAACTTGTTGAGTGCATTGATATCACTTATCACTCTCTCTCTAGGCCCATGTAACTACATCAAAAATAAAATAGAATACAGTACAATAGTACCTTGAGATACGAGTGACTTGTCTTGCAAGTTTTTGAGACACGAGCTAGCCTCTATCCGATTTGTTGCTTTGAATTGTGAACGCAGATTTGGGACGCAAGCACTGTTCTGTTGGCAGTGAATCTACTCACTTCACAACAAGAGGCAGTTTGGCTGATCGTGAAACATTCTTTGAAAAAAGACTTCAAGCTGTCTAATATCCAAACATAAAACAGAATTACGCCTTGTTTATTTAAAACTACTACATATCTTAGCTCGTTACTCCTCTCGTTTAATGCTTACGCTAAATAATCTATGTTGCAGTGCTTTAAGCCTGTACGCAACAGACTGAATACAAACGACAGACTGTGTAACAGTAATCAGTCATATATTCTTTATCCTCTGTGTAGAATGACTAATACTAGTGCTGTATTAATGAGCTGAGAGGATTTGTACTATTGTATTGCTTATGTAGATATGAAGTGGAATTCCACTATTGTTTGTAGACAATCAACCAGGTCCGCATTATTACCTACTTGTCGCCATTTGGCTGTGCCCCGTTTTAGATCGTCGTGTGCTTGTCTGCTTTGTAGTCTGGCGTCTTTTCTCACTGGCGCTTGCCAGTAGCTTTATGTTCCTCTTTCTTTTGTGATCTTTCTAAACTTGTCTGGTAAAGATTTGCTCCTGATTTGATTCTTTGGGCCAGCTATCTCATGGTGTGGCTCTGTCCATCTACATTCGGACAGGTATACAAACTAAGACAATGGGGCTGTTTTAGTCCAGAGTTTGCCCTCCCTGACCAAGGACGTCAAACGCCCAAGAAGCTTATGTCATATATTAGTTTCATTATGTCTGAGGTGTGTTAAGAGTGGACTTTTACCGTTAATAGGGTCCGAAACAAATTGGGCCAACAATCTTAAATAACGAATGTGTTCAATATTTCTGATAAAAAATCTTGATGTGTGCCATAAAGAACTTCTCCTGAAATTTACAACAACTTTGACTTGTCATCACATGGATGAACAGACTGTTGTTTTTGCATCACTGGATCAGTTTTTTAGTGTGTTTGATAACATGTCTTCTCTTGTTGACTTGGTTATTGTAGATTACTCACTTTTCGTTATTTCCAGCATATCCCCACAAGACAAGCAGCATCTTTCCATTATATGCTAATGTATGTAATGTAGCTGCTTGCATGCTAGCTGTCTGAGATGCTAGCCCATAGCATGTTGTTTCAGCATGTTTGAATCTTCTTTTGTTGACTTGTTTATTGCAGCGTTGTCACTCAAAATGCTCGTTACGGTGTTGTTTTGTCATTAACGTTGTGACAAAGCAAAGAAAAAGCTTCATTAAAAGCAAAAAACGGACGCTAAACACATTCAGCGCCAATTAACCACGACGGACGCACCAGGACGTTGACATTTGCAAGGTGCTCTAATGATTAGCGCTTTATAATTTAGTGTCGTAACGCTAGGGGGAAAAAAAAAACAATGTCGATAAACATGTTTCATCTGCGGACTTGACGGTTTAAAAACAGAAGCTGTAGAGGACGAGGATGGAAGTGGACATGAAAAGAAAAGATTATAAAAGGAGAGTGTGAGAGATGCTTAATTCATCAAGGCGGCGGCGTTGCATTCATCCTGTCAAGTTGGCACGAACGCAGCGCTTTTTGTCTTTTTTCAAGACGCCGCCAGCCAGCATTCCGAGGCAAAAAGACAAAAGCCCGTCGGGTAATTTGACTGCGAGATGACGACGAAGTAAATGGCGGTTCACCCCTTCCACGATGTCAGCTGTCTTTTTCAAGCTGACAGCTGACATCACTGCTATCAGACATAACTCTTTCTGGAACACTTCACATTTCAACACCACATTCGATAGTGGTTGTTCCACTCCATCCCTAAAAGCGGTGACCATTTGTTGTTTTGTGAGTTTTGCATAGTGCCTTCAGGTGTAACACATTATGAAAACAACTTCTGCTGAATGGGGCTCAAATGGGCTTCATTTAATCAAAGTATGAGACGCGGAATCACGGCTGTTCCAAACATAAATGACTGATTTCCTGTTAAATTTTGGGCACGGCTCCATGCAACGTTTTCTTGTGTCTTGGTTAGATAAACAAGTCCACCCAGTTTTGTGTCGATGAGTGCAGTTGATTTTAGCTGGGTTTTTTTCCCATTCACATAGATGTCCCAATTAGTCCTGAAATGACTGATTCAAACTAGACATAGACCAAAAGAGCTGGTCATTTTGCTAAAATTTGAGCGTCCGTTATTCGTCATCCGTCTGCAGTGTGGTTATCCTTCCGTCGTCCCTCATTTGCCTTTTTTTTCAGTGAGGAAAAAATAGTACCCGTCTATAGGCCGGTCCCCCTCTAATTTTAAACGGGCGTCCGTCGGTCAGTCCGACTAAACTTTCACTAATCGGCCTGGTCGATAATCAGTAAATGGCTGAGTCAAACCAAAATGGATGACTTAAATTTTGGACATGGATCCTTCTGACTTTTTTGTGGGCCTTGTTATGATAGACATGTCCACCCAATTTTGTGTTGATCAGTGCAAATTCTGTGCATATGTTTTTTCTATTCTATTTCCCTTTTGTACATGGGTCCTTGAGAACTTTAGTGTGCATCTTGTTTTGATGCTGAAACTGGTGTCAGGGGCAACAGAGTGAGTTTTGGAGGGTTCAAAGCTGTTTTCCCAGGCACTTTTCGTTCTTCCAATCGACTTTTCGGATCTGACATTGGCCAGCGTAGTCGCCGTCGTCCGTCTTGTAAAAAGCAGGAATAAAGCCAAAGTTGAAGTGCGTGTTTGTGGAAAAAGACAAAAAGTTGGCGAGCGAGGCCTGCTTGGAAGCCCACCTGCCTTCTGTGATTGGTCCCTGGGGACTGTCAATCACAGCGGGGAAGTCAGGTGTGACTGGCCTTGTGGCTCTGTGATTGACAGGAGTTCCTGCCAATTAGACGGCCAGTGCGCACACACACTCATACACATGCACACTATGTGCCAATGTTGCTGTCTGCCTGTAAAAGTTCACTGGCTGCCATGGACATGCGTAATGTCCCCTATTGTGTCTCACCATGTCCCATTATGTCTGATCAATTCCCATTTCATCCCAATTTTGTTCCCGTCGTGTCTTCATTATGTCCCCTACTACTATATATGATAAAAAGACTACAATCATCAGTTATTATCAGATTCAAAGGAATAGCAAACAATTTTCATCAATAAAGCCGAAATGTCTGTTCATTAAAGTCACAGAGATGTTGATGTTTTTTTATTTCACTCATTTAACGTCACGGCTGAGCGTGTTGGTCCCAGCACAGGAAGTCCTTCTTTAGTCGCCACCTGTTTCATTAGGAATCCAGCGATAAGTAAACTGAATACGGTTGTTAATTCTCAACAAAAGTGCATTACATCCGGATTAGTGGCACATTATCATTAACGCCCCAAAAACGCCTTTAAGCAGATTGAATGCATTATTTTCCATATTTCCCATTAAAGAGCCTTAACTGAAAACCATAGATTTACACTGGATCCACATATTAGGAACAGCAGTAGGTGTGCAGGCCCTTTTAAAATCCTTGTTTATTGTTGTTATTATTATTAATATTTTGACCACCAAATCCTCTTTTTGCTGGCCTCAAATTTGATTGGTATTCTGGTGAAAATGTATGCTGTATAGTTTACGGTACCTAATCTTGGCCCCAAAACAATAGCATCCACTGCAGAGAAAAAATTGCCCTTGACACCATTCACGGGAATGAAAAAACATAATCGCCATCCACACCAGTTTCATTGATCAACATGAAATTTGGTGGACAGCTCTATCTCAATAGGACACACAAAAAAGTCTGCCCAGAACTGAACAGGAATTCAGCCATTTTAATTTGAAGCTGCCAGTTGAGGGACACTATTGCCATCCATTCAAATTTGAAAATGTTGACCTCTATATAAGTTCCATGGCTCAACGTACAATTGGTGGACATGTCTTTCTGAACCGGATGCACAAAAAAGTTTTTTTTGGTGTCAAGCAGCATTTTAGGTAGAGGGGAACATGCCACCACAAATGGTGGTCACAGACTTTCTTGGGAAAAAAAAACAAAACATGAAAACAAATATTGAAAATAAACTTAAACATTTTAAATATATATAAAAAAATATAAATAAAAAAAATGAGCACATTAAGCACATAGATAATGATGAGCAAAGTTGTTTTGTTCATCTCTTGACTGGTTTTGTGAAACATTCCTGGTCTGGGGCACACAAATCTTCAAACATTTACTCTTAATCAAATTTTGACATTTAAATGTAGTCGATAGGACCAAGGTGGCCGATGTCACGTCCGACTGCTGCAGCCTTTTCTTCTCTTTATTAAAACCAAACAACAAAATAAATTGTTAGTTTTGGGGGTACAAGTAAACTGAGTAATGATCTTGGTCATGGAATTAATTAAACACATAAATTAAGGTGCCCACTGCAAAGATTTGACTTGTTTAAAGTGGGAAATAACTGACTACATTATATTTATACAGATTTTTTTCAGTGGTTTGTGCACAAATGGATGGATATTCAAAGATTTACTATTTAAGCGGCGACATCTGGAGAATTAGCAGCGCTTTAATCCAAATGAGGGACAATCTGCAGCTTATTTGCATGTTAAAAGGGTCAAAGCAGCTGGAAACAATGGAGACTCAAAACGGAGACGAAGGCCTTGATGATGGCATGGTTTTCTACACGTTTAGCTGAGCTTTCCTTATCTTCTACAAGTCTACGGGGAGAAGAAGTGTTAAATCTAACATTAACACACATGCGCTCTGACTATCGTTATGTGTGTGTGTGAGTTTAATTACTCGCTGCTATTTTTAGCAAGCATCCCCGCGGGTTTTAGCTTAGCGTGGCGTGTTCCGCTCATGCCGTCGTCATTGTCGTCTTTGAGCTGTCGTGCTTCCCTGCAGTCAAATACACTTTACGTCAAATTACAACAAACGTGCAATTTACACAACTTTACAAGATGGCCGGCTCTGATCGCATGCCATCGCTACAAGCGAGACATCATCCATTTACACTTTGAAAAGAAAGTTATCATGTGCCTCCTTGGTAATATAGTGGTTCACGTCATTTCAGTTCCAACGTGAACAGGAAGTGGGCCACTTTAGTTTGAAATAGTCATTATTTTTGGGTCAATTTGGCCATTCACATCAATTGCAAAAAATTGCCTCTGATACTAGTTTCACCGATCAACATAACGTTGGGTGGGCATATTTATCATAACAGGATGGATGAAAAACTCTCAAGAACTAATACCCTAATTTAAACAGGAAGTCTGCTATTTTGGTTTAAAGCAGCCATTTTGGATCAGTTTGGTCCTTCACGTGAATTATAAAAAATTCCCCCCGACACCAGTTTCACTGATCACCACGTTTGTGGGCATGTTCATCACAACAAAATGAACAAAAACACCTCAAAGATCCATTGCTTAAAATGAACAGGAAGTCAGCCATTTTTGTTTGAATCAGGCATTTTGGCACTGTTTGGCCATTTGCGCGAATTAAAAAAATATTGCCTTCGACACAAGTTTCACCAATCAACACAAAATTCGGTGGGCATGTCTATCATAGCAAGATGCAAAAAAGAAACCAAAAAAACTAAAGCCTCGAGGACACTTCATTGAAATTAAACAGAAAGTCAGCCATTATGATTTAAAGCAGGCATTTTCGGTCAGTATTGCCATTCACACAAGTAAAAAAAAAATAATTGCCCCAACACCAATTTCAACCATCAACACAAAATTGTTATCATAACAGGAAGCATATGTCTCAAGGATCCATGGCCTTAACGAGGAAGTCAACCCAATCTTTTTTTTTCCAGAATATGTTCTATGCAGGCCCACTAGTTGAAACAAGGCATTCTGATTAATATTGTTTGTGGAATATGAGAAATCCACCAGTTTTTAGCTATCTCAGGGGGCGGCCATTTGTCATTTGTGTTAACTGAAAATGACATCACATGTTTCAAGTGGGATTAAATTAAAGTCAAATATAAAGTCAATATTGTTATTCAAATCAACTTTTCAGATTATATCTCAGCGCAGCTAGCACTCTCCATCCGCCCACGCTGACCACATTTTAGGCTCCGGATGACGTCAATGTCGGATGTATGTGACCTGGTGGTTCAGACTGTGGTCACATTGCAAAAAATCTGACAAGTATCCGATCTAGGACCACATATGAAAGTGGCCCGGGTCGCATTAAAAAAACAAACAGAATTGAGCCGTTCAGACGGTCATAAAAAAATCGGATACAGGTCGCATTGGGGCAAAAAAAATCAGATCTGGGACGCATTTGCCTGTGGTGTGAACCTAACCTAAGTCACTCTCCTGAAAATGATCCAAGAAGTTAGCCCACTCTTGTTCTCAGTGGCTCAATTGAAATGCCACAAAATCTGTTCCAGCCTCCTACATAAAAAAACACATTACTATGACTTGGCTCACCGGGACATTTTAAGACGTGGCCTTTGTGCACTAAAATATTCCTACCCGAAGACCAGAGGCTGTACATAATGAAGTGTCCAATGAGCATCTTCCTCCCCATTTGCCTCTTTTCTTCCATCTTGCAACTTCCTGTCATACTTCACGCAGCGCCGTTGTTGTGAAAAGTGTCATTAGCATGATTGTGATGATGTTGATCACCTCGGCATGCTGGCAGCCATCAGGCAAACTCATGTCCGCCAGCATATGCAGATTCCTCCATTTGCATGCATCATAAACTCCAGCAGGCGCCCCGCCACTTCCTGCAACTTCCTGCCACTTCCTGCTGCCTCCCGCCACTTCCTGCCTCCATCCACACCTGGCATGAAGTCAATCGGCGTCCTGGCCCGCTCAGCCAGACTTTCATTTTAGTTTCCTCCAGTGAAGTACTTTTGATGGGAGGAAGAAGAAACAGCATCTGATTATGATTATTATGATGATGACGATGCCCCCATAAAGAATATATGATCAGCCCGCGAGGAATTGTAGGAAATATTAGAAAGTGCTTCTCACCGGCGTGATATGTCCGCACAAATTATCCTCATAATTGGATTGCTTTCTTGATTCTGAGGGGCCATCATTCACACACATGCACATGTGCGCGCACACACACACACACCAACACCCCATACTGTACAGCATATACAAAGTAACACACACACATACACAATCTACTCAAAGATACCGTACATACACAATACACACATACTGTATACACAATGCTAAACATGCAGGCTATAATATACAATAATACATTAAATATTGCACAATAATCCTACACAACAATTTCACATATAACACATACACACCATATATACACAGTTATGTGTGTGCATACATGAAACACGCATGCACTATTATCCTTCAACTTTTTGTCCCATTTTTTGTCTGAATTTGGGTGATTTTTAGGGTTAGCTGATCACTTAGCATCTATGCTAATATGGTAAAAAGATGCTAAAATATTTCATCCACTAATTGGAATGCTCTAAAGCCACACTGCCATTCTTCCCATTTTTCATCATCATCATCATCATCATCATCATCATTATCATCTGGCAAGCGTCAGTGGTCCATGGCCCCCACGGCCAAACACTCCGCTCCTTGTCCGAGTCCGCAGACGTCCTCCTGGCCCAAGGCGACGCCGTCAAGAGGACAAAGCGGCAGATGTCCCACACAAGGCTGAAGGAAAGCAGAAAGACGGAAGCCACACAATCAGTGACATTCATGAACGCGCCACAAATCACAAGCACGCATTCTTTGTCATCAACTGGCAGCTAAAGCAGGGACATTGACCTCTCCATGCTAAATCCGTAATGGAGCACACAACCATTGCTGCAACTATTGCTAGCATAAACCCTGTCATGTTTGCATCATCAAATGTCAAACACTTGCGCTCACTTATACGTTAATTCTCGCTTGTGCTTGGCTTAGAGGCATTTTGGTGTGTGTCTTGAGGAAAAGACGAGTCGCGACAAGCCAGTCCCGGAGCACTGATGGTTGTAACCTTTAACACACACTGCTAAATCATTTAGCATCTTCAAGTCTGCATATTTCAAAAAAATTAATCACATGAATGCAAAACTAATTAAGTCTTCTTATCATGTGTATTAAAGCTAGAAAGTTTAATCAATTATTAGAGTGACCACATTAACGCAGTCTGACATTGAAGAAGCACTGGCGACTAAACGAAAGCACTGGTGTCCCCGTTGAGCTTTTCTAAGGCTGCATTAGCGCAAGCGGCGAGAGGTTTGTGTCAGAGCATGTTATCCTCTGTTGCTAGCTGCATCACCCCGCTGCGGGAGGCCCTGAATCATTCACGCCGTACTGTATACCTTATTGATGTGTGTACGTACTTGAAGAAGAAGAAGGCGAGGTCAAGAAGAAGCAATTTTGGCAGCTGTGTCCCTGTGTTTGAACATGAGACCGATTGAAACCGTCAACAGGTGAAATGCATATCTGGTGGAATATGACATGTTGAAAATGAAATGCGTTGCAACCAATGCTGGTAGACTACAAGTGTGGTCAAATTAAACAGGTGGAACAAGATTTAAGGTGAACATTTAGAAAAACACAAAACTAATGGAATATTACACGGGAGGAACAAAACCTAGTGGAACATGACACAGGTTGAACATGATACAAAGGGAAAAAAAATGGAATATGAGAGGTGGGGCATGACACAGGTGGAACTTAAAATAGATGAAACAAAATATGGAGGAATAGGACAGGTGGAAAAAAATCATGGTGAAATTTTACACAGATGCAATATGACACAGGTAGCTCATGATACAGATGGAACAAAACACACAGAATCAATGACACAGAATCAAACATGGTGAAATATCACACAAATGGAATAACACATGGTGGAATATAACTGGTGGAATAAACATAGTGGAATATGATATAGATGGAAGAAAACATGATGGAATATGACACCGGTGGAGAATGATACAGGTGGAACAGAGCATGCTGGAATATGATCCAGATACAATATGACACAGATGGAACAAAAAAGTGGAATATAACATGAGTGGAATATGATACAGGTGCAACACAGAACATGTTGTTGGGTTAGTTTAAGAATCCTTTGTGGCTTGTACATGAAAACAACTTGGGACAAAGTCACGGCGACCAAGTAGAATTCACTTTGTCGGCTGTGTCGCCATGTTGGCGAGCGTGACTGATTGTTTGTCGGCTTCAGACAGATGAGCGCTTGTTCTTTTTTTGGAATCTCTCCTCATCTCCTTGTCTGAGTCCCAAAAAGCCTCAGGCCAGGACTTCCCTTCCCGCCTTCCCACTGCTTATCCCGTTCACAACAGACAGGAAATCAGCAAATTGGTTTGGTTCCTGGCAGGAACAACGAGAGAAAGCTGTTTCGTGACCAAGCTCCTTCAGTGTTAGCGTATACGCTAACGAGAGCCGATGAAGGCAACCTTCCTGGGACTGTTGTCATGATGCTGCCGCATTATGTACGCGTTATTTTATTTAATGTAATTCGTCCGCTTGACCGCGTCCGAGTCAGATCGGAAGTGCCTGAAGGCAACGCCGGCGACAGGTCCCGACTGACACCAAAATTACTTGGGAGGGAAGCTTCCCGACCAATTGGGGTGAAGCTTAATGACAAAAGGTCGCTGCTTAGTTTGCATAATTGAATATAATCCAAATATAATCAAATATGAGATTTAAGGACTTTTGTCATGATTTGACTTGATAATTTCCTCTGGAAAAATTTCCTTGCGCTCTACAGGAAAAAATAAATAAATATTTTTGATACTTTTTGCTTACTTAGTAAATCAACCCAATATTTTGTTTTTATTTATTACAAAAATCATACACAAGCATTGAACATTTGCAAAATATCAACTCTTTGTATGAAATATTTTCAGTACTGCATTCACCTTTTACTATCATTTAACAACAAAAACAACTTTTAACATTACCTATGCTATTTTTTCACTGTTTATCTCCTGACCTTAGCATTCTTTTATAGGGTCTCTGAATGTTTTTAATATTCAATATTGTTTTAAACATATTGTGTGGATAACTTTTAACCCTTGATGATGTTTAATATAGAACCTCATATATATATATATATATATATATATATATATATATATATATATATATATATATATATATATATGTTCCTTATTTCCACCAATCAGCTCCCTTATTTCCACCAATCAGCTCCACACTTGTTGCCCAGGTGTGCCTTGTTGTCTCGTCAGCTTGCTTGTATTTAGCTCCCTGCTTTCATTCAGACTGTCATGCCACATCACATGTTTTTCATTCTTACTATTCAATGAATATTTGATTAAATTTGCTTTTAATTCTTTAAACTTTGACCTAACAAAACATTTTCTTTTCTGCTCATCATTGTCAAGTTAGATGTAATTTAAACTTTGTTAAAGCATCTTCAAACAGGGATTTTTTTTTTAATTGAATTCAATCAAATGACTCGTTTTGACAGAGATATATATATTTTTTGTATGCTGAAATAACGTTCCGAGGGTCCGACTCACATTGGGTGAATTTAATGAGTGTAAAACAAAGCAGACTGTTGTTGCTTTTGATTACAGCGGCAGACTTTAATGATCCCACTGTGACAATAAATGTCAGGGAAACACAATTAGCAAGATAAGTTCAACTACGACTCGTACACACACACACACATGCACGCACACACACATGCACCCCCACCCCCACACACCATACACACACACACACATGCGTTCAAATACTTTTTGTTAGTCCAGTGCTTAGCTGGCAAATGCCAGGTCATGAGACGTGAGGTCGTGAAAACCTCCAAAGTCAAACGCTCTACAAGAGGACCAACTTGGAGTTCAACCAAACTGTTCGAAGGAGGAAAAATAAGGCCGCAGTAGGCTTCTCAAAGTCCACATTTGAGTGTTTGGCGTGTCCCTGCTTATTGTTTTGAAACCATACTTGAAAACCTTACCAACTAGAAAACAACAAGCCATCCCATGTCTTAAAGCCGTCAAATGAGGTGCACCTAATGAAGTGTAGAGCGCATCATGCTTTTGGCAGGCGGGCAGGCAGTCTCGCACCCCGTATCGTGTGAGACATTAAAACATCGTTATGTTAAAAAATGCAAATATTTAATACACCCGCACACACACGCAGTAATGACATTACACAACGTGACATCATCCCTCTCCATGAACACGAAATATGATTTGTTGTTGTTACCGTCCGCTTAACGCGTGTATCATTTTTGTCAATACTTCCTTAGGCTGACGGCGCTTTGAACATGACGAGGGCTCTGACGCTAAATATTGATTGAGTCGGCTCGGGTCGATAATCGTCAAACGTTGAGTTGTTATGCCGATAAAAGAAGAGGAAGTGAGAAAAAAGAGAAGAAGACGAAAAAGAGGATTTAATGAAGCATAATTGAAGCTGACGCGTCCTAACATCGTTCATGTTTTTGTGTCCTCATTACGTCAAGGCCGTTAGCCTGTTAGTGTAGAAACCACCCGGAGAGCAGCTACTTCCTTGTGGGGATAAGGCCACGCCCATTTGATTAACAGTCGGTAATGTAAACATGACATGAAAGAAACAATACAATCAGACTCACGTGTCATTCATTCTGAAACTGTACTTTTCAGTAAAATGTGGTAGGCTTGAAACCTTACTTTGATACAACACAACTTTATTTATATAGCGTATTTCATAACAGCTGCAGCTGTAACAAAGCACTTTACATTGAACAAAAATAGCAATAATACAACAACAAATACAGTGAAAGCAATGCAACAATGGTATTTTAGTAGTTGGTTTTGTTGGTGAACAGCTCATTTGACAGTCAAAACAAGTTAGATCTGGATCGAATCCAGATCGTGCAGCTGTTTGCGCTTGTGTATGGAGATCAAACTTCACCTGAGCATCAGTTTGCGACCTGCGATAGCACGCGCACACATCACGGGAGCATCTGCTGGTGTTATTGACAGTCGGTCGTGAAGATAAAGAGGCGCAAGAGGGCCACCGTGTCCGTGGTCCTGTCTGGACGTGGCACGAGAACACAGGCAGGCCCGCTCATGAATATGGAGGACCACCAGGCGTCTCTTTGTGGCGTGGAGAACCATCGCAATGCATCAGGGTCATTAATAAACATCTTCAGATGGTCAGCCACGGTCACAAACATTTGGATTTCTTTGGAAGCCATGTCTTCACTTTTTCATTTCAACTTCTTTCCGTCATGTCCAACTTTTGTCTCTTTTTGTCAAGTAGGTGTGGGTGAGAGAAGAAGAAATGGAAATGGCTTTGTTGTAATGAAGTCACACTAAGCAGCTGATTGGCTGATTTATTGGTTAAAAATGACAAACTTGTTTTATACTAACAAACATTTTGGACCCAAAAATCACCAAAATTAGCAGGGTAAATTTCACAATTCTAGTGGGCTCGAAATTGATCCTGGTGTGATAATGTGTGTGTGTTTTATTTTTTGTTTGCAAGTGTGTGCGGGGGGGTGTGTGCGCGTGTGTATGTGATTGCATGTGTTGTGAGTGAATATGACGATGTCATAATATCCTGGCAGTAGAGTGAAACAAAAATCCATGACATCGATCAAGCGTGCGAGAGAGCGTCCGTCTGCAGCTGTCACTCAATTTGATTGATGGACCTGTCATCCAGTGGAGTTCAGGTACGGAGGGGGCGGGGCTGGCTCATCGATTGGCTGTCGGGGGACATGAGCGAGACCCTCCATCTTGTGTTGTTAGCGCTCGGCTTTTAGGCTCACCGGGAATTGACTACTTTCCTGCTCATGACTTATTCATATTTATGCTCGCATACTTTCATACATTTCTTTTAACATTTCAACACTTTTAAAAGAGTGTTGTGGGTAATTAAAAAAAAAATGTATTCAGTGAAATGAGATTTTATGTTTTAAATTATAATGTTTTTAAATTTGATCAGTTTTTATCATTCAATCATGAATTCATGCAAAAATGTATGAACTAAATTCAATATAAGCAGAAACTTTTCAAATTCAGTTTGGAACAAAAATATGGTGGAAAAATCCGCATTTCATGTTTATCATATAATTAATAAATAAAAGGCATCATTCCGAGAGCTGAGCATTCCTTTCCCAGGGACGGAACGGTTCGGACGGACGCCCATTTTGTGAACGGTCGGACTGAGGACATGAACTCTTTTAAAAAGAATGGACTAATCAAGGATGGAGGTAGGTTTTTGTCTGTCCCTCTAATCATCCCTAACCGATGTGTTGGGTTCTTTTCGAAAGAAATACTGCCTTGCTAAACCTGCACAACACTGGAGTGTTCTTTTTCATTTGTGTTCTCTCCCTGTAGTATTGTTCTCACAGGCATAGTTTGCTGTCTAGTGGATGCCCATTTTAATGACATTTTGCAATAATTATTTATATTGTGCAATAACGCAATAAAACGTGCAACAAAAGCCAATAGTATTGTGTTATTGCACAATCTTAAATATTCCCGTTATGTCCCGTGGCTTGCTCCAGTCTGCGGCTGCTGGCAGCTAAAAAGCTGTCTTAGTTAAACAGTTGACAACAATTAAATCCACTCACTGTACACAATACTTTTGCAATAAAACAATTATCCCAAAATAACGTAAGGTTATTTTAGAAGCAACAGACTTCCACTTCCGGGTCGTAGCTTTAAGTGAACGGCGGCGCTGCATGAGCACGTATGACAGTTTGGAAAGATTTTATGCTCTCGAGATGTCCCTGGCAAGGACATACTTGGCATTCAAGGGGATAAGGTATATACCAAATGTTAACAGTTAGTTAACAAAACAGAATTGCTATCCATCTTTTTCCTCATCAGTGAAATGGGTGTCCTGTGGCGTAATCCATAATATTACATGTGTTGAACCACTAGAGGGCAGACAATGCCTGTGATTACAATGTTACTGCAGGGAACGCACATGAAAAAAAAAAAAAAAAGGACTCTTCAGTGTTGTGCAGGCAGTTAAAGGCATCTCCATGGTATCGCAGAAGAGAACAGTGGTCTTTTTAAAAGAACCCAACACAACGCATCAGTCGGTAATTGACACTGTTAGGAACGATTACAGATACGGACAAAAACCCACTTCCGTCCTTGCTTAGTCTGTTCTTTTTAAAAACCTTCTCGTCATCCGTCCCCAAAATGGGGGTCCGTTTGTGACAGACGGACCGTTCTGTCCCTGGAACGGAATGCCCATTTCTTAATGCTGGGTGAACTAACTGCGGTGAAGTCAGCCAAGTAATGTCCGTAGAATGTGGTCCCCTTGAACAAGACCATCCCACCCTCACCCCCGTGTGTCCTATTTTGCGCTAATGAGAGGACAGGCAGTGCAATTTGGCAAACAAGGCGGCGAAGGTTATAACGCGAGCATACGGGCGAGCATTCGCGCCACAGATGTGCGGCTCCCATTCTTCCGCACCCGCACGCCCCCTCCCAGCATGCCACGGCTTAGCCGCCGCTACGCTAATTGGCTTGATGCAGCAGGAGAAAAAGCGTCACTCTTCACTTCCTCCGTGTGCCGACACTAAAGATGCTGTTCTTTCCATTCCGATTCCCGGCGGGATTCCGGTAACACATTGCAGCTTTAAAGGTGTGATAATCATGATCATCATAACAATAACAAGAATGATATCAGGACACTCCTTTTAGCTTCGTCTTTATTCTTGGAATTGACTTACATCATATCAAGATGTCCTCAGAAAAGTTATTTGTGTTTGATGGTGATCCCGTTTGCAATGCCAATAAGAGGCATGATCGGCATTTATGTATTCACTAACTTATAATTTTCAGAATTACTGCATTAGGACTTTTATTTTTTGTAGCCTACCCTGACAACTATTTTGCCAAATAGCACTTGACAACAAACCTGGCTACTGTTCAAATTTGAGTTGAAATCAGTATCGGTGTCATTGGGACCCCAAATGAGTTACAGCACCCCGAGTGTCAGGTGTTTAATTTCTTTCGGGTGCACTTGTTGCTGTTTAGGCGTTATGCGAGTGTCGCGTAGGGATTGTCCTTCTTCTTCGCAAACGTCGTTCCAATGTGCTTTCAAGTCTTTTACCCAGGATGCAATGCCCGTTTGCTCGGCTTTTCATCGGAGTGGCGCTTTTTCATTCAGGTGATTTGATTCTCTTAGCAGCTGTCAGGACCTTGTCATGATCACACGCTATGCAGCGTTATTCTTTGACGCCATTTGATGTGAAAGACGTGATTTCCTTTAGCGCCGCTCTCAAACATGCCTTTCATTCTTTTTTTTTCTTCTTCCTGACAAGACGCCGGAGTCAACGTGACTGCTGGCGTGCTGCACTGTCAGGCCAGCTAAAGGAGCGAGGAAGAGAAAAGTCGATGTTTACTAGCAAAGGTGTCTATCGTGAGCCGCTCATTTAATCCTGATCACTGTCACCAAACATTTGGCTTTTTCTTCTCCTTCCTTTAAACTAAAAACATCTTCATCTTCTTCGTTCGCTAAAAACGATGTTTTCTAAGAAATCAGAAATATTCCTTCTCTTCCAAAAATGGGAACGATCAAAAATAAATCTTGTCCTTCTTCTAATCAAAAATCTCCCTCTAGAAATTAAGAATCACCTTCCTTATAAAATCCTTCTAAAAATGTTTTACTTGATTATTTTCTTTTTTCCCTAAAATTCAGGAATCTTCTACAAACCAAAATTATCTAAAAATTGAATGGTTTCAAAGTTGTGACAACAGACAGCAGGATTTCCCCTGTTGGTGCGTTTGATCGTCTCAATCACAAACCTGATGACAACAGCATAAATCTAAATCCTCCCGTTAAATGTTGCGATACAACCTGCGCCTACACAAATCATATCTCACATACTTAAACTTGTAAACAAAAACAACAAAAGTTTTGTCCAACTGTAAAAGTGCTTCGTAAGCACTGCTTACCTCCCCATGGACATCAACAGAAAAAGGGAAGAGTCAAAGGCGTGAGCTCAACTTGAAAGAGTCAGTGCCAGATTAGTTATTAAAGTAGGGGAAAAATGTTTGTTCCACCCTTTACTTAGTAGGGGATAATAAAAGAATAATAATAAAAGAACACGTCAGGTATCAATTCACAGATTTTGTGTAATCCTAATGTAGTACAACAAGTACTTCCAAGTTTATTTTTCCTGGCCTTGCATGTCCTCTTGTGTAGCTTTCAACATGAAGCATTTCAGCATCCACCACAGTTAAGGTGAAAAGTTGTCATTAGCAGGAAGTGCAAATATTTACACCTTCTTCCTATTTCCACGACAGTCCTCCTCCTCGGTCATTAGCGGTCGCCATCATTCGCACATCCGACGGCATGCTCATTACGCAGATGTCGACGCATATCTGCAAAGTGAGAAAAGGAAGGCAAAGAAGAAGGTGGAAAAACTTGTCTCGTTATAAGGCTAATGACCGGCACGACCCCCTCAAAGACGGAACCCTTCCCAGTCGCCACATCCCCACCTGGCCCACCGCTGACAACTTTCGACACGAACATGACCACGCGGGCTTTCATGAGTCAACTTGGATCAAGGAGCAATCATCTGAAATAACGGCAAAATGTTTGGGGAGTGGAGTGGAGAAATCTTGCTGATTTCATCTTTCCGGATTGACATGAAGGGATGGCTGACCTTGAGTGGATTTTATTTTGTTTGTGTATTTGTTTTGTCGTGTATCCTTTTTTCATGCCACATCTACTCGTTCAGTATTTGTCTACATGTTCTTGTCATTCCTGTTCCTTGGGTCGAGCAACCAGCTCTCTCCAACCACTTGCGGGTTGTCCAGGCGTGCCTCGTTGTCTCGTTAGTGTGGCGAAAATAGACGATTACATAGTGGGTAGATCCCACCCACAACAAAATGCAAAACAAATATTTATTTTCATATTGAGGATTCTTGCATAACCGCATGAGTCAATGTTGCACGACACAACATAATTCACTACGAACATTTATTTATTTTTTTATGTCATGCGATCTACCAATACTACCTTTGAGATCGACTGCAAGATTGCGATCGACATATTGAGCACCCTGATGTAGACATACAACTACATAACCACACAACAGTAGTTGGGCAAAATACTTTAAAAAAGCAGTCACTTGTTACTTTCCCCCCAAAAGTAATTACATTTACTGTATAATGGAATTTTTCTTTCATATTTGTCAATTTATATTTTCAACGTATATATATAGAGGGGTAAAATAAGAGCAAGAAAGTAAAGAGTAAAATAGAACAAGAGTAGTGAGCACCTTTTTTTCAGTTAAAAAAAAGGTCCAACGTCAAGAGCGCTCTCAAATTGAAAGTGTTGACATTAAAACACTTCATGATGTGCTGTACATATAGAAACATCTCATACAAAAGGATTAAGAGCAAAATGCCTTCAGTGTGACATCAGTAGAATAGTTTTAATAAAGGCACTCGTGTGTGATGTCACGAGGCGACGAACGAGGTCTTCGCTCAGTGTTCGCGTCACGTGTAACTTTTGGAGTGCAATCATGTGCTAATCAAAGCTTTTACCCAGTCAAAATAGAGTCAATTAAACTGCATCTTGACCTGCACTCACAGCTCCCAGCTTACAATTAAATCAGCGCATACATCCACACCCACACCCAAACGCACGCACACACGCTCACACACTGCACTTGGCTGTGAAGGATTACTGCGATGTGGTCGTAATTAGTTGTGGCATAATGAACATTTGGCCCCGTGGACAAGAATAATGAGCAGCACTTTATGGCAATCGGCCTGAATTAAAAAAAAGAAAAGAAAAAACTTTTATGACACACGCTCCACCAACAATGTACACTCAGACTAATTCACATCACTGGAAATATGTTTTAAAAAAAAGAATAATATGAGAAAACACATTTAAGCAAGCGAGAGAAAAACAGTTGAATATCTCATTTTATTTAGTTCAATATGTTTTTAATTTTCATCAGGCACATTTTTGGGCACCCAACATTATAATTGTGAGAGAATTTTAGGGTTTTAACTTTTTACATTTAAACACAATACAGTATAATTTATGTGTATGATAATGAGACAAATATTAAATTTGAAGAGCCTTAATAACTGTATGTTGCAAATTTTTAACACATACACAAATGTAGTTAAGTCGCTGAGTGTTTTCTTATTTTATTCAAGCCCCCACAGGTTTGAAATGGAAATTTCACGATTGAAACGAGTATTTAACTAAATCAGTTCAACATGTACATTCACACAGTGTAATTACAATAGTGTTTTGATGTTTTTATTATTATTACTTTTTTTTTTTTTACAGTGAACTAATTTAAGTAGTCATGACTTTAATGATTATTTTCCAACTTTTAGCAGTCAATTATATTCAAGAGATTAAAAGCCAATCTTAGGCCAGCAGGAGGCCTTCTCGAGAATTAGACAGAAAATGATTTTGTTTCATCTCAGGTAAAAGTCTTTTTTTCTTTAATGTCCATGCTAAAGGTGTCACTAAGTTAGCCTCGGTCATTAGCGGCTGAAGCGAGGTGAGGAAAATGGTGGCGCTTTTTGTGGGTAAGTGGCTTATCTTTTCTCATTACGCCGGGATTCCTGTGCAGCCGGCAGACGCTTCTCGGCGTAATTACACATTCCGCATTCTTCATCTGGGTGCAGTGAAGGAATGATGAGATGGTTGGAACGTTTGCACAAAGCTTTCGTTCCATGTGCACAAAAGCGCGCCCAAAGACCTTATTGCCCACTATGCTTGAAATGTCAATGCGGCCAGTTAATGAATAAATAAACACACAATAAGTTTCAGGGAATATAAGAAAACATAGCTGATGTTATTTGCATTGAACTTCAGCTTTGAGATCTGAAAAACTGTTTTCTTACACTAATTTTCATGTTTAACCCAAGTAAGTATACTCCATAAATCCTAATTGTTTGGTTCTAGTCAGGCATTTTTGTGGGCACCTAGGTGTCTGAAACAGCAATTTGTTTTTTTTTGTTTTCAGTCATATGTATCATTACATAATAGGGTGTAGAGTTAGGGGGTAAATAATCTATTCTTGTGATAACTTTACGGTAACCCTGTGCTGCGTTCTGTGCACTATTTTCAAATGCAACTCACGCAGTCTCACTCTCTTGCTTTGGTCTCATGTATATTGATGAAAGGTTGCGCTAGCGTTCATGCACACGCTTTCAATTGTGTGCTATGGGAACGTTAAGAGGATTGTTTCACTGTGGTTAGCATTAGTCTAGCATTTTTTTAAATTAACATTCAGATTTCCATCTACCAAATGTCAACTTGACTTGAATTTTGTCTTCATGTTTTTACACATCAGTGGCTTCTGCAACAGCAAAGACCATTACAAAGTATTGCTCCTATATTTCTTTGATCCAAATGTTTTCTCTGAAATACCTGGAAAATGGCAACTTCAAATCAAAAAGGGTTACCACCTTCAAACTAAAATGGTAGACTTACTGGTCATTTTAAGGCATGGGTGCTTGAGACATTTTTTGTGGGTGCTGTTGTGACAAACCAACCAAACTTGGATGGATAAAGTTATGAGTGGGGCTAATTTTCATTTTTTTGTAGGGTCCTGTCAATATCGACAACATCACCAAATTTGATATTGACGATTGAAGCTGATGGTGGGGGACATTTTTTTTTTGTCAGGAATCCCTTTAAACCAAAATGTCACACTACATTCAAACCAAAATGGTTGACTATCTCTGTATTTCGCAGCGTAGGTTCAATATTGATTTTGTCATGATAGACAACCCCACCAAATTTTGTTGATGGATGAAGCTGACAGCGGGGGAGAATTTTTTCCCGACAAAATCCGTGAAAGACTTCGCCTTGAACATGAAATGGCTGACTATCGTCAAACCAAAATACCAGACTTCCTGTTCTTTTTCAGACATGGGTCCTTGAGACTTTTTTGTGGAGCATGTCCTGATAGATATCCTCATCAAATTTCATGTTGATAGATGAAGCTGGTGGTGGGGGGGCTGATGTTTTTTGTTGCCTGGAATCCCTTTGAATCAAAATACAATGGTAGACTCCTTATTCATTTTCAGACATTGGTCCTTGAGAGTTTTTTTGTAGGCCCTGTTGTGACAGACAACACCACCAAATGTTTAACTAGCTGGTCTGGGCATCGGCCCTCCTTCCCCGATTTCCGTCCTGCATATTCAATCGACCCACGTGGTCCCGGCCCGTCCTTGGCCGGCGACAGCCAATCGGCGTCGATTACGTAATCTTGATGTCACACGCAGGTGCCGCACGAGCACACACGCCACCAAACAAAGAAAAAATATGAAACAAAAACAACTGACACACACACACACGCACAGCGTTGTCATCGGTGAAATAACAAGAATATGGGACACATGTCAGTGCGTCTATGGGACTGCAAGGTACACCACACCCTTTTATTTTTTTATTGTTTCCAAATTTCAACCGCGTGTCAGGAGTGCGGCAACTGCATGTGACGCGGTATTGGTAAAGTGCTTTCTTGACGCCGGTTGGCCGACTCCGACCGACTGGGACCACGTGGGTCAATTGAATATGCAGGACAGAAACCTGGCACAGAGGGCCGATGCCCAGCTCTGTCATTTAATTTTTGAATTTTTTAAAATCCAGAATCCTCTTCAAACCAAAATTGCCCACTACCTTCCAAACAAAATGGCTGACTACCTGTGCATTTCACAGAGCAAGTACCTGTCTTGATGAATATCCACGCTGGATATCATGTAAATCAAACTTACTAATGGCGAGCTATGTCTTCCAATTCTCTCGTTTTTCTTTACTGACTACATGTTAAAGCCTTCTGAAAGGCAGAATGGTAAGAGGGAACAAAGCAGCTCCGTCCTCTCCCGTATAGAGGAAATAAGACAAGCTTGTTGCTGTATGAAATATAAATAGCACACAAGTTGTTGTCTCGAGTGAGCCGAAGTGAGAAGAGCTAGCGAGGTAACCTGCGCATGGCCGCGGGCGTCATGTCCTTGGCGGTCCGCCGGCCCGTACCCGACCCCCCCTTGCTCCCCCTCCCTGCGGCACATTCTTTGTAGCGGCCGTGCAGTGGCCTTGGGGGGTTTTACCCACAATCCTCCTCGGGGCTGGCTGCTATCGCTCGGTGCAGCGCGCAAGGTCAGCCGCCCGCCGGCCATGAGCGTGCCCCCCTCCCCACAACCCCAAAAAGAAAATCTTCAACGAGACGCTGGCACCGCTCAAAAGTTGTCGGTGCTCTTTGCCTCACTGGAATAAAAGTGGTGTGAAAGTGGTGTTAAAAACATTTTTTAAAAGTTATATAAAAAGTTTTCACACCAAATAGACTTATACTTAATATGAATATTCCGACAGTCTAACAGCTTTTTCATACAATGACAACAAAAGCAAGCTACAAATGTTAGCTTTCACTGTCAGCACTTAGTGTTGAACCTAATTGTGTAACATTTTTATTGTTTTCATCAACAACTATCAGAAACATACTGCATGTCATCTTAATGTATCGCATTACCTTAAATAGTTCAGATACATAGTAATAGACAGCCAATAAACATTCAGCCCCTGAAGTCTGCTTGATTTTGCAACATGAAATTTGATAGGCATCATAAGTAGACTGTTCTATTCTAAAATACAACCTCCAAAACATTTATTTCATTTAGCAACAAGAAATTTGGTAGAAATGTTTATCCATGGTTGGCCTACTAAAAAAGTCTTAAAGAAAAACAAAAAACAATTGGACAAAGACTCAGGTCAACTGCCATTTTGATTTGAGGCAGCCATTTTAGCATCTCAATCGGCTCAATTGCTGCCAACCAGGTAAAAAAAAAAAAAAAAAAAAAAATCAGTGTCAATGGCAATTCCGTTTCATAACACAAAATTTGGTAGAAATGTCTTGATTACATGCAAAAAAAAATCTCAATAAGTCATATCCAGAAAGAATCAGGAAGTCTGCCATTTTGGCTGTCAGCAGCCATTTTACGTTCATTTTGGCCATTTGCACAGAATCGAAAATTCTACCCCCAAAAATAGTTTTACTAAGCAGAAAATAAATTTGGTGGAGATATTTACATGAAAAGACATACAGTATCCATTTGAGGTTTAAAGCGAACATTTTAGGCTCATTTTGCCATTTGGCTACAATTTTTTGCTACTCTACATACCTACCTACCTAACTGCGTTTTAAATAGAAATGCATAGGTGTATCCAGAAATGGTTACATTTCATGGCTGTTGGTGTTTAGTAATCTCATGAGCTTCTCCGCATCCATATTTTCCAAAAAAATGTTTTTCATTTTTTTCAATTCACTGTTTAAAAGCTACAATTATTTCCTTCCCTCTGTGCACCACTTCTATTTAAATACACGTTTTTTTTAAAGTTACATAGCAGAAGTTAACACTTGTATCAAAGAAAGAAAATAACTTTTGACACACAGTATCTGAAAAATGAAAAAGATGAAAGAGGGAAAGAAAAATAAAATGACTTTTCATGTCTGCCGCTGTCATGGCAACGGTGGCGGCCTTCTGTCACACCTGCGTAGTAAATACCTATCAACACTTGAACGCTTTCACTCCATAACAACACACCAAACAACTATGACTCATTAGTTTAAGATGACTTTTTATTTTGTCACAGAAGTGATGTTAATGAATGAAAATTACACCTGCATTAATGCACATTAATGCCATGTTTTTGGAGGTGACGTTTAAACGTTGTGCTGTTTGTGTCTTTTATGGATTGTTGCCGATCAATGCGTGTCACCTGTGTACGCGTGTGGCCTGTTCGCCAGCAAATAGACAGCACCATCAATCAGCCTGCGTGTTTAATCAAACCTTATTGATTATCTATATGGTTACACACACATACTCACCCACACGTACACACACACACCTGAATGAGTTTGTTTGATTTGTTCACCTTCATCACCTTTGAATCTCGGGAAGTCACTGATACTGGAAGTGATAATGTAGTGTAAAAAAAAGCATCGTTTCAATCACAACCCAATAAAACGGCCACTTCAAATGAAAATGGCAGACTTCCTGTGTCTTTTCAAGCATGGCTTCTTTTTTTTGGAGCTCTCCCCATGATGGACATTGCTAGCAAATATCATGCAGCTATGTGAAACTGGCTTGAAGAGTTGAATATCCCCAAAAATCACAATTTCTGTCCGCAGGAGGATTTCATCTTTGAAAGACGCTGAAAGAGGGCCAAAATGCCCAAAAATAGCAGACCTCCTTTGGCTTTTTTAGCATGGCCTCTTGAAACTTTTTGAGATTTTACAGGACTAGGATAGGCCTACACCAGGGGCGGAGCGGAACGTGGCTAATGGGTGCACCTGGAAAAATCAGGGTGGGCCTTAATATTTCTCTCACTGAACACAATCCTCCTATCAATTATGCCATTTTTAATATTCAATAAAAATTAAAAAAACACAAAAGAACACAAATATAAAAAAAAAAAAATAATAGTGATTTACAAAAAATGTAAAAGTATATATTTTTTCATGAATCTGGACAGTCTGTCAATCTGTGTGGGCCTGGGTGTGCACAGGCTCTGCCCCTGGCCTACACATAAGATAAGATAAGATAAGAATGACTTTATTGATCCCACAGTGGCCTACGCATACCTGCTAAAGTCCTCTGGAAATGGCCAAAAAATATCTGCTCAAATCAAAATGGTACATTGTGTGTTTGTTCAAGTATTGCTTTTTGAGACATTTTGTGGGTCTGCTCATGATAGACATGCCTACCAAACTTCATGGCGCTAGTTGAAACTGGCCTCAGGAACTGGACTTTCAATAAAACATCATAACATCATAACATCTCTAGGAGGAGTTTGTTTTTTAAAGACGTGCAATTTTACTACTGTGATAGGTATGCGTACCAAATACTGTATGTAGCTAAGTGAAAGCTCCAGTGGCTGACTTAAAGAAAAAATTCTGTAGGATTTCAAAATTGGAGGACACCATGGAAATGGCTAAAATGACCCTAAAATTGCAGACTTCCTGTTTGTCTTACAGTATGGGTTCTTGATATTTTTCTGTAGGCTGCTCATGACAGACATGCCTATGAAATTTCATTATGCTAAGTCAAACTGTCTTTTTCAAAAATTACAACAAATGTACTCCTGTGTCTTTTCAGTCATGGGTTTTTGAGACTTTTTTGTGGATCTGCTTATGATAGTCTAGCAAATTTATATGTTCTTCAGTAAAACGAGCTGAATTAGAAAAACAAAACAAAACAATCGCAGGTAGTCTCTCGTCAGAGTTCATTTATGAAGGATTCCATGACTAAAATGACCCTAAAATTATAGACCTCCTCTTAATTTTAGGGCAAAGTTTTGTGAGACTTTTTGTGTGTCTACTTATGACTGACATGCATACCATATTTCAAATTAAACTCAGTTTATTAGACTTTGGTGATTTATGAAAAGTCATCAATCTTCGCTGCCACGCTTGGCCAAACACATCATGATGAAAACCAGAGGCGGAGGCCTGGGTGGGCCTGGGTGTGCACAGGCCCACCCAGATTGACAGACTGCCCACCCAGTGAGATTCATGAAAAATATATACACTTTAAGTGTTTTTGTAAATTATTATGAAATTATTTGGGGATTTTTAGGAGGATTTTTTACACACCGAAGTCTTTCCCAGAGTGCATGCGTTGTTTTTATACGCCTAGGAAAAGTCATTTTATTTCAATACACAATGTGTTGGGACAGGAGGACTGTTCTCATTGAGGGAACTATTCAGGCCCACCATGATTTTTCTAGGCCCACCCATTAGCCACATTCTGGCTCCGCCCCTGATGAAAACTAAAAACTTTCAGGATTCAGTATTCAACTCTAAGGTTCAAATTTGGTCGCAATCTGATAAAATCTCTAAGAGTACCAGGAAATGAGGTATATGGATTTAGTGGTAATTGAATTCTGATTTTGTTGGCTTCAACATCAGACGAAGCCTCTGATTGGCCCAAATTGTCTGACCAATCACTCGACACCTTGCTTCAGCGCTGTCTGTAGCCTGGCCGCGGTCCATTTTCCAGTGGTGATGAGGGCGCGGCTCCTTCAATTCAGGCTCCCAAATCAAGCGCCGCTCCGTGGTAATGTAAGCTGTTAAATGGAATCCCTTTTCATCTGCGCCCTTAATCTTCGCACGCCGCCATGAGACCGTGAGACACCATCCCAAAGCCTTTTCAAAACCTTAATTCAATCTGCAGCCTCGCTTCAAAGTGCATGTCACATTAACACACACACATACTAGAAAGGGTGTATGTGTGAAATTGTCCCATCTAGTTGAAACATTTCTACAAGCTCTTATGTTGGAAATGTGACGCGTCTTCCTCTTTATCAACGTCCACATTTTTTGACGCATTAACAACATAGATCATTGTTGTCATTGCTGCTTGATTGTGGCACACGCGTTTTGTCGTATCAAGCACAGTGTTAGGGCATCTAAAGTCAGAAAATCATCAAACTATGATGTCAAACAACGATTTAAACCTACAAAATTATGGTGTAGGAGTCACAGATTTTATGACATGATGTCACACTAGCATTTTTAAGGCGCAATGTCATGCTAAGATGTTATGGCACGTGTTAAAAGTGTTAAATCGAGTCGTTGCATCACTATCGGTTTCGGAATTCTAACTGTTTGTGCATATGCCTCCCAATATGTACACAACGGGGGACGGCTAGTATGCTAGCATCGCATATCGGGATGGGATGACGGATTAAGCAAAGTTTCAGTACTAATCAAAACACTTGAGTCACAATCATGTCAACTTCCAGCGAGTTGTAATCCCACGTCACCCATTTTATGTACCAGAATGTTGAGACGGGGATATAAAGACCTGTTACCGGTAGCTTGCGATGATGACATGGCATTGCTGTGCTACGATGTTATGCTAAAATGGCACGATACAATGTTAAGATGTGATATTAGCTACAATGTTAAACTATGATGTTAAGATTTGATGTTATTCTATGATGTGACACTGCAATGCTAATATACATGATCCTGGTTTGATTATATGCTACAATGCTATGTTGCTATGCTAAAATGTTAGACTAAGATGCTACGCTACACTGTGAGTTTGCATTGTTAGTACCCAATTCAATGTATTTGGCAGCAATCGTGTGTTTGCGATGTAGATGCAACTTTAGTTCTCATCTGAGAGCAGAAAAGTCCAGTGATTATTACTCTAATGTAGAAGAAAAATAACCCCACCTCTCATTTTATCCTAATACTAGCCACATTTTTTCATTGTCATTTTGGTTTCCATTGTTTTTGTTGTGTTGTTGGCATTTTACCCAATCATGGAGCCCCGTTAAGAAGCTTTTGTCGTCGAAGCGGACAATTAAAACAACAAAAAAACAGCGTGGTTGTAAACGTGTTGTTTCTTGGGCCTAAACGAGGGATTAAGTGTTGAGTTTATCAAGGATTAAACGTGACGCGCCGACCGCTATCTGCCTGCACGTCCACCTTGTTTTAATTGTGTTCGCTGCTTTGTCCTGGCTTGGATTACGCCTCGACTCTTCCCCTCCTCTGCATGCAAACACTTGATCTGTATTTCTTCTTTTCTTCTTCCTGCGTCTTACCGCGGCGGGAAAGTGTTTTAGCACTCTCGCTTCTTAATCTGCAGCCCAAAAGGCGATCGAGCGAGCATGGATTACGGCGGATTAATGCCTGGTCGGCATGCCGCCCGTCTGATTAATCCGCCTGGCTTGTTGTGTCCGGGGTGAAGGGTTAACCAGCGTGGGGTCGGGGGTGACCCACATTTAAGAGGCTAATGTTGTTTAAACAGGGAATAAATAAATAATATACGCACATGCAAGGCATAATCCGCCTTTTTATGGTTTATATGGATGACGTTGATTTATTTATTTCTGATCGTTCTTTTTCTTTATCGACATTAGACACAAAATCAACGCCACTGAGGATACAATTGTCTTATATACATCTTTGTTTTAGTAATTTTGCACAGTAAACATCAACAAAGCTAAAATTAGAACTAATTTTACCACCCAATTGTTTGATTTTGTTTTGATTTGTTTTAAATACAACATAGTTGAATCATCTTGAAAGGTTTTGTCTCTGGCTTTTTGAACATTGTTGACCTTGTCATTGATGGAATTTGACCCATCACTGTCTCCTTAAGATAAAGGTCAATAAACCCCCAAAAGTAAATAAATAAGAGCTGAGCTACATTCTTTGGGTTCACCAAGTTTGGAGACAGTTGGATAAAATTGCAGGAAAATTGAGAGGTTTTGCTGATGCAAACTTAATATGAGGTTGAAATTTAACCAAGACCTTCATGCTGTTAAAGGTTCTCAAATCAAAGAAGCAACAACAGTGAATATGAAATGACTGCATGGTGAATTGTGCCCGTGAGAGAAAGTCATTGCGCTACTTCCAGAACAATGATTGGAAGTGGATGCTACACAACTCATTTGAAGCATGTGACCCACTTAAGCGCTCGACAAAACGCACGACAACACAATCTGTGTTGTTCATTCATCCCTAAATGCCCCTCTTCCGGCTCCAGTCCATCTCCCGCCCTCCACTCAATCACACAAATCAGATTAGTGGACATATGCCCGCCGCCATTAAGACTTTAGCGGAGCTCTGACGGGAAGCCACCACCGGGCGGAGAATCTCAATCAGAAAAAAAAAAAGAGAAGAAAAGAAAATTTCAGTCAGCATTGGGATATGTTTGGATATTTTTTCAACCCCCCGTAATGTGACAATTCCCCCGTCTGCTGTTATTCCAGTGTGAATTCTTCATGAGTGCAACAATGCTAATTAACGCGCTTGTTAGATTATTTTTTTATCGTTATTTTTGCGCACACCTTTGACGCCTTCTTCACACATTCAGGTCCAGGAATAACCTGCACTGGCTCCGTCTCACCAGCGCAGGATTTCTTTCATGCAAGAAATGCTGGGGAACAATAAAGAATTGTCTGTTTATTCCTTGTGAGGAAGTACAGAAGTTGTGTTTGGAAGATATGGAATGCAGTGCAAAAGGTCAGACAAACTCAGAAACTCTACACACTAAAGGCCTGCCACACTATTACAAACATACAGTTGCTAATATTGACTGGACCAAGAGTTGTCTTTTATTTTGCTAGAAAATTAGAATAGAAATTGTAAATGGCAAACACGGAATGCACACACAAGGTCTTCGGACGCGGCATCTTATGTAACATGATACAGTATACACAGGGGTCACAATAAAATTGTTGACCATTTTTTGATCAAGAATGATCTTTTACCTTGCAAGAAAGAGGAGAAGTTGTAAAGGGCAAGCAAGGAATGCAGTACACACGGTCCTCAGACTAACTTGGCAGCTGCTGTTACACCTGTGCTAACCACCGTGCTAGATGGTGAACAGAAACACACAATTGTTGACCTTTTTAATTTTTGTCAAGACTGGTCTATCTTGCAGTCGAGGAGAAATTGTACATGGCAAACATGGATTGCTGCAAACAAAGTTTTCAGATAACTTGGCAGCTGCTGTCACCTTGAGTTGCCACGTAATGGCATTTATACAATTGTGGATGGTTACTTGAGCAAGAGTCGTCTTGTCTTCGAAGGAAGAGGAGAATTTGTACACGGCAAACATGGAAGCAGTGCAAAATGTGTTTGGAGTGTCACGGAAAACGCTGTCACCCTTTGCAAAACACTCAGCCGCTTCATGATTACAAACACAATTGTTGACAGTTGCTTGGCCAAGCGTTACAATAAGAAATTGTACTGTTATTGATTGACGTGATTGTAGTATTTGATTCGCGATTGAGCGCAACTAGAGTGGCGAGACGTCCTTTGTGGATATTTGTGAAGATTTTTTTGAGGGAAATCTGGCTGCCTGGCAAGCGGGAGATCGATGTGGCAGCGGAGAGCCGGACTGGGTTTGGCACAGCTCGGGTGAGATGATTCACTTTGCCAATGGTAATGTGGCCGGGAGAGACTGAGGATGCTTCGCTTGTTGGAGTAGGACGCCCACATATAATAAACATAGAACATTTCCTATGATTCAACAAGCGCATGATCAGAAGCACCTCCCTGGAGGAAGAGGAGGCGCAAGGAGGATGGGGAGGAAGAGGTGGAAGAGGAAGAAAAGAAGGGAAGGGATGCAATGGAATGAGGAGGACACATGGGAAAAATAGGAGGAAGAGGATGATTGGGAGGATGAGGAAGAGTAGGGTAGGAGGAAGAGAGGGGGAGCAACAATCCTGAAAGTGAATGAGAAAAAGAGTGGGGGAAGAGGAAGAAAATGATGAAGATGAGCACAAGGAGGAATTTGGGAGGAGAAAGAGGGGGAACAGGAGGGAATAGGAGGAGGAAGAGAAGCACAAACGGGAGGAGGGCGGAGGGAAGCATGTCTTGACAAGCGAAGACAAAGAAAAGAAGGATGAGGAGGAAGTGAGCCAAGAGGAGGAGGAGAAGCAGCAGAGGAGGTGCAGGAATATGGGAATGAGCGCTGTAATTTCTTAGTGTCCCTCAGTGCACCTCATATTGTTTATACTGTACATCAGGGGCGGAGCCACGGGTGGGCCACGGTGTGCACAGGCCCACCCAGATTGACAGACTGCCCACCCAGTGAGATTCATGAAAAAATTATATACTTTTAATTTGGGGGTAGATTACTTTTGATTTTGTGTTTGTTGCGTTTTTTTATTTGATTGAATATTAAGAATGGCATCATTGTGGTTGTGTAAGGAAGATTTTCATATTATTCAGTTTGTCATTTTATGTGAATATACAATGTGGCGGGAAAGGAAGATTGTCCTCAGTGAGAGAAATATTCAGGCCCATCTTGATTTTTCCAGGCCCACCCATTAGCCGCGTTCTGGCTCCGCCCCTGTTGTACATGCTCATGTTTAAGTTGGAGGAAGTGCAGCATGATGATGAGAAGGAGGGTTACGAGGACAAAAATAAGTAGGAGGTGGAAAGGAGAAGTACAAAATGAGGTGGAAATGAAGAAAGGTGGGCAAGGAAGGAAGAACAGAAATATAAGGGAGGGTGAACAAGAGGAGAGGAAAAGATAAAAAAAGAATAGATTAGGAGGTGGAAAAGAGAGAAATATAAGGAAGGGAGAATGAAGGAAGACGAGAAAGAGATAATAGGTCAATAGAAGATGATTCAGGAGGAGAAAAGGGAGGTGGAATTGGAGCAAAAGGAGAAGGATGACATCATGAAGGAGGAAGACGAGATCGAGGCAGAGGCGTGCTGAAATTACTGATCGCCCCTGATTGGACCACCGCCGAGTCCTCATGTTTAAGTAGGATTCAGTGGACAGCAGAAAACATGGTCAATTTTTCTCTCCTTTTTATTTCTAACATTCAGCTAGCCTCCCTACCATCATCATCACCATCATCATCACCACCACCATCATGATCACCTCCAACCCCGTAACCTCCACCTCACTGCCCCCTCAACCTCCTCATGTTGTCGGTAATGAAACATCATGGACATGTTCATCAAAAAAAAAAATTCTCTCAGTGTGCTGCTGAGGGGTTAAAGGTGAAACGCTGCAAATGGTAGCGAGGTGTTCAGGAGCACCTTTAATACGACCGCCGACTGCCCGCGCTCATTACATCAGCGCAACAAACACACTGCCACTGGGCTAAAGGTTAGCGATGGCGCTAACTGTGCCAAACCTCACACAACCATCATTTTGAAAAAGCTGGGAGGATAGGATTTCTTTAAAACTCATTTTAGCTATTTATGCAAATTCCAAAATTCAGCCCCTAAAACCAGATTGACTGAGCAACATAACATTTTGCTATTATGTGTAGACCCTCAAAAACGTCACAAGACACCGTGCCTGAAAATACACAGGAAGTCAGCCATTTTGATTTGAAGCAGCCAATTTAGGGTTGATTGAGTCGTTTTGTTTGTTGTTTGTTCGTTTAGATTTTTTGTTTGTTTGTTTGTTGTTTTGTTTGTTTGTTTTAAACTAAATTTGAAAACCTAGCCCATGAGTAAACCCACAAATAAGAAGTCATTGTCAAAAAGACAACAGAAGTCCACAATTTAAGGCTCATTTTGTCTAATCAAATACATTTGAAAAGTGATCTCCTGAAGTGCATTTGACGGCAAAATTAAAGTTGGTAGGCATGTCCATCATGAGTACTCACAAAAAAAAAGTCAAAAGAAGCCATGCATGGAAATACACATTTTGGTTTGAAGCAGCCATTTCAGGCTCACTTTGGCTATTTGAGTGACTTCAAAATTCAGCCCTGAAGCGACTTTAAATTAGTAACATGAAATTTAATAGGTATTATCCATAATGAGTAGATCCACAAAAAAGTCTCCAGAAGCCATAGCCGAAAAGACAACGTAAGTCTGCTAATTTGGTTTGAAGAGGATTTTAAGCACATTTGCCATTCACACAAACAAAAGAAAAATCAGCCCCAAAGTGAGTTTCACTTCGGATCATGAGGTTTGGAAGGCATGTATATGATTAGTAGACGCACAAAAAGTCTCAAAAAGCAAAGCCTGAAAAGACACTGAAAATCTACAATTTTCTTTCGAAGTATGCAAACCTCATACGGCACAAATTCTCCCTAAACATTCTCACAAGCTGAGAGAACTCAAAGCGGGGGACACGACAGCCAAACCCTAATGATGATGTCACAATTTAAGATATTACAATTTCCCAAAACAAGCAATCATGAATTCATGAATTAAACAGGATGATGTCCTCCACCCAACCCCCACCAAGGATGCAATTACCACAATGCTCGAGAGCACTCGGCTATGTTACCTCTACCAGAAAGTCTGGATTTTGTTTTATCTTAGTTTATTTTAGGACGCGGTCCCTCTCAGGGGGGATTATGCGGATTACAGCCATGTTGTTATGACCGTCATATTAGCATACTTACACTAAGACACTTGTTAACCTACATTTTTCCACATTTGACACCAACCCCACCGAATTTGAAAGTTACATTACATTTAATAGCAATGTTTATCATGAATGAAAGAGAAATCTCATGAAACCATGCGACCAAAAAGACACCAGAATTATGCCATTTTTTATGCCAGTATGAATTATGCCAGTATGAATCTTACATTTTAGGTTAATTTTGGCCCTTTGTGCAGAATAAAAGATTCAGCCTTCAAAGCCGGTTTGTTTTAGCAACATGAAATTTGGTGAGCAAGTCATTCATGACACATGCTTGAAAACCCTGATAATCTATCATTTTTCTTTGAAGCAGACATTTCAGGGATATTTTGGCCATTCACACATATATGAAAATGCTGCTCCTGAGCTTAGTTTCCCTTCGCAACATTCAATTGACATGTCTACCAGGAGTTGACCCCAAAAATGCTCAAGAAATCATGCCCAAAAAAGCACCAGAAGTCTGCCATTTTGGTTTGAAGCTGACATTTTGGATTAAATTTGGCCATTTAATCATATTCCAAAATTCAGACCCCAAGACCAGTTTTATTTAGCAGCGGGAGACTGAATATCCTAGTCTATCATGAACAGACCCACAAAAAACATTGCAAGAAACTGTATCTTAAACGGACACGGTAGGTTTGTCACTATGGTTTGGCTCAGACATTTCAGGTTTATTTTGGCCATTCACACACATTCAGAAATTTAGCCCCCAAAGCGAGTTACAGTGACATAAAATTTGGTAGGTATGCATAGACCCTCAAAAAAAGTCACATGAAGCCCTGCTCGAAAAGACACAGAAAGATCACTTTAGGCTCCTTTTGTCCATTTTAAGGGGTCCTTCTAAAAGAAACTCCGCCTCTGAGATTTTGTCCTTTTGCTACCAAATATGAACCCTGTATTCACTAAATTGCAAAAATAAAAAACTTGTTGATATAAAGAAAGGCAGAATACAAAGATGTTATTTAGTCTCATGAAATGAAGTTTATTGAAATGTATGATGTAGACTTTCCTCCAGGATAAAAAAAAAAAAAATGGTTGTAATAATTTGATTTCTTCCTGACCTCGCTGGCAGCTGCAATGCGTTTGAGGCGCACGAGCGTGTAGGCGGGACCTGCGGGGGCAGCAGGGCAGCGTCTCATTGGCTGCCGGCAGGTGCGCTTCCTGAATGGCGCCCCACCCCCGTAATGAGCGCCCGGGGTAATCGAACCGCGCACCCAGCCCGGGGTCGCGGGGGGCCGCCTCCGTCACCCGTCACGGCCGCCGCTCACCTCTAGCCGCCGCGGATCGGCCGTGCCATGTTTTAGGCAGCTGAGAAAGATGATGATTGCCTCCAGTTTAACAAGAACAGGCTGTGACTGGCAGGCAGAACAATACAAAACATTGTTTTGTTGGCTTTGATGACCTGAAATATGCATACGATATCATAATTAACTAAATATACAGTAATTATGCATATACAAAACATAGTTTGAAGCGTCTTTTAAAGGGGATTTAGTTTCCTTAATTATTGTAATTGTATGTCATGTCATGACAGTGGCTTTGTATATTTAAACAGTTTGGGTGATATGGGTTATTTTTATAGTTTATATTCATAAAAATGTTCCCGTCAAAATCCAAACAGCATACTTGACACTCAATCAGTTTTGGGAAGGCGGGGGGTTCTGTCTCATGCCAATGAGGAATAATGGTTTTGTTAGCATGACAACCGTGGGCGGCGCTGGAGGGTTGTAACCAAGTGAGTGTTACGCAGCATTGCCAACTTCACAACTTTGTCGCTTCGGTGTTGGCATTTGATACACGCGTGCTGGAAGGAGCTCCCTCTAGTCCATGGGTCACCAACTCCGGTCCTCGCTCGAGGGCACCTGTCCTGCAGGTTTTCAATTATTGCCTGCTGTAACACACCTGTTGAAATGATCAGGATCGTTATCAGGCTTCTCAAGAGCTTGCTGATGATCATTTGAGGTCAGGTGTGTTACAGCAGGGAGAGATTGAAAACCTGCAGGACAGGTGCCCTCGAGGACCGCAGTTGGTGACCCCTGCTCTAGTCAATGTGTGTCACATTTGTGTTTGTATGTGTGTGAGGGGGGTGGGGGGGGTCACTCAAGTATTTATCTGCTAAAGCATGTTTGTGTTTGTGTTAAAGTGTGTCTCTGCTAAACTGTGTGTGCATTTGTGCTAAAGTGTGTGTGTGCGTGTGCTTGTTAATGTGTTTGTATGCTAAACTTGCGCCTTGAAATAAGAGTGCTTTGATCCACGAGTTTTTCAAGATAAAAGACTTGACAAGTCTTTGTATTGAGATAAGAGAATTTGAGATATGAGCACCTTGACATACAAGTTTTTTGTGTTTTGTATGATAAATGAGGATGTGTGTGTGCGTGCGCGTGTGTGCGTGCGTCTGTGTGAGTGTGTAGATGCAATCATGCGCTAACAGATGTTTTACAGGGTGGGACGAAAAGTGCAGCCAATTACCTCCTATCCGCCGCAATTGTGCCTGAAAATAGCAGCTAACATGCTAACAACTGCAGGGGAGGTTAGCGCCTCGCCATCATCATGGAAACCAGCCAACCTCCTCTATCTTTGACAGCCATAATATCGTCTGAGGAGCTAGCCGGCTTGGGTTAACACTTGAGCTGCCTTAGCGTGCATGCTACTCTAACTTTAATAGCTATTATTTCATGGTTTATAACAATAAAATAGTTTAGCTAATTGCTATACTCTTAATATGCAATGGAATAAGTGCCACAAAAATCCAAAGAAAAAGCTTGTGATATTTTTCTTTTTTTTTGTCATATTAAAAAACAATGCATGCTATTTTGTATTTAATAGAGTATTTGTATGAAGAAATAATCCTGAAATCATTATTGGTGTTTTTTGAGCAGTTCTGCCGTGCAACAAGTGACGTAAAGAGTACTGTTTTGGTTTGCAACAGAGTTCAAATTATTTTTGTTTTTTTTAATGTCTACATATGAACTGACGCCATTGAAGTTACACCACTTTTTCTTTGTCTATTTGAGGAATTTTACCTAGCAACGATGACACCCTTTGGACCAAAGAGCCGACAATGAATCACTGCTGTTTTGGTTATCAACAGTGTTCAATGGGTTTTTTTGTAGTGGGAAAATGAAGCTTCAAGTTTGCTTCTTGAACCAGTTTTGACTCATCTACATGGCACTGTTGGTTTAAAATAGATGGGTTTCTCAGTGTGCTTTCAGACCAATGTTTATGTCATGTGAATTGTCTGAAATAAAGAGACCATTTTTTCATTGGGTTTTCGAGCAATTCTGATTAGAAGCAAGTGACATAAGCCTGACCAAAAATGTTACAGTTTTTTTGTTTTTTTGGAATCAATCATAATTTTTTTTGTTTATTGAGATTGTAAGATTGTGTTTTGGTTAGGATCAGTGTTTAAAGTGTTTAACTCATTCACTGCCAGACATTTTCAGACCCTCTTCTACCGTAACGTTTGAAAAAATGTGAAAAAAATATGAAAAAGTTCCTGGGCTTGAATAGCTGGACTGTGAAAAGACAAATAAATTTGACTTTGGCAATGAATGAGATTTATTAAATGGGCTTTAGAGTGAACTGGCATACTAAAACGATTTTTCATTTGCCTTTTGGGAAAGTCTGCCTTGCAACAAGTGACACAACTGGAAAAAAACATCAGAGTAATTCTCAATGGGGAAACTTTGTGTAATGAAGTCATTTCTCCTCATTTATCAACAGTGCATGTGCACGTGTCTGTAATAAATAATGAGTCGTTTCATCTTACAAATGTTTCATTAATTGTGACAACTTTTGGTCTTGTCGTTGCTTTTGTTTTGCTACTCAAAGCTTTGATTCCTATTTACTCTCTCAGGTCCTCTTTTGTGTTTGGTGTGTTTTGTGTCTTTTGTGTGTGTGGGGGCGTGTGTCTGTGTGTGTGTGTATGTGTGCGCGTGTATGCGCCCTCTGGGATGGATTCCTGCGATCTTATCGAAAGATGTTTACTGTCTCTCTTTAATTAATATGAATGGTTAGCAACAGGTAACATTAGCGGCATATCACATTGCAGTCCGATAGCAAGAAAAATACAAAAATAAAATAAAAAAAACTGTAATAACACTGTAAATAACCAAAAAATATGATCAGGAAAAATAATGAAGTATTATCATCAGCTTTCACAAAAACACTAAAAAAAAAAAAATTCTGTAAAGTAACTAAATGAAAAAATAATGAACAATCATAATGGCACCAATCAAATAAAAATTGGATAATGATAAAAGATGTAAAATGATAATAATAATAATAATAATAATAATAATAATAATAATAATAATAATAATAATAATAATATAGAAGAAACCTCAAATAATGAGAAGAAAGAAAAAACTGTAAATTAAAAAAATACATATCTCCGTTTGTATTTATTTCTGTATTGCCAGTGGTTGAAGTGGCGCAAAATATATAATAAATAAAACTGAAATGCGTATATAAGGTCATCAAGCTCCAGCTGAGGCTAACAGGTTAGCATTAGTATTTGAAAAGACTTTTCTGCCACGTCTCCATCTCGGGGGACATTTTTAATAAGACTGTTAATCTGAGGACTGAACATTTATTAGCTTATTAGCGTAGCATTGTGCTTCGCTAATTGAATGGTCGCGAATAATGAACATGCTTATGGTCTTTTTTGTTCTTTGTGATTAGATGTTTCGCTTCTGTTGTTTCGTTGCTTTGGTGCTCTCAGTTGGATGAACAACCTCCCAATAAAGCTACCTTTACCAAGCTAAAACCAGAACTTTTTTCTTTTCTTTCTTTTGTCATTTTGTCTCTCTCTTCTCTCTCTTTCTCTCTCTCTCCATATATATATATATATATATATATATATATATATATATATATATATATATATATATAGTTTTATAACCTCATTAGGCTATCTTGTCACCGATAGCAACTTGGCCTCACATTAGTAGCTTAGCATTTTAGTTAATGAGACAACAAAGTTAATTAATTCGTGACTAACTTGTGTTTGATGTTTATGAAAAACACATATGCGAGATTTGTTAGAAATTCTAATGTACCTTACCTCGTTATCTCATGCACCACCGTAGAGTGGTTAGTATCTTAGCGTTTCGGTTAATAAGCTTTTCATTAAATCAATGCAACTATGTTGCCTTTAATTTTTATGATATTTGATGTCCGTTAAAGATGCAACGGTCGCAAACTTGGCAAGTCAATAAACGTGTTTTCCAAAGTTATTTGCGCGTTTGCGAGCTGTGCCGAGATGAACGTCCGGGGAATATTGATGAGGATATTAAAAGGCGACCGCTCGGTACGCGCGGGCCACAAGGTTAATGACTGCAAAGGATGCTGAGAAGCGAGCGGCGATGGCGGGGGGCTTTGAGACCACCGAATAAACTTCTTGTTGCCCCTCGGTAAGGAAAGAAAGGAGAACAAACACGAAGGTGGCCTCTGCTTCTTTGTTTTATGCATCGATACATGCCAGGCGAGTGGTGCTTGGACTCATGACATCATCTCGTTTGATAAGCTAATTCTCATTCTAGAATTGAGCGATAATATTGTTTGGAAGCGTTATTATTCATGGTTTTAGTCTCATGTTATGCTTCAAGTTATGAGATCAGATGGCATTATTTGTTATGAACTTATTATTGTAATATTAATTATTATCTTATTGTTGTAGTGTAATATTTTCTTAAATTAGAAGTAGAATGTTTATTTGTATTATAATTTATTTATTTATTCATATTTTTTCCCTTCTGGCATTAAAAAACTAAATGTTGAAATTTTGCGATTTAACACGTCCTGTAAATAGATGTATTGCAATATTATAATATATTCATGTTTTTAATGATGTTTTCATGGGGTCTAATTTCACAAAGCAGGTTACGGTAATCAAACTCTGAGTCTAATCCTGAAGTTCAAGGTGATTTACTCTGAGATGGGAAACTCTGAGTTTCCGGTTCCAGAACAGGTGATTTGAATCAGTTTTCTCAACTCAGAGTATCTTCACCTGGAGTGCACCACAACCACGAAAAGACAGCATGAATGGAGCCCCGATTCACAGTGTCACCATGGCAACGAGGGAGGGGCGTGGTAGAACATTGCTGTTCAGGTTAATATATGCGGAAGTTTCAAGTCCTATGCAATCACAATAATATAACAGAGGAAAACTGCTTGCTTAGGTGCAATCTCGTGGGGGAGAAGAGCACTTAACAGCTGATGAAATATAAAAACATTGTTCAAACAGTTAATACCTCGGCATAATCTCATAGGGGTGGAAAAAAATGATGGATGAATTTACTCAATTATATTTTGTCAGGTGGTTGCACAAAATGAAATAATCTGGAGCCAAATATATATATGTATTTTTAAGTAGGTGTATAGTCTACTTAAAAAATGGATCTGGATTCAGATGATTATATTTCGTGCAACCACGTTAGAGAAATAATATTGAGTAAATATTCAACAGAAACTTATTTCAGTGTATGTAGATGATGGACTGTCACGTGAAATGCCACCGCTCAAAAAGATAATGTTCTGGAAATGCTAAAACATCACTGCGCAGTCTGGTACTTTATTGTCTTGCAATAAGTCTTTTTTAAATAATGTCTCTTAACAATGACAGCGTTTTTAATAATTTTGTTTTTATGTTTTTAATATTTTTACTCATGTTTTTTCATGTGCTTAATGATTGGATTAATTTTTAATGTTTTTGATGATGTTTTTAATCATGTGTTTTTAATAACGCTTCTAATGATGTTTTTGGCTGGTGTTGAACAGATGCTGACGAAGATAATCCACATACACTTTGTAAACTGCTTTTATTTGTTACACACACATGCACACCCAACGCACACGCACACGCACACACACATCCATACACATACATATGTATACATTAGTCCAGATGAAGCAAATGATCATGATTTCACCAGTTAATTATTCTTTTTTCCTACAAACATGCAAAAACGAAACAAGGCACCTAATAATCCAGTCATAAATATTTAAAGATATGAAACATGTACACATGGAAATCAAATAAAATATCCAAACAAAAGTAAAGTGAAATAACAGCAAACGGTGTGTGCATTCTGACGGTGAGCAGAAATTTACCATCCGGTATATATGATTGAATATGTCACTTCCATGCTAGCGTATATCATTGATAGTTCTGTTCGAAGCGATGGTTCTTTGAATAAAAAGAGTATAGCAACACATGTAGACAGTAACAATAATTGCAGGAACAACTAATATCACAAATTTTTACTGAGTCATTTGCAGTAGTAGTTGAAGAATAAATACTATTTCTTCTTTGTTTGTGTCTGTCTGACTATTATTATTGCCCCCTGGTGGCCAAGCCAAGCACACCAGAATGAGCATCACAATGAATTGAATTAGAGGATAAAATCATGATGCACAAACCAGTGAATTATTCACATTCTATTTTTTTTGTTTTTGTTTTAAGTGGAAGTCAACCCCAAAATTGTCTTTACAATAATATCTTCAATGCAGCCCCACTAGTCTAAACATGGCATTTTGATTGATATTGTGTTTGTCGAATATGAGTTGAGTAGTAAAATTCACCCGTTTTTGTCCATCTCAGGCGGCGGTCATTTTGTCAATTGCTGTCGACTGAAAATGACATCACAGTTGTTCAGGGCTCAGGCAACAACCAGTCATGGCTCAGCTTCAGAAAACAGGTGAGCCGAGATTGGTTGTTACATGAGCCCTGAGCAACTCTGATGATATTTTCCGTCGACATCAAGTGACTAAATGGCCGTCCCCTGAGATGGCTAAAAATCCAAATGCTTAACTCTGATTCCACAAATGCAACATTTGTGTCAGAATGCCGTGTTTAGAGTAGTGGAGGTGCACAAACATATTATTGTAAAGAAAATTTTGGGGGTTGACTTCCCTTGTAAAGTAGAATAACAGACTCTCTCTGAACTGGTAGAAATGCAATGCTCCTTATGGCGAAATACTGTGTGTGAAATTATGCTATATATATATATATATATATATATATATACTGTATGTATATAGTGGGTATGGAAAGTATTCAGAACCCTCGAAATGTTTCACTTTCTGTGTCATTGCAGCCATTTGCTAAAATCAAAAAAGTTCAATTTATTTCTCATTAATTTACACTCAATCTTGACAGAAAAAAAATTAAATGGAGACATTTTTGTAAATTTATGAAAAAAGGCAAACTGAAATATCATATGGTCATAAGTATTCAGACCCTTTGCAGCAACCTGCATATTTAACTCACATGCTGGCCATTTCTTCTGATTCTCCTTGAGATGGTTCTGCCCGGCGGCACGGTGGTCGACTGGTTAGCACGTCCGCCTCACAGTTCAGAGGTCGTGGGTTCGATCCCGGCTCCGGCCTCCCTGTGTGGAGTTTGCATGTTCTCCCCGTGCCTGCGTGGGTTTTCTCCGGGCACTCCGGTTTCCTCCCACATTCCAAAAACATGCATGGTAAGTTGATTGGATACTCTAAATTGCCCCTAGGTGTGATTGTGAGTGCGGATGTTTGTCTCTGTGTGCCCTGCGATTGGCTGGCAACCAGTTCAGGGTGTCCCCCGCCTACTGCCCAAAGACAGCTGGGATAGGCTCCAGCACGCCCCGCGACCCTCGTGAGGAGAAGCGGTACAGATAATGGATGGATGGATGGATGGTTCTGCCCCTTTATTGGATTCCAGCTGTAATTAATTAAACTGATTGGACTTGATTAGGAAAGGTCTATGTAAGACAAAGAAAATGAGAATCCTGAGGTCAAAGGAACTGTCCAAGGCGATCAGACAGAATTGTGGCAAGGCACAGAATGGAAATGGAATAAGTTTGAGATAACTACAACTCTTCCTAAACCTGGCCGTCCAGCCAAACTGAGAAATTGTGGGAGAAGAGCCTTGGTGAGAGAAGTAAAGAAGAACCCCAAGATCACTGTGGCTGAGCTCCAGAGATGCAGTTGGGAGATGGGAGAAAGTTCCACAAAGTCAACTATCACTGCAGCCCTCCGCCAGTCGGGGCTTTATGGCAGAGTGGCCCGATAGAAGACTCTCCTCAGTGCAAGACACAAGAAATCTCTCATAGAGTTTGCCAAAAAACACATGAAGGACTCCCAGGCTATGAGAAATAAGATTCTCTGGTCTGATGGGACCGAGATTGAACTTTTTGGTGTTAATTCAAAGCAGTATGTGCGGAGAAAACCAGGCACTGCTCATCACCTGGCCAATACAATTCCTACAGTGAAATGTGGTGGTGGGAGCATAATGTTGTGGCGGTGTTTTGCAGCTGCAGGGACAGGACGACTGGTTGCAATTGAAGGAAAGATGAATGCGACCATGCAAGTACAGAGATATCCTGGAGGAAAACCTCTTCCAGAGTGCCCAGGACCTCAGACTGGGCCGAAGCCTTTCAACAGGGCAATGACCCGAAGCATTCGGCTAAAATAACAAAGGAATGGCTTCAGAACAACTCTGTGACCGTTCTTGACTGGCCCAGCCAGAGCCCTGACCTAAATCCGATTGAGCATCCCTGGAGGGACCTGAAAATGGCTGTCCATCAACCTTCCTTTTGTTCACCATCCAATCTGACAGAAGAGGATCCGCAAGGAAGAATGGCAGTGGATCCCCAAAATCCAGGTGTGAAAAACTGGTTGCATCATTCCCAAGAAGACTCATGCCTGTACGAGCTCAAAAGGGGCTTCTACTCAATACTGAGCACAGGGTCTGAATACTGATGACCAGATATTTCAGTTTTTCTTTATCATAAATATGCAAAAAATTCTACATTTCTGTTTCTTTCTGCCAGGATGGGGTGCTGAGTGTACATTAATGAGAAATAAAATGAACTTTTTGGATTTTGGCAAATTGCTGCAATGACACAGAAAGTGAATATGGAGCCTATAGTGTCACATCAGCCATAAAGCTCCCCGACTTGTCCTCCCGGAGGTAGACTTTAGGGGGCGCTCAGAGCACGGCAGATGGCGTCTTCCCGGAGCTCCACACGCACGCACTGCCACTCGAGTATGGTAAGTACAAGAGAAAGAAAAATGATTTTTATGTACTGTAGATGGAAAATATGGATATCACAAGTGTGTGTGGGGGTGGGGGGGGGGGTCATTTGATGTCAGCAGGTGGATATATCACGTGGTTATGTCACTTGCAAGCAAATAATTCCAAAAGCTTTCAAACCACCTCTGGCTCGATGAAAAACAGTCATTATATGTTTTTATTTCGAATAAAAATGGTGTAAAATAGAGGGTGTTCCACGCCGAGTGACGACCCCCCGACCCCCCCCCCCCCAACCCCCACCCCCACCCTCCCTGTTCCTGTGGTGGGGAGACACTCACAGCACGAGAGAGAGCGAGAGAGTAGTTGCGAGCTCCGCTGTGCTTCAGTTTGTCATCACCCGGGCGGCAGCGCAGCAGCAAGCGAGCAATCCGCGAGCGAACCGAAACGAGCCGAGCCGCACCGGACCAGGACAGCAAGGGACGGCACTGCAAATCGACATCAAACAGGAGCTTTTTCTTTCTATCGTCTTTTTTGTTGTTGTATCCTTCTTTCTTTCTTTTTTTTTAACTTCTCAACATTTTTTTCACGTCCGGCGTCCACTTCTTGCTCTGAAGAACCGAAACATCCACCACCAGATTCTTGCAGAACCTCCGACGTGATGCGCACCTCCGCCGAGTGACGGCTGAACCGAACCGAACCGAGCCGGTCACGACGTTCACAAAAAGTGGACTTAATTTGTGAAAGGAATATTCTCTTGGTTCCTTTTGGATTTCAAGTGCTTTATCTTCACCCGTTTGGATTTTTATCCGATTTTTCTCCTTTTTCGCACCCTCCGAGTCTCGGAGTGGACTCCGACGACGAGCGGAGCCTGTAGCCCGGCTGGAGCGCTCCAAACTGGGCTACCGCGCGGCGCTCACCCGCTCCAGGTAGGAGGCACTTCCACCTGCTCTCATTCATCACAATCTCTCTCATGTTCACTTTCTGTTTCCTTACACTATATTGGCTTGCTTTCGTTGACGTTTGAATAAGTTTAACGAAAGGAAAGCCTACATGAAAGCGTTTATGTCATGTTTACTGCAATTTAAAACACTTGTTGTACATTTGGGTCCCAGATTAAATCCAACAGCGTGGTCATTTTCGCCGTCATTGCACTCATAGCAGCATTGATCCGTATCGAGCGACGTCCAGCAGAATACAATGCAACCTGCCTGACACCAGCAGTTGTGGTGGTTCAGTGTACTTCGTTTGGGAGTCTACAAGAGTGTACTGAAGCAGTTCAAAGAGACGACTTTGATCACAAGTTTGTCAACACTGGGCAGAGTTGTGTCCCAGGTGCTCATTTTTGACAAGCTTTACTCAAGGGCCGTGGATCACCCGGACCCCCGTGTTTCACACATCCGTTCCCCGTTTCACTGTGTGTGTGTGTGTGTGTGTGTGAGGTCAGATAAATGTATCCCAGAGGAGAGAGTTCAGGTTAGACACCTGTCTGGAAATGGCCCCCAAAATCAAACCCAAATGGCCGACAACCAAATGTATTGTGTGATTTCTGTATGTCCTGGCAAGATGCCGAATTTAATGTCCATCAGGTTGCACTGGAGGTGATGATGTTTATAATAATATTAGAAAAAATATGAATTAAAGAAACCACACCTTTATCATCTCTCTCGGGACCTGAAAAGCATCTTTATTCGCAGCATCAGCGATGTTGAGTGTGTGTGAATTCCACGCGTGCCAGACTTTGTAACAATCGGAGCCGCTGGTGGCGAGCGCAAATGTTTTCCAATTTTCCAAGGGGGATGCTAGTGAGTAGCTTTTGAAAGCAACGGGGGTATCTGGGACCACGCAAGTCTTCAATGGAATACAATATGTGAACATTTTGTGTATATTTGACAGCATATTCAAGACTCCGCGAACACTATTTTGTCGTAGGATTAATATTAGAAATGATAAGAATTAAATAAAATTTGTCATTTTGGATCTACATGTTCAAAACATACTCACATAGTTCAGGGGAGGGGCTGTCTACTGGGCGGGGATGTATCCGGGGGCTTTAAAGTCCTTTCATTTTCGTCAAAGAAATTTGGAATGTTGCTGAGCGTCTTGAAGCCTCCATAAATGATGTTAAAAATAATATGAATTAAAGTGATTCACCTGGGACACCTAAAATCTGTAAATTTTTCCACTAGGATACATATTTTGAGAAAAAAATAGTGTGTTTTGGAGTATACTCAAGACTCCAAAAACGCAGTTTAGTCATAGAACTAATATTGGAAGTGATAAGAATTAAAGCCTTGGATGCTTGAAACATGTTAGGTCCGGGGGGTTTGGGGGGTCGACTGGGTGGGGTTGCATCCAAGACCCCAATGGTGCCATGCTCAAGCTCTAAAAACGTTTGCTATGCCTTTATTATCTGTCCTCGAAACACACTGACAATTTCATAAGCCAGTTTGGAGTTTCAAGTGTTTTGTATGTGTGTGTGCGCGCGCACGCGTGTGTATGTGTCAGAGGCGGGGAATCCGGTCGCTCCGGTTCTGCAGGGAGGGGTGAAGAAGGGCTTGAATGAAGTAAGGTTAGGCTTGAGATTTACATGCACAGCACCATCTCGCCGTCCTTCTCAACTTTGACCTCCTTCCCTACTTCTTGTCATGTAGGCCGTCAACCTACTGACACACACGCGCGCGTTTGTGTCCGTCTGGATATTGTTTTCCTCCTGACACCTGTCACCACAATGTGTCTGGTATCTCCCAGTCTGTGACTCAAATACGTCCAGGAAGTATATACATATATATATATATATATATATATATATATATATATATATATATATACCAAGTCACGACACTAACCATTCGACCATGTCAGATATATATATATACATATATATATATGTATATATATATATATATATATATATATATATATATATATATATATATATATTTATTTATTTAATTAGTTATTAGGTGTGTGCATCTCTCCACAAAAGGCAATTTGATAAAATTCTCAATACATAAAGTACATAAGGTCCTTAAGGTATGAAGCGATTCAAGGATGTAACCATTTTGAAATGTAATTATTCGGTGGGATTACGATCCCGATTTGATATGGTACGGCTGTAGCTTTTCTCTAGTTTATTTATATGTAACAACATGTAAAAGCTCTCTAAAGCCCAAACTATTATTTTACTGCACCCCTAATACTGTATATCCATCCATCCATCCATTCGAGCCTCAGGAGCACCACCTCCAATGACACATCCCAAATAATGGATACTTTTTTTCTGCGTTTACAAGTTCTACACGAACGATCTTGGTGACAAAATAAAGGATACATAAAACTACATGTGATCTATTCAACTGGCCGAATATAAATCAAGATTAGATTAGGTCACACAATTTATATTCAAAACACACTTGATCATGATGATTATGATGAGGCATGATCCTGTTGCTGTAATTGCTGCTAATAAAATCAAGTTAAAATGCTTTTAGTCAAGAAATTGGCGGCAAATATACTAACACAAATCAACTGAAGAAATCAATTACACCCCTGCACCTAAAAAATGATTTTTTAAAATATTAATCTTTTTTTTTTTTTTTAAGACGCTAATTAAATCCTCGATTGAGTCGCGGTTAGCACGTCTGCCCCCTTTGGGTTGCGAGTGTGGACTTGGAATGTTCTTCCAATCAATACATCATTGATTAAAATCAACGTGCATTACTTTTGTGCTGAAATTATAGGCCTACATTTCATATGCATAATATACATAATCAAGTGTTGATAGGGTTCATAGAGATAATTACAGGATGATCCTGTTCACAATACCCCCCAAACAAATAAGGCCAGGAACGGATATGTGTAACAATGCATGTCTTGGTGTGTGCATGCGTGTTTTAGCGTATATGAGAATGTGTGTTTGTGCCTGTGTATGCGTGGCTACGTGTCTGTATGTGCATTGAGTGTTTGTGCACGTCAACACCTGCTATCGGCCGACGTTCGTTTTTTTGCTCACGATGCGTTCAGGTGCCATGCTAAGAATTGGATTTACTTTACTTTAGCTTTTGAAAAATTGCATTTTAAAATATATTAGGTCATTATCATGTGATTTAAAAGCACATACGGGCTACAATGGATTGCTGCATGTCAATAGACAGGATGAATGTGTGTGTATATTTGTGTGCGTGTGTGAGTGTGTGTTAATCTGCATCAAACAATAGCATGTGAATGGAGTCATTAGCGTAATCCCTTTTGTCATGCGCCCTGGCTTGGACTACAGACACAAACACGCACGCACGCCTACACACACACGCACACACACACGCACGTAGTGAAAATCATGAAAACATAAAAGCATCTTTTGTGCATGCGTGTTCTTGTTTGTGTCTGGACTGGAAATGCTTGATGGTCAGGTTTCTCACACGCACGTGCACACGCATATACCAACAGTAGTGTTCCGAACCGGTTTGGAAGCATGTTGAAGGATAAAAATATCGACACGGTGGTCGACAGGTTAGCACATCCGCCTCACAGTGCAGAGGTTATGGGTTCAAATCCGCCCCCGGCCTTCCTGTGTGGAGTTTGCATGTTCTCCCCGTGCCTGCGTGGGTTTTCTCCGGGTACTCTCGTTTCCTCCCGCATTCCAAAAAGACGCATGTTAGGTTAATTGGACACTCTAAATTGCCCCTAGGTGTGATTGTGATTGTGAGTGCGAATATTTGTTTGTCTCTGTGTGCCCTGCAATTGGCTGGTAACCGGTTCAGGGGGTACCTCGCCTACTGCCCGAAGACAGCTGTGATAGGCTCCAGCACGCTCGCTACCCTTGTGAGGATAAGCGGCATAGATAATGGTTGGATGGATTTAGAAAAACACAAAACTTGTGGAATATGACACAGATGGACATACAGATAGATAGATAGATAGATAGATAGATAGATAGATAGATGAACTCCAAATTTAGCTTTTGAAAAAAGCCCAAATCCACCAAAAAACTAAGTATAAAATGTTGGGAAGTTAAAAACCGCAACAACTTTACCCTAGAGCAAGAAACTTCAGGAGGACCCTTAGTCTTTGGATCTATTATCAGAATGTAGATTCAAGGTACTAGATTGGGCTAAAAAGAATGTAGGGGTCTCAAAAAGGCCTACATTTTAAAATGAAATGCAAAAATGTGTAAATGTGAACATTTGAAAATGCTAACATTTGAAAATGCTAACATTTCAAGATGCAAAGGCTTGAAAAGAAACATTTTCAAACACAAATGTTAAAAAAAGCAAACATTTCATATCAAAAGCAAAGATTTCAAGATGCAGTTATTTGAAAATCCCAACATTTCGTAACAAACATTTGTCAACGCAAACATTTTACAAAGTAAAATGCATTCATTGCAAAATACAAACATTTGAAAACAAACATTTTCAAAACACAATCATTTGACGATGCAAACATTTAAGTTCTTGTACAGCTGGTGAAACTTTGGCCTTCATTGCGGCTTCTCGCCACATGAGCAGCCATTGGTTCGTTGGTGGAGTACCCTTGCTCTATACCTGCATCGAGTCACATGACCTGCATGTTTTTTTTATGACATCATCACGTGCAGATTGGTGTTATCCAATTGTGTGAAGCCACGGAGACGCTCTGAATATCAATTGTCAACCCCCACATACACTTAACGGTGGGCGGTAACAGGGCCATCCAGTTGCTTTGTCATGCACACACACACACATTCGCACTTCTGTTGTGTGTCTTTTGTGCATTGCAGACACATTTAGCAGGAGAGCACTCTTACTGACTCCTTAAGGCGTAGATAGACCAAAAAGACACTGGGCAACAGTGACAGATGCTTACCCCCTGTGGCGTCCGTCCGGCTGTCGGCACGTCACGCTGGAGGAACACACCGCAGCGACAGACAGCGACGCTGACCATTAAAGTACCTGCACATGCGCATGCATAAGATGTAATACCCTTCCATACCATCGGCGGCGGTAGTCACCATTTCTCATGGTTAGAAAAATCCAACCGGAAAGCTGTTGGCCGAGTGCGGATTATAAAAACGTAAACAATGCGTTCAGCTCTATTCTTCGCTCACGATGAACTCCCACGCAAAGTAAACCATCACGTTCTTGATACGGTATTGTGAAATACTTACATTGTCAACCCTCACTCTTGTAAGGAGATTAAGGCAGCGGAGGCGTGCTCACTGTTTTTCCGCATTTGTCACTTCCCGTTGGTGCTCCGAGTGCTGATTTGCTAGCTAACAGCCAATCAGAGTGACCAAATGTCACGACTGGCGACGCCGATTCAACATGCGTAACTGCCCCCAAGATGCTTACAGACGGGTTACGACACTACGACGGTGGCTACTACACCAAACAGACGACGCATTCAGACGCCACGACGCTTCACGACCTCCGACGTCGGTTTGGTCTATCAGGGCCTTTACACATAGAAATGTTACACACGCACGCACGCAAGTATCGTGGAGATGGCTAGAAGGACATTTACTCAACACTGTTGTCTTTTGTTGACATGACAACAAAGTCGTGTTGTCCCAAAACCAAAAATTGTGACTTGGGTACTGGACCTGTGTAAAGTAACACGATACTGATACTGAAACGATAGCATGGCAAAATACTAAAACATCGGTATAAGCAGTGGGGTCATAGATAACAAATGTTCAAAAACGTTTGAAAAAGTAAACGCATGACAACTAAAAATATTTGAAGTCAAACATTTCAATCAGAAAACATTTTTTTTTAAAAGAACATTTTAAAAATGCAACAACGCAAACACAACATTTTTTTACCAGACTACAGTTTTTAGTACTTTTACTTTTATGGTGCGCACCATAGTTGTGATGAATCCCTGATGAAAAAGCATTAAAAATAGCGTTTAGTCAATTTTGTGTTTTGTACCTTTGGGACAAACAAGCGTGCTGAGACATTTGTGACTTTTGTGTGTTAAGTTCATGAGAAGTTTGTTTTGGGTGTCAAGAGATTTCTAAATTCCTGCCGTGGCGTTCACATGCTCCCAGTTGACATGCTAGCCTGTGTATGTGTGTGTGCTCAAATGTTCTCTGCACATGTGCGTGTCGTCGACTTTCCCACACTCTGAATTTTCCTTAGGATGCATCAAAACAAAAGCAAAATAAGAAAAGCTTGGGAAAGACTGTTTTTAATTAATGGCCAGCTCGTTGCTAATCGTAGCATTACGTACTTAAAAAAATATGAATCAAATACAATCAAATCCTTTTTTTCGTCACACAGTTGAGAAATTCAAGTTTTAATGTAACAAAGTGGTCAGTAGCAGTACACGAGAATAGTCGGCAGTGTTAGCAGTGTTGTACAAGAAGTTAGCAATAAAGTTTTACTGTATTGTATGTATAAGCTAGCTATGCTATTAATACTATTAAGCTTTGAATACGATAATCTTGGAAGCAACAACTATACATGGATATAAACAATACTGTTCTGTATTATGCAGATGTGAAACCAAAAGCAATAAAAACAGTCAGCCGCATCATATGTGACAACTGTGCTTGGGTCATAAAGACTGCACATCAGTAGTGGAGTGAGAACTATTCATGAATCATACATGGACCGAATACTACAGTACGTCATACAACATGTACTGTATATGCAGACAAAAAACAGCAGGAATAGTCAACAGTGTTGCATGTGACGACTATACATGAAAGAAACATGCATTATAACCGTTGTGACTGCAGATATCCCATAATAATTGTAATAACACATAGTGATGCACAATTTGACTGATTGCCGCGTTTCCATAATGACGAGTGAGCGTGAAATGCCTTGGCGGTCAGTGGACTATTTGTCGGTTCTCAGAGAAAACACACACACACACACACACCCCACACATGCACACACACACACACGCTCACTCACAGCCAAATGGAAGTGTGTTTGTGTGTGGCACAGCAGGGAGGCAAAGGCAACACAAGTGGCCAGCAGCAACGGGCTGAACATTTGCTGCTCTTTTGCTCACTCGAAATAGAAAAAACTGAACTCTTGGCACTGCAATAACTTCACTTATAGGTACCACTTGAACATCTGCTCCATGGACGTACTCTATGTACCGTGTACGCAGCTCAAACGACGACAAGGAGTTAACAAAGTCGCTAACTGCTATATTCTACGCCCATATTGCATGCGATATCCAATATCCTGCAGCCTACCTATCTACCTAGGAATGACCTAGTATCTACTGATTGATGTACCTACCTAGTACTGACCTTGTGATTGCCCATATATGAAAAAAATGTCTGTAATGTTAGAATGAAATCAAAATTTTCTATCATCATTGTATGTATTGTGATAGTCACGTGTAATGATAAAATGTTACTTTGGAAAATGTTCAACCCCTGGTCTAAAGCACCCTCCACTTTGTTGTCTTCCAGAGTGATGGCGGCACCGAGGCGGCATTTCCTGCTCTGCCTGGCAGTGGTGCTTCTGTCGTGGTGCACTTCCGCCCCCACCGACATCCTCTACCGGGTCCCCGAGGAGCAGCCGCCCAACACACTGGTGGGCAGCCTGGCGGCGGACCGCGGGCTCCCCGACAGCGGGCACCTGTACAAGCTGGAGGTGGGCTCGCCCTACCTCCGCGTAGACGGCAAGACGGGCGACATCTACACCACCGAAATCCCTATCGACCGCGAAACCCTCCGAGACTGCCGCAATCTCTTTGAGGATGACAAGTGCTACCTGGAGTTCGAGGTCTCCATCACGGATATGGTGAAAGGCATCGGATCGGGGCCTCGCCTCATCGAGGGCCGCATCGAGGTTCTGGACATTAACGACAACACGCCCCAGTTCTCCTCGCCCATCCTCACCCTATCTATCCCGGAGAACACCCATGTGGGTGCCCTATTCTCCATCCCCATGGCGACTGATCGCGACGCTGCCAGCAATGGCGTGGCCGAGTACTCCCTGAGCACGGGACCCGATGCGGAGCAACTCTTCGGACTGCAGGTGGCAGTGGACACGGATGAGAAGCTGCCCCAGCTGGTGGTCATGGGCAACCTGGACCGTGAGAAGAAGGATTCGTATGACCTGAATGTTCGGGTGGTGGATGGCGGCCGGCCGGCCAGGGCCAGCAGCGCCCTGCTCAGGGTGGTCGTCACCGACCAGAACGACAATGCGCCAAAGTTTGAAAGGAGCCACTACGATGCTGAGCTGGCGGAGAACAGCCCGCTGGGACACTCCGTGTTACAGGTCAGTAGAATTTAGAAAGTGCAGATTGGTAGACCCAAAAAGTAGTGCATAGTGGGATTTTGGCCATTTCTTTTTGAAGTCGTGCAAAGTTTTATCACGGTCTCCCATGGTACCGTGGGAGGACGGGGTTGCTGAGTCCCCGAAGGCTCAAAGGTGCACTATGGTTCAGCTTGCGGTTTACCACGGATGCAGTGCGTTCCTTCCAGTATGCTGTATATTCTGATGGCGTCCCTCATGTTTCTCACGCTCTTACCACAAATGAAATGTGGAACGCAGAGTCTAATGAAGTTCTCTGCCGATTCAGCCTCCAGAGTCAGCATCAGCGCAGGGGCACAAACAATGAATGTTTGAATGTGCAGTAATTCCCTGGCTTACGAACGACCCGTTTTATGAGCAATTTGGTTTATGAACAATATTTTAAAAGAAAAATTACTTTGGTTACACCCAATTTTTGGTTTGTCAACAGTCTTGGCTTGGCCATGATAGGCTCAGAAAATTGTGCTTTTTCTTGCAGCACAAATATTATTGGCTCTGTGCTTCAGGTATCTTTGGGGCATTTTTTGGAGTATTTTTGAGTAGTAGAGTTAGGGTAATTGAATACATACAAAGTTTTGAAATCAATGAATAATTGTTTTTAATAATCGTGATTTCAATATCAGTCAAAATGATCAGATTTTTTTTTTCCATAATCGCCCAGCCCTATTTCTGCTTAAGACTGCCAGAAAGTTCCCAGTAGAATTCAATTCCATTTTAGTGCCTTGGACAGCAACACTGGAAAAAAATGACTTTGACTGGCAGCGTGAAAGGGGCTATTGAATAATCTGCAAAATTAGTGCATCTGTCATAACATTCAGATTATCAACCCTGCCTTTTAAACCGGTAAATGTATAGTTTTTGTGTGTTTTCCTTTTTTTAAAATTTTATTTATTTATTTTTTTGCTAAATTCGGGTACACTTCCAAATCGCTCTACTGCGGAGTGTTTCGACTCCATTTTTTTCCCGACAAGTTTGGCCTTTTTTGATAAATCCTCTTTTGTGAGGTTGGTGTGGAATGGTTCCTGCTTTACAAGTTGGACTTCTGCCACTCAGCATACCAGGCTTATCGTCCACGCTGTCACGGAATTGCGACAGTCAGGATTTGCCAAGGTGATAAATTCCATGTGAGTCGCCCGTTATGTAGCCTTGTTAACATGTGACGTGGTGACGAGGGCGTTTATCGCTATGTCAACCGCTGTTAAACATTAAAACGGCGGATTCTGGGAAGCCCTTTTTTACTTGTGTCTGGCTGACTCTGCGATTAACACGCCTCTTGATCCTCCTCGATTCCCCGCTGCGACCAGTCACCAGTCAGTCAGGAGATTATCCATGCGTCTTATTGGTATTATTGCCCGAGATTCTTTTCACTTAACGCGGTTGAAGAGGGACAAAAGCATTCTGTTGCTTTGAACCTGCAACGACACCTGTTAGCGTGCCGTTTCAACACCTTCACATTTTCAAATGAATCCAGCTAAATGTGTAGCATACTCATTAAAGGAACAAATTAAATACAACCTTCATTAATTGGTAATGGCGCAAAGTTTCATTGCTATGACCAACCAATGGAATCTCAATTTAAGATATTAAATAAGTTTGAATCTGATTGTAGACATTATGATATGATTCAATGAATGGGTTTGTGACTTAAAATGTACCCATCCATTCTTAGATAGATCTTAAACATTAAATCAATTAATAATGGCCCATATATGATTTTTGTTCAATCAACATCATTCCAAAAATCTAACTTTTCTATCACTAATGGAATCACTTTTTTTTTTTTAGTTCTAATCGCCTTAAATCTACTATACGTGTCTGAATTTAAGTCACATTAAGTCATTCGCCATACATTTTCAAAGCTGTTGCCAGCCATTTTAGAACATTTTGATTGATCTTTAAAGACCCACGGAATATTGTGCTCTGTGGCAATACAAGCACCAAACAAAGCAAATGAGTAGACTCTTTATTTTCACCAGAGAAACAGTTTCTTTCCACCGCTTTAGAGATCAGCGGTGTAACATAGGCTGGTTTCATCAAAAACACAGGTGTCTGATGACAAAGCAGAGAAAACAAGCTTTATTTGTACAGAAACGTGTTAAGCAAAACAGCGACTGTCACAAATATGTTTTGCTTTTGTAACACCTCAAACTGTAAAACAACAACAACAAGACTGTGAATGAGCTTTCTGTGGAAAATAGTAAGTCATTTACAGATATAAAATTAGGAAATGTGCCATAAGCAAAGCTGACTCACCACATGGCTCGAGTTGAACATCGGTGGCTTTTTTACATGGCGCTTGTCGTTCACGACATGACGCACATCTTGTTTTCTCAAACTCAGCGCAAACATTCTACTACACACCTCGTCACATACTCTGGTTATGCGATCCATGTAAATACTCTCGGCGATCCATGTAAATACTTTTCAAGTGTACCTTGCCTAAAACTTTCCGTCTTCCAACCTATTGGTATTTTTGCCCCTCATAATCGAGATGACAGGTCGTGACTCACCCCATTATCTTTTTCTTCTCTTCAATAGCTGTGCTGAACTCAAATCCAAAGTGATGCAACACTGCCAACCTGAATTTAAAAGACAAGCTGGGCTAAATCCATCTTCCATGTCTCCCTGTTGAAAAATAAAACTTGACATATATAAATCAATGGAAGTAAATGCTCGGACTCCAGTTGACGACTATAATATCTACAGCAGTGAATGTGTTAAATCAATGGGATCTTTAACGATTATCATCATCGCTCCATTCTTGGATTGATCTCAGACATCGTCATTGTCACTTCCTGCCACGTTCCATTAAGCAACTAACAAATTTAAACGATTAATAATGCCCCGAATGTAATCTTTCTGACCAAATTTTCCCCCAAATCTGATTTTGCCTATTTGGAACAGTGTGCCTCCAAAAGAAGCTCAAATGTTTCCAAAATGTTCATCATATGTAATTAACTGGCAGATTATGGGCATGATGAAATCTATGAGATACTGTGACTTTTTGTTGTTCTTTGGGAACGACGTGACAGCAGTGGAAGCTCAACTTCCTCCCACAGAGTTTTAATCCTGATATACAATTTGCTGATTATGGACATGATTAAATGAATACGTGCGTGTGTGTACTTTTTAATCCGGAACATACTGTGACGTTTTGCGGCTTTTCAACAAATGTCAGTACCTTAAAAGGAATCAAATGAGATGTGATTGATTGATTACAGGCATTGACATTTTCTGGTCCTTAGTTGCTGTTGTCCTTTTCAACACCAATCTTGTGGAATTCATTTGACACAGGAGGTTTTTAGATAAGGTTCGCTGCATCTTTTCGTTGACAATCAATACAAGACAGACGACTCGCAATCTCTAAATCACGGCAACAGGACATTGAATCGCGTACGTGAAAAGTCAAGTCGCCTTATTAGTGCTGAAGCGAAGACAATCGACTAAAAAAAGAAGTGCAAGCTAAAGCGTCAGTGCGGGTCAACGCTGGTTAATTGTTAACGCGGAAGACAAACGGCGCTTCTGTCGGCCGTTTGCTCGTCCGCTCGATAGGCAATCCTGCCCCAAGCTGTCAATAATTTACGGGCCGCTCTGAGAAACGCGGCGCTCCTTAAAGCCTTCCCGCCTGGAAAGCAAATCAATGGGCAGGAGAAATGATCTTTGGGCTTTTCTTCAGCACTAACCGCTAGCGACTGGAATCAGCAACTTCCGACTGTCGGCTGTCACCCGGCAAGCGGAAAAGAAGATTTTGATTAGGAGGTCGGATGAACTCCTCGTCTGCTCTGGCAAATCCCTCGAGGATTCTGCGGAGGGAAGCAACCTTTCACACCCTGACGTTGCTTAAAGGGAGATCAGGGCTGCTGAATTTAACTTTTTTTTTTATAAGGGTTAAATGAAAAGAAAAGGCGTGCAAATGTCTTCCAGTTTGAGCTCCAAAGGCAAAGATAACTGTAACTTACAGTATGTTACGATATGACCTTTGGGCATTCAAACATAGTACTTGTTTTGATTAAAATTTATTTGAAAAGTCGTACGACTGGGTCGGGTTTGTGGAAAGGGTTAAAGTCAGCCTCGGGAGTTCAGTGGAGGTCAACACAGTTTGTGTCCGTTCCGTTCATTCCACTTATATGATTTGTGATGTCTTGCTCACCTTGGCCATCCTTGGCTACATACTGTTTGTTACAACATATCTTTGCGAGCAGTCCTTTTTGAGGATGGTAGACATAAAAACGAAGAAAAGAAAATTTGCTGCCAAAATATGAGTGTCACAAGATGAATTTCTGAGCATGTCTCTGTAGAAAGGGCCAAAGTCACATTGCTTTCCAGTAAATATTTATTGAATTATAGTGTGTGTGTGTGTGTGTGTGCGTGGGGGTGCGTGTGTACGTGTGTGTGCATGCGTGTGAAATAAACTTTTTATTGCTTTTGTTCCTTGACAACAGTACTTTTGATATTGTGCATATACCTAAATTTTACATTTTGACAGGAAAATCATGTTGCTTTTTCCATTTTTTTCCATTTTGTCGACTGAAAATGACATCACAGTTATTCAGGGCGCAGGTAATGACCTATCACGGCTCACCTGTTTTCTGAAGCTGAGCCATGATTGTGTGTTACCTGAGCCCTGAGTAGTTGTAGTAGCAGTCAGTCGACAGAAATTACAAAATGGCCCCCCATGAGATGGCTAAAAATGGGAGGATTTTACTACTTATCTCATATTGCACAAACATAATCTTAATCAGAATGCCATGTTTAGACTAGTGAAGGTGCATAGAACATATTATTGCAAACATTTTGGGGGGGTTGACTTCCACTCTTAAGTTTTAGGGGCTAGAAGTTAGTGCTAAGGGGCTCGTGGGTTAAATTGGTGGGTAGGTTTAGGGTGAGATTAGGGTTAAAGTTTGTCAACTAGGTAGAATCACATGTTTATATGGTGAGCAAACTTTTATGAGATTAACTCCCCCTCATTCCAAAAATCAGAGTTTGTGTCCTTCACTTGTTTGTACACTGACCATGTTTAAATATTCTCTGTGTTCAGTAAAGAGGGTTCATTCACCATAACGACCTCTGTCAGTGTCTTGTTGAGCCATTTATTTATCCACGACAGGTGCATTTTGTTCTAATAATAATAATAAGAACATTAATGTTCTCTCATGTGGCCAGCTATGAAAGTATTTGTTTTCATGAAAAGTATAGTAAAAAGACAAGCACAATTTTTCTCCTGATCGCCAAAGTCAAAGATGAATTAACGTTATGTACCAGGATGTTTGGACATTCAGAGCAGCTGTTTTGATTGTTTTTTTTCCCCTTGTTTTTCTAATCAAATTTACTTTATTTGGCTGAGTGAATGCGGATCACAAGCGGCTGTGATGCGTCCTCCCTCGTCTGCTAATGTTCCCAAGAGGAGGCTGTGCTTTCATCCTAATAAGAAGAAGAACATTAACATTCACTCGTGGCCGTTAAAGACCAATGAGCTGCCGCCTGTCTCAATGATTCCTGCTCCCAGCCGGACAGGAGGGAAATGTTTGTAGCGGTATCTTAGCCGCTGTCTCTCATTATGGCTCTTTGCGAGGCCGTAAAACAAACATAATCCGACTAATGCATCTGGTGTCATGCAAGTCTGTTAAATTTGACTCTTCGATTGGACAAACAATTCCAGGACAATGTTATGTTGAAAACAGCTTCATAGTTAGTGTAAGAGTTTGCTAAGATTACTTATTCATGTGAGTAATGGGTTTAAAGTTGGTGGGTTATGGTTAAGATTGGTTTAGGTGTAGGGTTAGTAGGTTGTGTTGGGGGTCACATGTAGGGTTGGGGTTAAAGTCTTTCGGTTAATGTTTGGGGTTAAGGATTTCAAGCAAGGGCTAGTGAGCAAGGGTCTAAGGTAAGGAAGTGTTAGGGTAGGGTAAGATCTTAGTGGTTTAGGTCAGACTATGGGTCAAGGCTAGTGAGTAAGGGTAAGGATAGGGTTACGGTTTATGGTAAGGGTTAATCGGTTCGGGATAAGATTAGTTTAGGTGTGGTGTTAGGTTTAGTAAATTTGGTTAGCAGTCGAGTCAAGGATTACAATTAAGGTTAATAATGTAGGGTCAGTGGTTGAAGTAAGTGGGTTAGAATTTCGGCTAAAAGTTAGTGGGCTAGTTTTAAGGGATTATGGATAAGGTTGAAGTTAATGAATTAGGTGTTATAAGTTATAGGTAGAGTAAGTGGTTAGGGTTTGGGATTCAATTTTGTGGGTTTGGGTTTTGGTTAAAGTTAGTAGGTTAGGGACTACGATTCGTGGGTTAGGGGATATAAAACCAGTTTCCATTCAAATTCCTTCATTCATGTCAGCCAAACTATTCAATTGGTAATTTATTCTAATATTTGTATGTTTCTGCCATGATTGAAGACTGGTGTGGGACAAAGTGGTTTGAGCCCTGAAAGAGTTAATGCATGTTGTCTGCCTTTTCAGGTCCGTGCCAACGATGCTGACACGGGCACTAATGGCGAGATCGACTATAGCCTGCACCAGATGTCCGAGGCAGTCCAGAGACTTCTGCGCATCGACCGTTCCACAGGAATCATCTACGTAAAAGGCATGGTGGACCGTGAGGAGGAGAGTTTCCTCAAGTTTTTTGTCGTGGCCAAAGACCGCGGACCAAACTCCAAGAGCTCCAAAGTCCTGGTGACCATCAACGTTCGGGACCAGAATGACAACGCTCCCACCATTGAGATCCGTGGTATCGGCCTAGTAACGCATCAGGATGGAATCGCCAACATCTCAGAGGACATGCCGGTGGGCACCGCAGTGGCGTTGGTCCAGGTGTCGGACCGCGACGAGGGGGAGAACGCGGTGGTGACGTGTGTGGTGGCCGGCGATGTCCCATTCCAGTTGCAGCCTTTGGGCGAGTCCAGCAATGACCGTAAAAGGAAGTACTTCCTGCAGACCACTACGCTGCTGGATTACGAGCGAGTGAAGGATTACAGGATTGAGATTGTGGCAGTGGATTCCGGCAATCCTGCTTTGTCTAGCACCAACTCCCTAAAAGTGCAGGTTACTGACATGAATGACAACACCCCCACCTTCTCCCCGGCCATTATGGAAGTGGACTTTGCAGAGGGGAATCAGCCGGGCGACAGGGTGCTACAAGTGGTGGCCACCGATGCCGACAGTGGCAGCAATGCCGAACTGGTCTACAGCATCGTTGAGCGCTCAGCCACTGCGCTCTTTGAAATCGATGGCAGCAGCGGCGAGGTTCGGGTCAAGAATCTGCTGGACCGTGAGGAGACAGAGCGCTACGAGTTCCGCGTGGCAGCGGCCGACAAAGGTGTCCCGAGCAAAACAGGCACAGCGACAGTGGTGATTAATGTCCTAGACCGCAACGATAACGACCCCAAGTTCATGCTGAGTGGCTACAGCTTCTCTGTCATCGAGAACATGCCACCGCTCAACCCAGTGGGGGTGGTCACTGTTACAGACGTCGACAAGGGCGACAATGCCCGAGTGAAGCTGTTTGTTGAGCCCGACAACGGCAAGTTTGTCATCCAGAATGGCACCGGAAACATCTTGTCCAGCATCTCCTTCGACCGGGAGAAGGAAAGCACCTACACCTTCCGTCTAAAGGCGGTGGACGCCGGTGACCCCCCTCGATCCTCCTATGTGGGCGTCACCATCAACGTGCTGGATGAAAACGACAATGCCCCCTATGTCACCAAACCTTCCAACTCGTCCTACAAGTACCTGAGCCCCGTCACCCCACCAGAGACCCGTGTAGAGGTGGTGGAGGCCGAGGACATTGATTCTGGATCCAATGCCGAGCTGGACTACACCATCACTGGGGGTAACCCTTATGGACTGTTCCATATTTCGCCAACCACGGGGGAGATCACCCTGGTGCAGGAATTCACCGGGAAACACAACGGGCTGCACCGGCTAGTGGTCCAGGTTCGGGACAAAGGCAAGCCGCGCCGTCATACCACCGCGCTGGTGCACCTCTTTGTCAATGACACCAAAGCCAACGTGTCACTGATTGAGGCTCTGGTGAGCCACAGTCTGTACACCCCCCTGGACCGGGACATTGCGGGGGACCCCAACTATGCCCTGGCGCAGCGCAGTAACATCCTGTATGGAAGCCTTGCTGGGATCGCCGGCGTCATTCTGGTCATTGTGGGCGTGGTGGTCATCCGGCACAGGCTCCAGAAGGACACCAAGAGCGGCTACCAGGCAGGAAAGAAGGAGAGCAAAGACCTGTATGCGCCGAAGCAGGGACCCAAAAACTCCAAGGGCAAAAAGAGCAAGAAGGGCAAAGCTCCCAAGCCGGCCAAACCTCTGGAAGAGGATGAGGAGGCCAGCCTCCAGAAGGGCCTTAAATTCAATCTCATCAACGAAGTGGTAAGCGACAGCCCCCGGATCCACTTGCCCCTCAACTACCCACCAGGTAGCCCTGACTTGGGGCGCCACTATCGCTCCAACTCGCCGCTGCCATCCATCCAGCTTCAGCCGCAATCGCCCTCAGCCTCAAAGAAACACCAGGCGGTGCAGGACCTCCCCGCCACCAACACCTTCGTGGGCACGGGTGACAACAACTCCACGGGCTCCGACCAATATTCGGATTACAGCTACAAGGCCAATCCGCCCAAATACAGCAGCAAACAGGTAGGACACTACGCAAACGCGCCCATGTACCAGCGGGACATCTATTGGACCGACGGGGTGTGGTAGTTTGGCCCTGGGGACGTACGTAGACCAAAGTCGCACTCACCAAATCCCCAGCCGCCCCAACCACCACGTTCATCTTCATTTTTCCTTTTTTTCCGTTGGCTTTGTTTCACTTTATGTTTTTCGTTCACCCTCCACATGGACGTCATGAAGGATGCGGGATAGACCACATGGGGGGTTCCAACTGAGACATTTTGTTGCTTAAACCACAAAAAGGGGCATTTAAAACCTGCTGTGGGTCTAGCCTTACTTAACTGTCTTGTTTGTTTTCACATGCGCGTTCTATGAAGGAGCTTTTGCAAACATTTCCTTGCGAGTGTCGACTTTTGATGCCACAGATGTCCCAGTTCAGCCTCTTTGAGTCTTTTTGACAAAATACCAGTGTGAAATCCTCGCTTTAATTTTCAGGGGGGGGGTTTTTGTGTTTATTTTATTTTATTTTTTTAATTTCTTCTCCCATTTTTGTATTGTTGAGAGATTTCTATTGGCTTTGGACCGGTCAAGCTTGTTTCGGAGGAAGAAATAAACGAGTTAGGAAAGTTAGGAAGGTCCTTCAGTTGATAGTCATCACAATCAGCCAAGCTCCCAAAAAAATCTAATAGTTTGCACAGACTCTTGGTGGGTAATGTTGGCCTTCTTTTATTATCCACGGTGCCTTGTTCTATTTAATGTCCAGCGTGTGTGTGTATGTGTGTGAATGAAAACTTGTTCTTGGCTTTATGTCAACGGGAGGCTGTCAAAGGTCCAACAAAAATAAGAACGGACAATCAAAGACCACATAGAGATGGTAAAAAAACAAGACTGCCTGAACTTTTTTTTTTTTCTTAATTTTGGGATGTTGGCCTTTCGGGTGAGATTTCAGGTTGAGCCAACAGGGGAACTTTATTTTACATTCTTTCATTTTACTTGTATGCCTTTCAGTGAGTCTTCCAGGCTCATTGTTGTTACCTGCTAATGACACTTAAACTCAGCGGCCAGCTCCTTGTTAGACAACATTAAAGTGACTGAAACTGAAACTTTCAACAGTTAAATATTCAAAGTTTCCACCAGATCAAATCAAGCTGAACTTTCAAGGTCATAGTGCATTTTAAGCAAAAGCCTAAAAAAACAAGCACGAGTGAGAGAAGTTGACATTATTTTCTTAAAAGTTGACAGATATGCCACAAGACTGACATACGCAGTTAGCCCGTTGGCATTGAGTCACAGTCTCGTTTATTTATCGTCACACCCTGTAAATACCCACTACGTTATATATATATATATATATATATATATATATATATATATATATATATTCATAATTGTGTGTGCTGTTCATTGTATGATCCTCATCTGCTGTTGGTGTTGACAACACACGCATGCACGGGCAAACCAAAGACATATTACACAGTACACACACATTTTACACTCACTTTAAATGAGTTTCCTCAGTGTTCTTCTTCCCCTTTTTGTTCTCTGCCTGAACTTCATGTACATACAATGTTTGTATAGTTCTTTATTATTTGTTGTTGTTGTTTTTTTTTTTTTTTTTATCAAGTTAAAAAGCTTATTTCATTGCAATAAACATGCTTCACTGTTATTTCTTGTGGCGCTCTCTGTGCTTTCACTCATTGCTTGATTATGATGAGGATGATGATGATGGTGAGGAGGATGATGATGATGATGGTGGTAATGGTGCAGGTGACGTCTTCTGTCTTTCACAAATGGAGATCAAATGTTTTGCACATCACTACTACATTAAACTTTAACGTTAGGGATTATTTTTTTATATTAAAGGTACTGTCATGAATGTAATTTTCAAAATTGTTTAATATTTTCTAATTAGGGCCCTAATTATCTTATTATTTTTTTGTAAGAGTTAATCCCTCAATTGGCTGTTGACACGTCCTAAAAATTCAATTTTCCACTTCAAAAGAAAAAAAAACTATGTATACTACGAGTCAATGTTTCATTTTCAAGGTCTATTCATCCATCCATCCATGTGCGCTATAATTTCCACCTGCGTAGAAATAAATATATATTAGAATAGCGGGTTGTGCCTTTTTATTTCTTTTTATTTTTCACCTGAGACTAATTTGTTTTGAATGAAGTTATACAAGATAAAGGTCACATAAATGGTGGAAAAGGTTTGGAAGATATTTATTTTGGTCTCATTTTTTAATATCATAAAAACCTGGTGTTTGAACAGGGGTTTGTAGACTTTATACTATAAAATGTTGTAAGGGAATTGGTGTGGGCACAAAAAAGCTAAAAAGTATTATTTTGTGATTATTGCAAATGATAAGCTATGCGGCAAAGAAGAAATACTACTTATTATTAAATAAAGCATTTTATCTCCATACGTGTCAAGCTTTCATGTCATATCTCACTCTCACTCACACACACACTTCTACCTCCACACAAAAATACACTTCTTAACACAAAACAAACATGCACACACGGATGCCACATTAGCAGTCGGACACGGTCCTTCCTGCTTGAACGCTTAACTGTCGCCATGGCAACACGGTGACTTGTGTGTTTGTGTGTGCGTGCGTGCGTGTGTGTTGACACACACGCACACATGGGACATAGTAGTTAGTGGCATGTCCATTTTGGGTGCCTGTGAAGTCACTTGAAGACGAGACACTAACAGAAGGTTGACAAAATGCACTCAAGACCCCATACTTTCTCTTGTTGTCTTCTACATCTTGTTGTCTATATATATATATATATATATATATATATATATATATATATATATATATATATATATATATATATATATATATATATATATATATATATATATATATATATACATATATATATATATATATATATATATATATATATATATATATATATATATATATATAGAGCTGGGATAGGCTCCAGCACGCCCCAATGGATGGATGGATATATATTAGGGGGTTTAATGGTACACTTGGGTGTAATAATATGTTTCGGTATGGCATGTTCGGTTCGGTCCACTTGCATTCGGTTCGGTCCACTTATTAGAGCGAGCTTACGCACGGACGTTGCATGCGGGAGAAGAGAGTGGCGGCACAACAGTGAGAGCCAGAGCTCGAAGGTCCCCGCGTACACTGCGGTCTCCTATTTGGGAACATTCTGGCTTTCTTGTTCCCCATCACCGATGGGGAAAGGTGCGTTGATAAGCCCGAAAGTTGTGTGCCGACATTGCTATATAAGATGGGCGGCTATGTTGTGTAGCACGTCTAACATGTACGGCATCATCTGACTGTGAATGTTTCTGAAACGAGGGAGCAAAAACGTCAAATTTAAATAGCGAGATTTATCATATTGTAGCGTCTTCCAGGAACACGCCGTCAGACGTAGTTTAATTATCACGTTTTTATTAATCCAAGTACAACTGCTCGCGCTCTTCTTTCTCCGCTGCTCAACTCGCTTGCCCTACGATGCATTCATGAACCTCGGAAACATCACAACTCAGCAACACACAAATCCGACCACAACACAGATAACCCAATTCGTTACAATATGCTGTTGAACATTCAAAGATTTCAACGCCTAAAAAGTGTATAGTCAAGTCAAGTCAAGTCAAATGTATTTATATAGCCCTTACTCACAAGAAAGTCTCAAAGGGCTTCACGTATGCACCAGATCATATACACGACATCCCCTGATCTTAACCCCAGATTTAGCATATACAATTCCATACAGTCTTTTTAAAAAAAAATCATTATAAAAAGAATTTTAATATAGTTAGCAATAATTGTAACTGTTATTGTGTGGGGCACGGTGGTCGACTGGTTAGCACGTCCGCCTCACAGTTCAGAGGTCATGAGTTCGATCCGGCTCCGGCCTCTCTGTGTGGAGTTTGCATGTTCTCCCCTTGCCTGCGTGGGTTTTCTTCGGGTACTCCGGTTTCCTCCCACATTCCAAAAACATGCATGGTAAGTTGATTGGACTCTCTAAATTGCCCCTAGGTGTGATTGTGAGCGCGGATGTTTGTCTCTGTGTGCCCTGCGATTGGCTGGCAACCAATTCAGGGTGTCCCCCGCCCACTGCCCGAAGACAGCTGGGATAGGCTCCAGCACGCCCCGTGACACTTGTGAGGAGAAGCGGTATCGATAATGGATGGATGGATGGATGTTATTGTTTGTATTTTTTTTTATCACAAAAAGTGTATATTTGTACTATAATGACAACTTGGCTTTAACTTGAATACTTAGATGTGTCATAGGCTTTTGCTGCTGAGTGTTTAAAGATTTCAGTGTCTTAATAATTTACTAAATCAAGAGATCTTTATTGTTAGGGTATTTTTTATTCTGGTGTAATTTCTTGGAATATCACCCGAATGGTTCGCTTTTATTTATTTTTTCTAAAAGATTTACCATTTTCTTGTCATCTTTTCAAAAGAAATATATTTAAAATGGCAAAAGCAGTTAGTCCTTTTTCAAGTACCTGGTCTTATGCGTGCCTAGCAGATACCACCTGTGATGCTTATGAATCAGGTGTGTCGCGCACCTCTAACACTCCCTAGAAGATCCTTACACCATACCGTTATCTTAAACCCTAGAACCAAATCTACCTTACACCCACCCAAGATTCAATTTTACACCTTAGAACCTGCTTCATCTTACACAGCAGCACCACCCTTAAATGTATATGCTAACATTAGCTTAGCCCGTGTTTGTGCCCACAGTCTGCTCTTGTATAAAATGTAAATAAACGCAACCGGCGCGTTCAATGTGGCAAGTTTTTCCCAGTTTCATGAGGTCATAAGCACTTTGGCAGTCAAGCGGCACTAGCGGGAATTTGTTAGCATGTCGCTAGTCAAGTGTTGTTTGACTTCATGTTGGAACATGTTTCACTGACAGCTGATGGTGGTGAGCTGAACTACGTGCGTGTGTGGGTGTGTGTCTGTGTGGACAGCAACAATGGTGTCTTTATGCGACCCACTTCCTCTCCCAACTGTGACAAAACAAAACAAACATTCCACAATTTTCCACGTCGAAATCAAGCATTCCTGAACAAAACGTCATAAAGATGGAAGTACCACCATACGATTAAAACAAAAAAATAAATTCAAACCACGCCCCCTTCAAAGTCTCCTAACATTAGCCAGAAACCAATGAAGCGCAAAGAACTTTGCACTCAAGAAACACTTTCTTACATCCTGGAATCAACTTTACACCCAAGTACCTACCAGTTTTTACAGCCTAGAACCAAAAACATACCACACCTGAGAACCAATGACACCTCACTCCCTTGAACAGGGTGGGCTTCTGCAGACCTTGTTGATTATATGATTATTTGAATCAGGTGTTTTGCAGCAGGGACAGATGGAAAACAGGCAGGATAACGGCCCTTGAGGACTGGAATTGCCCAACCCTGCCCTAGAATCAAACTTGCACTTGTAAATCGAATACATCTTCACCCTAGAACCATCAATGCCTTGGAACCAAGGACTAACCTTACAAACTTGAAGCAGCACACCTTGCACACATGAGTTCACAGTAACATACAACACTTTGCACCCCAGAACCAACAACGCTTCACACTCTTAAGACAACACAACCATACACCCTAGAGCAGGGGTGCTGAAGTCCGGTCCTCAAGAGCCCCTATCCAGCCTGTCTTCCATCTCTCCCTGCATCCACCACACCTGATTCAAATGATCCAGGCATCAGCAAGCTTTGCACAAGCCTGAAAACGATTGTGATCATTTGATTCAGGTGTGTTGCAGGCAGGGAGAAATGGAAAACAGGCTGGATTGTTTTTCTTGAGTACCGGACTTGAGCACCCCTGCCCGAGAGAGAACAATGCGTTAACCTTACAACCGACAAAAGACCCAAGACCTACCACATCTTATACCTCTTAGACCCAGTGACACCTCACACCCTAAAACTGACCTTACATCCAAAAACCTAATACACATTACACCCTTGACCCGCTGAAACTTTACATTTCAAAAACTGCTTATGCGCCTGTGTATGTGTGTGAGCGTGTTGTTTTTGTGTGTGTCAGTATGTGGTGGGTCCAGAAAATCCACAACACAAGAAACATTATTTTTTCAGTGCGCCTCACCACCTGTTCTAAAAAATATGTGTGTGCGCATGTGTGTGTCTGCAAGACATAAGAAACTTCATTTTGTCACTGTGTGCGTGTGTGTTTATATTTTTGTTTGTGTGCATGTGTGTTACCACCTGCTCCAAACAACACAAGTGAAGTGGAACGGAAACCCGCCTGAGGCACACACACACGCACAATTACGTACACCCACGCACACACCTGAGAGGATTTTACAATTTCACTACGTCATCTGTCAGTCTTTTAACACGGTTTTCATGCTATTTGATTAGCAACATGTTAATGTGGTATTTACAAATTTACATACATTTGCTTAAACCTGTGAACCGAATATGCCACCAAATGTTAGCTACAGACACTACTATCACTACTAAGTTAGCCGTTAGCAAGCTAACATGCTACTATTTCATCATCATGAAAAACATGACGGGATTAAATGTGATACAAGTCTTTAAAGCAATGTCAAATACAAGTGTGTTTGTGTGTTTCGTCACAGTGACTAGTGGAAGTACAAAAAAAAAGGTCGGTATTAGTCAATGTCAGAAGTAAGTAAAAGTATTGAACCCCTCGAGGGCACCAAACAAGTTAGCGTGTGCATCGGTATCAGTGTTAGCAGGTGTTAGCCATCTGCGGAGGCGAAGGTCAGTGCACCGGCGTACCTGTAGGTGGGGTTAAAGGTCAGAAGCAGTCCAGCTGCTCTGTGTGCGTGTGCAGGAGAACACGCAAGCAGAAACTACATGTAACACAGAAGCAAAAAAAAGTAAAAAAATCAACTCTGACTTGTTTGTGCATCACATGAGGGATAATTTGACATATTTAGTGTTGCTTTCTGTTTGTCAGATGCTAACACGCCCCAACGACAACAGCTTGTTAGTCATGCATGCTAATCTTGATTTTGTCTTCAGACAAATAAAAATAAACAGTAACATTATCTTTATTTCAAGATGCAGTTCATAAATTGTATGCTAGATCAAGAAGCCATAAACGTAAATGTGCTAACAGTAAAAAAAAACACACACAGCAAGGTGTGATTCACAAATGCTAATCTTGAAGATATCTTCTTCATCTAAATTCACAAAAACAAAAAACATTGAAAAATAACTGTGCTAACAGTAGTTAACAACAGCAATGCATGTCTCCCCAATGCTAATTGTGATGTTAACGGCCTGAAAGGTCTTATATTAATGGGAGCAGTAATTGTGCTAAAAGTTGTCACATTACCAGTAGCTGTGCTAACAGTAGATGCACTAACATTAGCAACATTCGACCTACATTTACAATTGAAAATAAATTATATTAATTGATTTCCAACAGTCTATTACCTTCATTTTTTTAGCATGTTTCTTGGCTGCCCAGTTTCCAGTCATGTGTTATGTTAAATTTGTTTTGTCCAATCAGATTTCTGCTTCTATGTGATGTGTTGCCAAGTCAATGTAATCTCTTGGGCAGATTCAGAAACCCGAGTGCTGGCGTATGGCACATAGCAGCAATCACTAGTTGTATTTTTTAACCAATCAAATTTCAAATTCGCTACTTTGACTTCACAAATGACATTTTTCCGTGCTCTGATTGGCTGGTTAGAACTAACAATGTGCAGCCAATCATATTGCAGCCAGGCGTGTCCTACTCAGTGAGATTCATAATTACGCAGGTGGACTTTTCAAGAAAAAGGGGACATTGTGAGGTCATCAGAGCTGGGCACTTGACACTTTTTTGCCGGTCCGGCCGCGACCCTTCACCCTTGACCTGGGTACCCTTCCCGCCGTGAGCCCTCGCCCTTATTCCTAAAAATTATCACCCTCCGCCATGGGAGGGATGCTAACGGTAGAAGCTTTTTAAGGATCTAGCTGGCCAATTTACTATTCGAACCCGCTGTGGACACACTTCAAAATGCGCCACTAGTACTTTACTACTTACCCAACTGTGTGTGCTTACTTCCATTGCAAGCATTTGTCGTATTGTATAATTATTTGGGTCCAACAGACGACCAGAAGTCACATTCAACAAGTTATTTATTTTCCACACTTCCCTTCGTTCACGGCCTTCAAAATAAAAGCATACCAGTAAACCACTATACACAGCAGGTTTGCTACGGCGTATTTCTGGAAGTAGAAGACGCCAGATGAAGTGCATGAACTCCATCTTGATGTGGCAGCATCATACTTGAGTGCTGCGCGCAGCTTAATATACTCCCGGTCACAAGTTGTTTTGAAACAGTTAAGTTCCAAGTCGGGGGGCATCCGGAGGGTCCCACCGGTCCGGCCAAGGGACAGATTGCCCACCTCTGGAGGTCATAGGTCAACATCGCAGCCACCTGGCTGCCTTGTTTCAACCTGGAAAGTGATTTACTTGCAACTTCCAAAGCTGCTAGCTAGCTAGCTAGCTCTCACTACCCAACACTAGCTAACTCTGAGGAGCAAAAGAGGATGGATTTTGTCTATAATTAGTAAACATCTCTGGTGAGTACAATGTATTTTATGTAAAATGTTGATGTTTTTGTCATGTTATTAGATAAATATTGGTGATGAACTGATTTATTGTAGTGTAGAGATTCAGACTTGTTTGGAGGTGATGTATTGGATGGTAAAGCTTTTACTGTGTTACTTGCAGAAGAACCTAAGCATGGTGTTGCCACACTAGGAAAAAAAAGTTCAATATCACATTCTTATGTGATAAATTTCACATTTTAAGGTGATAAGATTCATGTTTTGATGCAATAAGTTTCAAATCTGAGAAGGAAGTTCCATTTTCCACAGGAAAAATACAAATAATTTAATGAAAAAAATCTATATTTTTAATTTTATTTTTAATATGTGTTTTCTTCTGAGGATGAAAAGCATTTTCATAGAAAAATAGTCAGTTTTGAGAAAAAAATTGCAACGTTATTTTCTCAGGATTCTTTTTTTAATTCTATGAGGAAAACTCACAATATTGTGAAAATCTTTACATTTTTTTAGAAAAACAATTGTAATCTTATGAGGTTCAATCTTTAGGGAGGAAAAAATAGCAAGAAGACCACACGTAGCAAGAAGACTACACTTTTTTTTTTTAAAAGCCTAATCTTATTGAAAAGTGAATTATTTTTAGAGAAAAACAACAATTTGCCTGTTGGTTAGAGTTGAGAGACTTCTTTGATACTCTCACATGGCGACCCACAAACTTGCACCGCTTTTACCATTGACACAGTCATCATTTTGTTTTCCTGACGCGCCCCTGTGCTAAAAGTCATTTAGCTGCAGGCTAATGCCGATAAAACATGGATTGACCCAAGCGAGTGAGCAAGCGAATCCACCAGCACCAAATTTGGCAGCAGCTCTGGTCACGCTAACATACTAACGGGCTAATGACACACTAAAATCAGCTGCTTCCACGCATCCTTTTCCTGAGTTAAAAACAAAAACAGTTGGTAAATCTTAAAAAAACAAACATTATTACATTATTTTATGAGAGTAAAATTGAAGTTTCTGATAAAATAATAGTAGATGTTGATTAAAGATAATAATTTTAAAAAAGCAGCCATAATCTTTCAAGAATTATTTTTTTTCTTTTTCTTTTCCTCAAATGACTTTTTTCAAACTGTAGATCGGCCAAAACTGTCTCCATGGTTATTGTATGGTAACTCCATTTTAACATATAAGCAGCCTTTCTGGATAGAATATCCAATTCAGTTTTCTAACTACACTCTTCTAATTCACAATCAGCATTTCATAGATTTGCAACGCCATTTCACCGAGGACAAATGACATCTCTTTTGCCATCCGTGTTTATGGGCTTCATCATTACACATACCTACAATTTAGTTGCAGATACCTGCTATGTGAACTATGGATATCTGTAGCAGAATTGTAGATCTAGAGCTATCTCTATCTGTTCTTCGACTAGTCACAATAAAGTTACAGATACTGTATATCTTGACATCTACAATGTTAATTCTAGATTTAATTCCTTAATTCCTGTTGTTTTGGTTTTTACAAACTAATTTTTACAGAAAAAATAATTATTGGATGTATTTGGACTTTTCTGTGCTCTTCTGCAAATAATTTTAAGCATTTGTTAGTAGAAAGCAGATATTTTTTGGTTGCTTGGTTTGACATGATGGCACTTTAACGCCGCACACAAAACAAATTTGACAAATTTAAAGACTAAGAAAACAGCTTCTATGTCAACCACACTGCACCATATTTTTATTTTGTGTTATTTTGTGAATGTTCACACTGTGCAATACCTCTGGAGCCTGCAATACTTGAATAATCCAATACTTGCATCTTTGCACATTATAGCCTTTTTTTTTAGTGGGGTATATTTGATTTCCTGTTTGCCGGTTGACATTACGCAAAGCTGGTAAGCGTTAGCACGCCAGTGTGTTGCGCGCAGGATTAGGTAGCAGACGCATTTAAGGAGCACTTTAGCCAGCTCTTAACATTTGCGTGTGCATCAACATCTGTTCGTCGCTAATCCTGCATTTGACCTCGCATCTTCATCCTTCTTTTCCTTTTTTTTTTTCTTTTCCTGAATTTGAAATTGGAAATGATTTGAGGAGCTCCCATTGTGAAGTGAAGACTAGCCGCTCAAATTCAAAAGCAGGCAAATGCATAACCAAGAAAAAGGAAGGAAGTAAAGACAGGAACAAAAATGGGGGGAATGCTGGGATTAGCATCTGGCCATAATCTGGCAGGAGGTTAGCGCAGGATTGAGGTCGCCTGTTAACTCACACATTCACATCACTCACATAACTTTTGCACTTGTACATCTTACGCAATTAAGTCAGATTTGCGTTTTCCAAAGTAATTTGTAGTGTTATGAGAATAAAGTTGTACTCTCCCAAGGAAAAAAGCAATTTGTGTGAAACTAAGGTCATAGTTTTGGGTGACAAAAGGTAGAAATTTCTTTCTTTTTTTTTACCATTTTTAATTTGAAAAAAATATAATTGGTATTTTTAAAATCGTTTTAGAAGTATTTACATGTAATTATTAATGTATGTATTATATATAATTTTAGAACAAGTCAATTTAGGGATAAGCATAAATCACAATATCGCTTTGAGAAAAGTCACAATGTTATCATGATAGTTTTAGAGCCAGTCTTTCTCTCTTTTTTTAGTGTTTGGGGAGAGGGAGAATTAGAATGTTTTCACAATTTAATGAATTGACTCTTTTGTGAGTAAATACAGTACATTTTATTAAGAGTAATTTTTTAATTGGAAACATTTCTATTTCATAGTTCATTTCTTAATGAAAGAAAATGCAGTCTTCCAACAATAAATTGGACTTTTTAAAGAACAATCATAGTATTTTTAAAATTGATTTTTTTTCCCCCTCCAAAGAAAGAAAGATCTCATATTATGGTTACAAGTAAAAAGAGTAATGTTGCAACCTAACAATAGTGAAATTGTACAATTTAAAGAAACATATGGGAAACTTTTTTGTTAAGAAAGCAAGTTGTAATCTTGAGGAAGAATAGAGGTCAAATTTTTTTCAAGACAAAGTTGTACAATATTAACTTGAAGTCTGGCATCCAAACAAGACCAAAATAAGCAAGGAAGGAAAGATGCTAAAACTCTCTGGGATTAGCATCTGAGCATAATCTGCCACAAAAATTAGCGAAGGATTGAGGTCGCAGCTTCCGTCATTTCTTCTTCTCCTTTATTTTCCTTCTTCCTCTTTTGTTGATTGTTGTGAATTTCCCAGAAGGTTTTGTGTGCAATCGCAAACTAAATCCTAGACGCAAGCTGCCAAACACAAATCAACAAAAATGTTGTGTAGTTTGTTTGTGTATGTACATGTGTGTGTTGCGTGCACATGTGCATGTTGTACATACGAACAGCAACATGATCATCCATAAATGCTTGGAGTGGAACAGCAACTACAAGAAAAGCAAGAAGTGCGTCCACATTTCATTTTCTAACAAAAAAATCTTAGCCTCAATTTACTTGAGTCCCTTTTTTGGATTTGGACTTTAACAACCAGTAACACTAAAACATTCACATGGAAACGATAAAAAAACAAAACCAAAATAATCTTATAAGAAAAAAGGCATTTTTTTCCAAGAATAGAATATTCTTTTTACAAGGTAGATTTGAAAATAACCTTATTTTACTGAGAGAATCTGTAGAGGAAAAATTAATATTTTTCTAGAATAAAGTATTATTTTTAAAGATATTTTTTTAATTGTTGTATATTTGAGATAAATTTATGAGAAAAAGCCAGATTTGTTCAAGAATAAAATAATTTATTTTTACAGTATCTTTTGTATTTATAATATTTTTAAAACATAGTTTCATTTTCGAGAAAATCTGAGAAAACCTTTTAGAATCTATATAATTTGAGGATAAATTGTATTTTTCTAGAAAAACTCTACTTTTTCAAGAAAAAAATAAGATTCCCATCTTTTAAGAATAAAGTCATATTTTTCAGGACAATAAAGTCCTAATCTTTTATGACAGTCTTTTTATGACAGAAAAAAAAGTTGAAATCCTATGCGATTATTCATACTTTTCTGTTTTCATTTGTAATCCGACCACAATGAAGCCGTATTCTAATTTTCCTAAAAATATGTTTTTTGGGTTTTTGTTAAGTTCTGTATGAAGTCGACAAACACAATCCTAGGAGAATAAAGTTTTTTTTTTAAATATTGAAAAAAAACAAGTGGAATCTTTTTTTTTCTGTGGCACCTGAAGTGTTAGCGACGTACAAAAGGTGACGACGGGGACGCTGACAAGTGACGACTGAAACACTTTGACCGTTGCAGCCGTTACCATGGCGACACTAACATGGAGGGCGTGTCGTGGCAGACATGTCAGACGCACTCACGCACACACGCACGCACACACACATTGTGTTAGCATACAGCCTGGGGTGACTGTGTGTCGCTGTGACGACAGTTTAAAAGCTTCCTTCACGCCTCCCTGCCCCGCTAGGCGATGTGTTTGCTGCAAGGCATTCTGGGTAGTTTGTGTGGAAAGATAAGCTTGTTTGGGTTTTGCGTTTGTGGAATGTGAATATTTACCTTGCGCTGCAGTTAGCATCAGATGGCTATTTAATGCTATGTAAGTGACTGGCAAAATGTGTTTGTTAGCGTATTATCTTAGGCTACATTAGCGATTACTAGGCTACTTCACATTAGTCAAGACAAAATCAGCCCCAATGTCTTGATGTGTATAGCCGGTCTTAGCCCAAGACGGCTACCTAAAGCAATGTCAGCAACTTTCAAAATATGTCATTGGCATAAGATGATATCCAGGGCCAAGTTAGCAACTAGACAAACTGCATCAATTTGCATTAAATGGCTATCTCAGGTTAAATTAGCACCCTACTAATCATCAATTATGAAACAAATAACTGTTTTTGATTGGAAAGATTGGATGCTGGGAGGTTTGGGTTTGAGGAACATGAATATTTACCTAGCGTGGCAGTTAGCATCAAGGTTTTATTGGTTAACGAAAACAAAAGAAAAACTAGAATTGAAAAAACATTTTGTCAACAAAATAAATGAGAAAATGCTTTTTTAAAATGAAATAAAATATACTACATCTTACATACAACTGATATCTAACTAACTATAATTTTCGAGAAAATATCCATTGTTTTCCTCTTATTCAATGGATATTATACCAGCTATTATATATATATCAGCTTTTGGGGTATTCAAATTAGTTTAACAGAGTCTCTGTATGGAAGAGGGCCATACCCATACTTGCCCCCCACCCCAACTTGTATCAATCAATGGCCGTGTTTGCTGTGCTCACACTTGACTGACTGATTGACTGACCCAATTGTACGTGTGCGTGCATCTTCACTAGAGCTCATTTCACGCTGCTTAAATGTTAACTTATTCAAAAGCTTCGTCCTTGTCTCTGCCAAATGCTATCTTTGCTCTTATTTGCTTAGATAGACCAATCCGACGTCAGCCGACTGTCACCGATGCTTACCCCCTGTGGCGTCGCGCCGACTGTCGGCACGTCGCGCTGGAAAAATACACCGCACCAACAGACAGCGTCGCTCTTGACACAGTATCATGCAATACTTACATTGTCAACCTTCGCTCTTGTACTTGTAAGAAGATTAAGGCCGCAAAGGCGAAATTCTCAAGGCTTTCCATCGCTTGCTGTTTATCCGTATTCGTCACTTCCTGTTCCTGCCCCACGCGCTGAGTCACTAGCTAGCAGCCAATCAGTGTGCCCAAATGTCACGACTTACGACGCCGATTCAATATGCAGAAATGCCCACCAGACACTCCCCAACGATGTTACGACGGTGTTCGCTACAGCAATTAAGATGCCGAAGTCCGACGCCCCGACGCTGGATGAGGCTTATGTTGTTATGACACACTCCACAGCTCCACGCGTGAAAAGGACAAACACACAAGAAGAATGAAAAGTCTTTTGATTGTTCGGAGTAAACGTCAACGGTGACATTTTAGCTCCACTTGGAAACAATTTTGTGACAAAGTGTGGCTGACTTTAATGACGTAATTGCGGCGACCAAGCTCACACTTTCAGGCAGCGTAAAGAGCTCATTGTAGCTCATTTTGGCCATTTAGTGTCAGTCACGCTAATGCTATGAAGCTAACTCTGACCTCAGTGCACTTTTTCTGCCACCAGAACAAATCATGACACAAAACATCAATATTTAGTCAGTTACCACATCCATGCTAACACAAAAAGCAATCAATGGTCCTAATTTCAGATAACTTAGCATCAATCACACTAACTGCACAAACAGAAAAGTAATAACCGAAATGCGGCGATGTGTTTTGAAAATTTTGCCCCTGAAGCCAGTTTGAAAGCTTGAAACTTGAAAATTGGTAAACATGTCTACCACGAGTAGACCCACAAAAAGTCTCAAGAAGCAATGCCTAAAAAGACAAAGGAAGTCTGCCAATTTGGTTCAAATCAGGCTGACTCAATTGCACCCACAAAGGTAAAAAAAACCAAAAAACAAAAAAACTGCACCCAAAGCCAACTTCACCTACAGGAGCGATATTAAGTTTGATAAACATGTTTTTTCTAATAAAAAGACCCACAAAGACTTGGGACTTGAAGCTATGCCTAAAAAGAAGCGGGGAGGCTGCCATTTTGTTTTGGAAGCGGGCATTTTTGCGGTAATTTCCAGTAATCCCTTGGATATTTTATTTTAAATTCTGCCCCCAAATCCAGTTTTACCTAGTACCATAAGATTTGGTAGACATGTCTATCATAAGTAGGCCCACCAAAAATTTTGATTTGAAGCAGACAATTTAAAACGTATCTACAGTGATTCTTTTTTAATTCAGCCACCAAATAGCTAGTTTCAATTAGCAAAATAGAACCTTGTAGGTATGTCTATCATCAGTAGATCCACAAAACCTCTCATGAAGATATGCCTGAAAATACACAGGAGGTCTGCCGTTTTGGTTTGAGCAGGCCATGTTAGGGTTTTTTTCTAGAGATCCTTGCACCCTGGAATTGTTTTTAAAAATCCATCCCCTGAAGCTAGTTTGTCTTTGCAACATGACATTTCGGAAAAATGTCGAGCAGAAGTGGACCCACAAAAACAACTCAAGAAGCCATGGCTAAAAAGACAGAGGAAGTCTGCCATTTTGCTTTGAATTGGACGTTGTACGCTCAGTTGTGCCCTACCGTATGGTTGCAAATAATTTGCATGTCAGTCATTGCCCGTGGGCGGTTCGATGACTCGCCACGAAATAGCAATCTGTGCGGTGCCAGGGTCCGTTCGTTGCAGATCGCAGCTTTAATTGCTTTCACGTTTTGTTTTTCTTCTTCTCGACACTTACAGGGAAATTGAAGCATCGAGGCCGCTCGCCCACGTTCATCTACATCAGGAGTCTTCAATCCTGTTCCTCGAGGGCCGGTGTCCTGCCTGTTTTCCATCTCTCCCTGCTACAGATATTCACCAAAGGTCCGCAGAAGCTGGATAACGATCCTGATCATTTGAATCAGGTGTGTGTTGCAGCAGGGACAGATGGAAAACAGGCAGGACACCGGCCCTCGGGGAACAGGATTGAGGATCTACATCATCTTCACTTGGACACAGTAAAGTCACTAACAAGCACTTTTCATTTGCATTCTGTTCCTCGCACGCTGCTCGTATTTGCAAGGTTAAAACGCTGCACAGCAACAACAACAAGTAGAAAACATTTACAGGGCTTGACTTCACTCTAACCTCAAAATCCCGCTTTGACCCTCTTTTGCTGGCATGCGCATCTGCGTGTACGTGTGTTCATGCGTGCGTGTGGGTAGTCTGTTGTCTCTCCTGACTCCTTTGTTTTACTGCCGCGGTATGCACTGTGTCATCACGTTGTGACTGACAGGCAGACGACTGACAATTGACAGGATGCGGAGCCGCGTGTGCGCAAGTGCGTTTGTGCATGTTTGTGTGTTTATTCAGGCTGCCGTTACTGCCTCAAATGCACTTTAAGGGCAAAAAACAAGCACATTATGCTTTTATTTATTTATTTTTGGTCCATTTCCCGGGATGCCTTTCAACTGTAACATTATTTGGCTGATTGCTTGTATGTTGTTTAATTTCTTAATGCCCAAGAGATGCCAAAAGTTCCCAGGATAAAGTTGTATTTTGGAGCAGATGTGATCTGATGGGCTTTATTGGGGCTCAAGGTTTAAGATAACTAACAGAATTACATTATATATCGCTTTTTGATGTAAAATTACAGTAATATAAGGGATCAACAATTAATGCAGTCACAAAAGTCACTAACAAAATATCCATCCATCCATTATCTGTACCGCTTATACTACTAACAAAATATTTACATATGAATATTCAAAATGTTGTTGTTTGTTGCATTGTTGGAACCAAAATTAGTCAATTTTGAGGTACAAATCATAAAAGTATTCTGACCAAATAATTACAGATATGGAAAACCTTGATCAAGACCATTAATTTTATAAGCGACTCAGTGGGGTTTGTTGCATGTCCAATTTTTTTTTTACATTGTTACTAGCAAATATTAACTTAACAGAAGTTCTAAAGTCCAGAAGCTAATCCCTTTAAAAAATGTGTCAGCTATGTATTTTACTAATGACTATGTATCCGCCAAGTATAGTGATAATTGGGGAAAAAAAATGTTGGAAAATTAAGGGTTTTTGCATTTGACATGTTTGACCTTGCTGTGACCTTGGCTTTATGCTAGTATCTTTCTTTTTTGCTGTGTCTAAAGCCCTAACCCCAAAGAGGTGATGTGGGTAATGTCAAGTGTTTCGATGCAGATTTGTGAGCGGGAGAGAACGCTGTAGAAAAAGTACAACGTAATCGATTACAGTTTGGGAAGTAACTTGGCCAACCGTGTTGACAAGCGGGTTAAGAGGACAAACATGGCCGACTCGGCTTTCTGGGTTACTTTGGACGCATCGCTCACACGTGTCCGAACACTCGCTAGAAGAGTGTTTGGAGCCTCCGGGGGCAATCGGCGGTATTGATCGCTACGCGTGTGTGAGAGTGTGTGTGTGTTAAACAGCAGAGTGTGTCGTTGGAAGCTGATTACACAAACACACGCACAAAGTGCAGGTCAGTGTGTGTGTTTGAGCGATTGTCGATGGCGCCGGCGGCATTGGCGTAGACTGACACACACACACACACGCACGACCAGAAACACACACCAGGCATGCTGTCACAGATAAATGATCGGCCCGCAGCTTGTTGGCAGAAAATTCGGTTCTATTTTCCACTTGGGGGGCTGTGCAAAGAATCGTTACATTCACGATGGTGTGCAAGCCATAAAACTTTTTTCTTTTTTTTTTTTTTGTATTGTTTTTAAGTATTTCATTTTAGTGATCCTGCATTTAAAGGGTTTTTTTGTGTTAAAAATAATTACAAAAACATTTAATTATATCAGTTTTGTATTTTTCAAATGATATTTGAATAATTGCATCTTTTAGAAATGTTTCGATTTGTAATACGCATTTGTAGCTTTTAAATTTATTTTGTGTATTTGTCACCCAGTTTTATGTTAATTCTTGGATTGTGTTTTTCTTTTTTCATTTTAATGAGCGATGTTGGATACCACTTTTTTCAGAACGATACCAGTATTAGTAGGTACTCTTTGGGCACTCACCGACACGAGTACCGATACCTGTAGCAATTTAGATATATACAATTTAATTGACAGAATGACAGAACATTGTGAACAAATCCTTTCTTTCTGACACAGATGATGATTTGTCGATGTGTCAGACTGCCGCAGTATAGCGCCGACTATTGTTGAAGGGGACTCACTCGATTTCTTTGCCTTAAGTATCGGTGGCTAGTATCGACAGTCTCTACTTTTTTTCAATCTACCTAATTTTATCCCTCAGTTATAGGTCCATCATTTTATTTATTTATTTTTATTTATTTTATTTATTTTAAATTGCAATTTTGAAAGTACATGTTGACGTTTCCTCATTTGTTGTTGGTGAGGCTTTTACTTTGAAAGTGCAATGTTAGATGCTGGTGAGTTCAAAGGCCTTCAAGCGTGTGCGTCCAAAAGCAAGTTTAGAGACTTGCAGCAAATTGAATCAAAGTCTTCCTGCCAGGGGTCAAAGGGGAGACTTGCGCACGTGGTGCTGGTTATCCCCTGGTTACCGCGGCGACCAGGTGGAGACTGATTGATGAGGCTCTTTTTATCCCGCTAATGGACAGGAAGTGACCACCCGCAACCTCTGAACTCAATCACGCACGCACTCTACCACCCGACACAGCATGCTGGAATAACCACACACAGCAGCTCACTTTCATCTTCCCCTCACGTTTGCCAGCCAGGCAGGACAGGAATTTTTTTTGTCGGCACTTTTGCATCTTGCATCTGACTGAAGAGGTTGCGCGGAACAAAAGATGCCGATTGGCGGCGCCGGAAAGTCTGAATGCGACGTGTCCTGTTTTCTATTGGCTTAATCCAACATAGTCTTCGGTTTACCGGTTGAATTAATTTTCTATTTGTGAGGCGGTTGTCAGTGAGGACCACACGAATATGCAACAACAGCAGGAAAAGTGTGGGAGTTGAACCTTTTCATTGGGAAAAGTGTGGGTGCTACGTAGTTTTACAATAGTTTACAGTTTTTTTTTATTAGGTTTTGACTTGATTTTTAAATTTAGTTAGTTTCAATTAGTTTTCTAAGCCAGTTTGTTCGTTTTTTTTTTTGTTTTTTTTAATGCTTTGTTTTAGTTTAGGTTTTTAGTAGTTTCAGTATTAGTTTTAGTTTTTTTTCTGTAATATATGGAAGTATTGTAAAGTATACTACACAATTTTCAAATGAGAAATGCTTCTTCTGTACAGATGTACAGCAATGTCCAAATAAATACAAGATGAAGTTTGAGTTAATTTTGTAAAAGCATTTTAATTTTTGTATATATTGTCAGCCTCTTAAAATAATTTTAACAAAATGTATTTTGTTCTCTTAAACACCACCTCTGGTAAAGTCGGCTGCATCCTTAGTTCAACAGATCATTCAATTTTACACCTGAAATTAAATTATTAATACATCTAAGATCAGAGTCAGAATATGGTTGAGCTTTAAGCGTTTTCTGGAGAAACAGAAAAAATGACTCAGGCGGTTATTTTAAGACAGTGATGATATTTAGGCCAGCGTGTTTGTTGACGAGCTGTCAATTTGGGAAAGTCGTCCAATGAAGACGAGGAAGCGGAGCAGAATTGAAACAATAAATAAAATGGGAAAAGTGAAGAAATGTCAATAATGAAGCTCAGGTAATTGCCAAACTCAACTGCTGGCTAATTAGCTCCTTTAAACTATAAACTGGAAGCGTGCAAATAAATTAGTGTAATTGTTGGCAGAATTAGCGTGTGCATGCATGTGTGCTACCTTTGACTGATTACCTAATTAGCCAAAAGCACAATTGGATAAAATGAAAGACATTATAAATGTGAAGTGTGAATGATACAATCTGTAGTGGTATAGTGGTGGCGGCCCATTCTGCAGACACGTGCTGTCTTTAATGAGGCAGTGGGAAGGCCGCGGGGTCAAAGGTCACACTTTTGTGGATTCCTGTCTGCAGCCAAGGGGTGAAAGGTCGTCAGGCGGCACACAGCTGAGACGACACAGACAGATTTGTCAGAGTTGTGCGAGCGGGACTCCTTATTGGCCTTTTTGCTTCTTTCTCCTGAACATAAGAATCCATTCAAGTCAAAATTAAGAACACAGGCAATTGGAAATATTGCTTTTCATGACACATTTGGATTCCAAATCATTTATGAAACAAATGATATATTCGTGGCTATGTTTACATAGACACATTTATTGGGATTAAAGGCCTGATCAGAATAAAAATGCTTCATGTGATCACCCCATTCGGAATATTCTGACCCCATCAAGCCCATTCCGATCAAGATTTTATCCCGAACGAGAGAGGTAGTTGATGTCGATTGTTAATCCAATCGGCGCACATGAAAACACGTATTCGGAACAAATCGTCTTTACCGTGCATGTCTGTGATGTCAGTGTACGGCTTTCTGTTATTCCCGCAAGCTAGTAGAAGCAGAGTGAGCGAAAGGCATGGTGGGCGCAAGACTTTTTTTTTTTTTGTCAAGATGGTGGATGGCCTGTGTGTCCGGCGACCCTCTTAACAATCCGGTTATTTTTGTATTTTTTTTATTTATTATATTGTTTGTAAAGTGCTTTGTTACAGCTCTAGCTGTTATGAAATGTGCTATATAAATAAACTTGTATTGTACTGTATTATATTGTACATTTGCAGCTCCATTAGGAAGTGTTAACTTGACATAACAGCGCAACCGGGAAAAATATGCGAAATAACGCTAACGTTTAAAGTAGAAGTGCACGGAGCGATGTTTTGTTGACACGGAAGTTGCTACGGCTTCTTCTTCATCTACTACTACTTCCGGTATATTTGGCCATTCTGCGCATGTCAAAATAATTCGTTCTGCTCGAAAGTCTGATGCGTGAACACGCGAGTCCTAATCAAATCAATATTTTTAGTGTCCATGAAAACAGTGCATCGATCATAATTTTTATTCGAACTCTGATCGGATTAAAGACATTTTGTCCATGTAAACATAGCCAATGACATTTTCTGAGCGTGTGTGCTGGGATCAGGGGTGCCTCAATTTTGCCTGGATGTGTGCTGTTTGGATGATGTGGGACACACGGCGGCTGGGAGAGAAGAAAAAAACGAGCTTCCTGCTGGGTGTCGGGATGTTTGAGTGCAAAGTGACACAATGGCTTTCAGCTCTGACCCTCACAAGCTGACCGCCGAGGTCACGCAAACAGGAAACCGCATGGAAATGACGACCACATGCGTTCACCTCATTCATTTACTTATCGGCTGCTTACACTGGCCTGAGTGACTTCCTCGCTGACTTTCTCGTCATCTAGCTAGCTAGCAAGCCATCTGAAGTGTGGTGACAAAAAAATATTTCACTCTCAACTTGAACTGGCTGAGCACTTTGCAAAGTCCGCCAACACAGCTGAGAGAGAGAGAAAGACAAGAACGCAGTAAAAGTTGATTCGATTGCAAATAAATGTACTCAATGTGCAAAAGACACAGATTCAACGATTGGATCATTTTTCAGGTGGACAGTACAGCCAGACTTTGTGGCGGATAACTCCCTAATTATCTATTTGCTCATTACTCACTGTGGTGTTTGTGGAAAAAAATAGTGTCCTACTCCATTAGATAAACAGCTTCTCCTTGGCTGAGTTCTTTGCACAGTCCAACAAGTGTGACTGGCTAAGATTGAGTCAAGATGGCTGCCACTGTTGTCGGTGGTAAAAGTTGTTTTGATTGTTACTAAATAGATTCAGATATACAAAAAAAAAAACGATTTCATGTTTTTCAGGAATATCGGACAACAAAATGTGAATACATAATGGATTGTTTATTTCCTCATGTGATGTTTAACAAAAACACTTAACAGCTACAGTACTGTTAAAATTTATTATATTCCTCCCATTGGCAGGACCCTTTGGCACAGTCAACCAACACAGCTTATGGTTGGCCAAAATAGAACCAGTATGGCAGCCCATTTGAGATGAGGCAAAAGTTATTTTGATTTCAAACAAACAAAGATGGTCATAAAATGTTGCAGTAAATAACACCTAATTCTATCGTGGATTATAAATTGCCTGGGAGGATTTATTCTATGGACGACCAAGCGGTGTGTTGCAGTTTGAAAGTAAGTCAACATAGCAATCAGTTAGACAATGTTAATGTCGGACAGACGAGTGGCTGCGGCCACGGGAGGTCAGAAAAAGAAAAGGAAAAAAGGTCCACTTTTACGCCACAGACATGGAAATGTCTCCACTCACCCCCCCCCCCCCCACCCCGCCCAAATGGCTCCTTTTGTGCTCAAGCATTTGTTTATCAACAGGAGACCTCCCTCCAACTCCTCCCACAATCATCCGATTCAAAAATAATAGCAGCTTTTACACCTCTTGCTTTGTGAGTACTACATCTAAATAGTAACATTAGTCATTTGGAATGTATACATGACAATATATACATGTATGTGTTGAGTAGTTACTGCTTTTCATTGAAGGGGTGAACAGGTGAAGCAGCAGGGGAGCACTTGACTGCCTCATCTTCATCACCCTCCTCTTCGTCCTCAGCAGGGGTGACACAGGGTACAAAAAAGAAAAGAGAAAAAAAAAAAAAAGGGACCGGGCAGACCAGAGCAGCTTTACGAGTTTCTCCTTTCAGGGGGAGGAAGAGGCCAACTGTGAACAATGGAGCTTCACTTGAAAGCACACACGTAAAAGACTCTGTGGCGTACCTTGGACTTACCCGACTTGATCCACCTCTGAATGCCACCACAAAGCATTAATATTATATAAAAAGGCAATTTAACAGCAGACATCTGTGCCTCGTGCATCATCTGGAGTAGTTCACAATCAAAATTGAGTGTCGAATATGATGAAAATGCAAATAAAATCACACGGACTGGAGATATAAATGGATTCATGCGGGCAGATCGCTAGAAAAGAAAAAAGCAGCCCCATTGTAGCTATAGCCGACGTTTCACGGGCCGGTAATACTGATTGTGAAAGACCAGGGCAGCTTTGATTGACATGGCAACACAAAGAAGCTCAAATCTGATTGGACAAATATAAGATAGAGTCCACATGAACTGCATGCAGTGCAGCCATTAACACAAGTTCATGGAAGAACTACTAGAATTTAGCTTGTAAATGTATGACATGCTTCTGATGATGTTTAGGCCTGGCTTGTGTGTGCGTGTGTGCATGTGTGTCTGACGTTGCATGTTTGAATGTAAACAAAGGCAGATGTCATGCTTGTCAACAAACAAAGTATTTCTGCGCGGGCATTAGCCATGTTATTGTACATGCTAATGCATAAATACACACACAGTCACACACAAACACTCCCCCAAACTCCAACACAAACCAGCACCCATGTTGGTAACTAGTTTTTCAGATTTGTCATTATTTTTTTTAAACTCCACTTTCGCCGACAATAAAGGCAGTGGAACCTCAGGTTTCGTGCTAAATCTGTTCCAGAAAGTCTGGCTAAAACTGAATCACACAAAATCCAAAGCAATATTTCTCACAGGAAACAATGTAAATCCAGTTAATCTATTCTAGACACAGAAAAATATGAACAAAATTGCTGTCACTATAACTTTAAATACAAGAACAGTGTGAAATAAGTATAAATGACTAATTAACTGTGTCATGTCAGTTTTTGTTGATTATGGCGGCGCCATGTGAAGAAAAGCGGTAGTGTTTTGACAAAAATCAACCACATTACCATCCGTGCCAGCGCGTAGAGTTTGTGAAATCCTGAGCCGTCCTTATAGCGAAAGGAGGAAGTGAGTATGCCGTAAAGCAATTCAGAACATTTGTATATTTTTGGTGTGCCAGGGTAGATCCCATCCTCCTCAAAGTTGTTTTGTGCCAGGCAAAAACGATACAGGCCCCCTCAGGGCATGAAGTCCCATTCAACTACTGTACTTGTAAGTCAATGTTTCATCAAAAGAGTTGTGAAAACATTTTATGAAGGTCGATTTCTTGCTCAGTGCTCCTTTAAGTGTTAAGTGGATATATGAACATTTAAAATCCCCTCTAGCTTTTTTTTTTTTTTTGTCAAGACAATAACAAGCCTCATGGTCTGCGTTGGAAAAATTGCCGAACGGACATCATGCACTGTATACGTAATAAATCCAGAAAATTATGAATAAAAATGTTTTACTTATCTAACTAACATTTTGGTATAATATAGGTGAAATGCTTAAAACATAGTATTTTTTGTTTACTTGCGCATATGCAAGTCAATTGGCAATGTGGGAAAAGTGTTACATTTTTAGCATTTAGCCCATTTAGCCCGTTTAGTTCAAACATATTTATGTTGGTTCAAACATATTCAATACATTCAAACGTACTTGCAAATACGTTTGAACGTTCTTGCAAAGATGTTCGAATGTACTTGCGAATATGTTTGAACATAACTGCAAATACATTTGAATGTACATTTGAATGTATTTGCCAGTCAAAAATGTTTACTCCTCGTTGGCATTCCCACAATTGCGTAATGGACGCCTAGCATTAGTTGCCTTTCGGGATTTGCAAATTCACCTATTTGGGGAATTTTTGGAACCGACCCTTTGTTAGTAGCTGTAAAACCTTACCTTTTTACTGTTTCGATGCTCAGGCCATCTGAAGGAAGTGACTTAAGGAACTTTGTTTACACAAAAGTAGTCCTATGGTGCCATTTTACGACAGGTAGGCATTGGCAATGACCAACCATTTTAGTGGGCCATCAATTATCTGTGGATTTTTGCGAACCACGCTGAAAGACAGAAGTTCACTGGGTAATGTAATGCAAAAAAAAGCTTTCCTAGCCACTATTTATGGATATACGATATTTGAGAATAAAGAACGTATACAACATAATCCATAAAAAAGAAAAAGCTGAACTGTTTGATATTGGTTGACATCACACATAGCGTGTACAATTTTATGTGATGTTTGCCTCATTCTTCAAAGTTTCTTCTTCTCCCTCATACACACACATACACACACACACACCCACGCACATAGAAAAACACACCCTATACGCACACACAAACTCTGCCGGATTGTCGGTCCGCGTCTAATTTTAGCCGGTGTTCGATCCTCGCAGCTTGTGGCGCAGTCAATAGGATCCTGCGTTAGCCTTCGGACATCTTGTCTGAATTTGATTCTCACACTTCCTCCTCTTCCTTTTCCTCTTCGTCAACATCATCTTCCTCTTCCCGTTTTTGTTCCTGGGGTGTATTTGAGATGAGAAAAGCTCTTGGGTTTAATATCATCCACTATTTCTTTTGCAGGGTTACAAGGGCAGGTTATAGTTGAGCACAAATATCCAGAAATAGCCCGAGGTCCTCTGCTAGAACATGGTCGATATATTTCTTTTGCTTTTATGTTCATGCTTTACTTGCGTTCACTTTTGTTGGCTTTCATTGTTGATCCACTCTCATGGATGAGTAGATTGAACCGAACTTCATTGAGTACAAGTGCAAATATTTTACATTTTCTTGAATAAAAAAAAATCGAATTCCCGATGTTAAAGGGGAGTTTGCCATTTTTTTTTTTTTTTTAAAGAAACCACCACGCCTACCGAAGAACAACCCATCAGAGACAGAATGCATAACTGACAAGGTATCAATAATTTGCTGTACAGCCTGTTAGCTTTGCTGGAACTCTTTTGGAATATTCGCAAGGGCCTGACTAATCAATTGGATGGCCAATGAAATTGGCCAATATTAGCTGTTTTCAAAATGTTTGTATTTATTATATATCTTTTTCAATTAATCGAATGGTTATCTGAAAATTTTCTACCAAACATCAGAATTGGCATCGGCCTAAAATAAAATTCTTATCGATCAGAACCTACTTGTGACACAAATTTCAATTACAGTAACACAATGACAGATAATTGAACAAAGACCTTTCTTTCTTTCTGACACGGATGATGATTTGCCTTAAATAGCATGGCAGTTATCGGCAGCATTCGCCACAACCCGATAAATTGAAATAACACTGAAAAAAAACGATGTGTTGAATCTACTCACTATTATTTCGTCAATTGGTTGCACGAAATACAATCATCTGGATCCAGATACATTTATTTAGTAGATGTATAATCTACTTGAAAAGTGTATCTGAATCCAGATGATTATATTTCGTGCAACAAAAACCTTTTTCAGTGAAGGCCGGTATTGTGGGCATGACTCTGTCCCACAGTAATTTCAGCTGTTACTCTCTTTTAAAAAACCTTTTTGCCCCGCTGCCTCCTTAGTGAGGTACAACCATATTTTTACACAACATTTTCCTCCAGTTTGTGACTCTGAAGCCATTTTGTGGGTCCTTTTTAAAACATCAATAAAAATGACAGTAAATAGACAACATGTCTGCTGCCACCAATACGTTTTGTTTGTTGTGTGCGCTTGTGTGCGTGCATGTGTGTATGACAATCATCCCCTCATACACACACACGTCCCAGCACACACACTGACATATAGCTACCATTTTATACGTACATCCTTTTATCTGTCAGTGGGTAGTGAAGCAGAACAGCTTCCTTATGTGTGTGTGCGCGCCCGTATCACTTCTCTCACACATACACAAAATTAATTTTCAACATGGCTGCTTTTTTTTTTACAGCCGCGCGTGCATGTGTGCGCGAGCTGCCGTCAATACTAATTTGGTACGGGAGAAAACAAATGTATTTAATCCCTGCTTGTCTTGTCCTGTTTCCCTCTTTACTCCCTTGCTCCCTCCCTCTAGTTCCCTTCTTCCCCCCCCCCCCCCCCCCCTCCCCCCACTTTGTTTCTCTCCCCGCCCCACGTGGAGGGATGATAGCCATTAGGGCTGCAAAGGGAATTTTAATGCAACGCCGGCCTCGGCGCAAGAGGGATGAGCGTTTAAAACACACTGACGGTTACAAAGGGGGGAGAGGATGTATCCTTTACATGCAAGCATGCTTGCAAACGCACACACGAAAACTCACACAAAGTAAGAAGCTTTTTTTTTTTTTTTTTTTTTTTATAAACTAAGGATTAGAAAATGCCCACTTGTTTTGGAATCAAAATAAATTGTCAGAAAGATAAATACTCAAGTTAAGTACAGATACCAGAAACATGGACTTAAGTACAGTCACAAAGTATGACTTAACTCAATTGTACACGCACGCATGGCCAAACCAGTCAATCTGGTATGACAGGAAATCAGTCGTCGGTTTGTTTCGTGTCCGTGTCGCGTTCAGGTGGAGTGGGAGAGCAGGACATTGAGGCATCGCCATGGTTACCGCTTGAAAGTGCCCTTGTCATCCTAGGGCCCAACCAATATCCAATTTTGAGACTGAATCCGATTCCGATATTTGGCAGAAAAAAAAATTCTGATAATCAATTAATCAGCCGATTATTTTAATAAATGAAATAACAAATACAATTACTTATTTTTTTGGTCTCTTAACGCTTACAACAACAAAGATATGAATAGCAGGCAGAGCATTTGACTGGTTTACAAGACATTGTCCTTTACAATTTGTCCTTTATAATTTTCAAATACATCACTTTAGATTGAGGCCATTAATATATGCAGGTCATAAGCAATCTAATGCGTGAAGTTACTTGCAAAACATGATTGATGCATGATGCCCTTCAACGTTCAATCACATTTCTTCGCCTCCATTCTTTTCTTTGCCATGAAGTGATGACTTCAAAATAAAAAATAGACATGCTTCTCACGTCAGAACATGTCATCTTTGACAGAGTTACATTTTGAAATATATGATGCACTCAGAGAGAGTTCAACTGAAACCTGAGAAACATTCAACACTACGAACGCACAGGAAGCATGAATACAAATCTCAGTGGGTATGGGCCCAATGGGCATCTTAAGTGGAGAAAGACGTAATTCAAAAAGAATACAAAGAATAAGAATTCCGTCAGCCATGTCCTTTACTTCCGACCCATACTTACTGAACGGCATTTTCTGTTTCATAAAAAATATTAGATCAGTGTTTGAATCTAAAAAACTCTGGCAGATTGTTAATATTTTGAAAAGATCATTACGCTAGTCCATCTTGCTTTCACGTACATCGACGTCATGCAACGTTAGCTCCTTTATACTTTCATCCGATAGTTGCCAAAACATGTTTTTCTTTGTTGGCATGGCAACACACAATATATACGTCATACAGAAAGCTACTTTTCCTGCTTTCTTCTGTGTTGAAGTTTTATGTAAATGGCACCAATGGAATGTGATGGAGTTGATCCAAAAATGTTTATAGGTGTACGAGAGGCAGGATTGCTATCTGTGTGAAAGTATACATTTGGGGAATTAGGGCCCCGCTTGATCTGGGAAATTTGTCTTGGGAAGTTTTCCGACAAATCAATCAATCGATCACATTTTATTTATATAGCACTTTTCATACATAAAAATACAACTCAAAGTGCTGTAATACATCCAAAACACAATATAAAAAGAAGACACGTTCAAATGGCACTGATGCAGAATGGGGAGACAAGCTGGCAATTTCCGTTTGCAAAATTAGTTTGTGCATCCAATTGTCTTAGTTTTGTTCAAAGCTTCTGTTTCGCCTTGAAAAGGCGGCAGATGCCTTCAACGCACCACCCGGCACCTTTCACACGGGGAAACCTGTCAGCTTTGATGGATCATGGGGAAAAGCACTAATTATAGGCCACTGGCAGGTTTGTCCACATTGTGACCGACTGAGAGTTCCATATCGATTCTGGCCAGTTAGCTTAGCTTAGCATCACCTGTTGATTCATCACTCAGGGAGCGAGAGGAATGTGAGCAGACCAGAATGAACTCTCGCAGTTTCGCAATGACTCATGCCGGCCATCAATCTGTGTGTGCGTGGTCATCTGATTCCAGCTCATCCAGGTGATGAGATTGTATTGCATGCACTTCCCGTGCAAAGGGCGTTTCAGTTGAAATATCATCGGCGCTCTCGGGTTTCATAGCGCACCGACGCGTCTTGTTACTTGATCACATTTTTACTCTGAAAGGTTTCTTCCTCTCTACACTCAACCATCCATGCATACATTGGTTTATTGATTTAGCGATTGATTCCGCTGTCTAATGTGTTTTAGCGTTTGTCATGTCAACGGGAGAAGCAGTGTTGTTTTGATTGGCTTGTCTCCTTTAAATGATGTCACAATTGTGTGCCGCTTTCTCAGGAATACTTTTATTTAGCCAACAAACCCTAAATTTAGGTCCAAACCTATCCCAACCTCTAACCCCTAACCCGTAGCATGAACCCTAACCCCTAAACCTGGCCCCAACCCTATTCTAACTCCTAATCCTGATCCTAACCCAAGCCCTAAACTCTAAACCCTAACACTGATACCCTAAACCAGGGGTCACCAACATGACCCTAGACACTAGTCCTTTCCCAAGTCCCAATACTTTACCAATACAATACCTAACCCTAACCCTAAACCTAACCTCTAACCCTAAATCTATAAATCTTGATCCAATCCCAAACCTAACCTTCAACCGAAACAGTTTTTTCAGGAACGTCTAATTTGTAAACATACTCAAGAGTCTGCGACTCATTCCCAAGTACGGCTATGTTATATATCGTTGTATTCTTTACAGTACAGTGGTACCTCTACTTACGAACATCTATTCATACGAAATTTTCAAGTTACAAAACGCGTCAACAGGAAAATATTGCCTCTTGTTACGAAAGAAATTTCAGGATACGAAAGGTAAAAATACAGCATGGGCTGCTACTCACAGCTCCGGAGTTTCCTGAATGCAACATACTCATAGCTGCTCTGCCATTGGCTATTACCTAGCATCTTCCTTGCATCCCATTGGCTAAGAGGGACCTCTACCGTATATGTCTATGTGTGTAGATAGACAGGTAGATAGATATATATGTGTTAAATGTCTATGCAGAGTCCTCATCCTCATCATTCGCCCCTCGGGCCATGAGGTCTTCCGATAGTTTTACGTGAATTAGAAACGAGAAAAAGAAAAAAAGGAGAAAATCGTTTTTTTTGTCCATACAAACATAGCAAGAGATAATAGAAAAGTATGAAAAAGGGATGCGTTTGGTTGATCTCACCAAAGAATATGACCGTAATGTATCGACAGTCGCCACGTTATTAAATTAGTTGTTAACAAAACGCCAAAAAACACTTCTGAGAGAGAACATGAACCAAAGAGGGCAAAAAGCGATGAGGACAGCAATTAAAAGGTAAACGACCATAATTTTCATTCTTTACTCTATTCTTTGTTTTTTACATTATGCACAACTGTCATTTATTGTGCAATAATCTTATTGTAACATGTATTTGTTAGATGTTTTGATGCATTTTTCTGCTTTATAAACATTTATGTCTGAATATTGGTCGGCTTGGAACGGATTAGGGCATTTACATGGAAAACGCGTCCCTACTTACAAAATTTTCTACTTAAGAAATTTCTTCCAGAACCAATTAATTTCGTACGTAGAGGTACCACTGTACTGTACTTACTTTTGTGGCTTCTGATTGGCTGAATGCCATTTTGACAGGCAGCTAATGTGAAGCCCATCGTTTGTTGGCTTTGTTTCCGCTTCAAAATACAATGTACACCAGGGCTTCCCCCCCAAAGACCAGTCGTTGAAAACAACTTATTGTTATCGCAGCGTGTAACGTAACCTCTGGAGGAGCACATTGACTGCATCGTCCACTCGCAACTTGCTTTTCTTTTCCGCCTCTTGCGTCCCTGTCATGTCTCTACGATTCACTTTATGTCTCACACACACGCACAGGTCAAATGACAGCAAGGCATGTCGACGAGTGGAAAACCTCTGTTTAAAGAAACCAAATGTGTCCTTGAATTTGATAAAAATGCCATTTTAGCACTTTCCGCCGTGACACTTGAAACATTTCTTGACAGCAGTGACGAGTCAGCGAATCGGCACGAGCCGCTTCTCCCGGGTGTGTGTGTGTGTGTGTGTGTGTGTGTGTGTGTGTGTATGCGTGTATTCACTCACATAGCCAAAAATGGCACTTATGAATCAACTGTGTCTGTGCGTGTGCGCGTGTGTGTGAAATTGAATGTTGGCCAGTCAAAGGCTGCAATGTGATTGGATTACATCAGGATTTCGCAAACTTTGGCTGGATTTACACCAAGCTCCAAGTGACACACTTCACATCATTTTCTCAAGTGGCACAATTGTGATGTGCGTCATGTCAGCATGAAGAGAAAAAAAAAAAGCTGAGGGAAATCAAATGGGCCTTTTTCAAATGTGGGTGAAAATCGGATCAGATCTCTATGGTCTCTATGTTAGAGCAGCATAGAACATGAAATATGTAAATATGCTACATTGGAGGAGTAGGAAATATGATATGAATATGTTACATTAGATCTGGCGGAAAGAAAAAAAGTTTGTTTGTATTTTTTTTTTCATTCTTTAGTAATTAGCAGTCTCGGTTTCACCAAAAGCACAGATTTCTGACCCAAAAAGTGGAGAAAACCAGCCTCATCAATCAATGTCAATCAAAGCGGTCACTTGGAAGCAAATGTTTTCTTATTTTTGCATTTTTGGCCCAATCAAACAATAAAACAACACAAGCAAGACTGAGAAAGGGCTTCTAATGGCAAAATAATGATTTTTGTCCCAAATTTCAGCGATTTTTTTTCATTTATTTTTTCACGTGTTCGCCTGCTGGCACAAAAGCAAATCGTAATAGCATCAGTCTATGTTCTGCTTGACATCTTTCTTTTAAAAAAAAAAAAAAAAAAAGAAAAAAAAGGAAATTTTCAATTTCAAATTGACAGTTTGGTCTATAACATGGATCAGAAAATCAGCCAAAATGTGGATTATTGTTTTCCGAAGCAGTTGTTTGCAAACATCTTATTTTGGAAAAACATGAAGCCAACCAGTCTGCTTTCATGAAGGAGAGGAAAAATCCAGCCTGTTTTAGATGTCTCCCTCCTCCAACACACAAATCTGATAATGATCCAGGTCATTTCAATCAGGTCTGTTGGAGGAGGGAAAACATCTAAAACATGCAGGATAGCACCCCTCGAGTACCAGAGTTGCCCACCCCTGCTGAAGAGGCCACACACTAACTAATAATCTCGCCTTTTTCTTCATTTGAGCGTTTCATGCGTACCGGTCGTGGTTGTGAACACGAGCGTGTGTGGGGGAGGGGTTTGCCGGCTGCGGCATGAACACGAAGCGTTTAACGCGGCGCCTGCGCGCCGTCCCGCCGTCCTTCGCGCCGTGTCGGGCAGGCAGCTAAGTGACGAGCAGAATTTCAAAGAGGACGCACACAAATTGACTGTCAGCGAGCTGTGAATGACACCTTCATCCACATCCGCACACACACACACACTTACACGCGTGTGCGCGTATGCACGTGCACACACGCACTAACCTCCCTCCCCTCTATGGTGTGGCCATGTTTGGTGGTTCCCAGCAGGTAAATGTGTGGAGTCAAAGGTCGGCGTGAGCAAACAGGCTAATATTGACACGAGGCCGGAGAGAACGCCACGCACACACAAATGCACCCACACGCATATACACACAAACACACACACATTTTCGACCAATCCAAAGGCTCCCTGCTCATTCTTGCCCTCAGAGGGTGAGCGAGGACTAGCGAGTCATCGCTTTTTTTCCCGCCTTGCGCTGCGAACCTACAACCCTTCTCTACACTCTAAAAACTGTTCGGTCAAAATCAAGACAATTTGGGTCAAAAAGTGGCCAATCCTCTACTTTGGCCAATTAGACCCATCTGTGTCTTTTTTTTTTTTTTTTTTTTTTTTTTTTTACAAAATGAACCAGAAAGTGACATCGTTGAAAACTGTTTGCCATCATTTGTAAATAAACTGCTAAAACCATTGTTAAAAACAAAATGGAGGAGGTTGTCTATATAGTTGCTGCCACCAGCTAGCGCACTTGTTTATCCACGTCGACCTGATGTTGATGTTGACCAGTCCAGGGTGTACCCCGCCTCTATCCCAAAGTCACCCGGGACAGATTCTCGCAGGACAAGCGCTATAGAAAATAGATGATCCTCGCAATCGTTCTTGAGGATTCTTTTTCAATGACAGGATGCATCTACATCCTGGAGCACCCCGTCCCGTTGATCCAAGGATATGCAGGATGTGATGTCATCACTTCCTGTGCTCTGATGTGGGAGGAGGGGGACACTTTCAGGAAGTGCGTGGGCGACATGGTGCGATGCCTAAACACCTCCCCCAGGGAATACATATATACACATACACACATATTGTCAAGCAGGAAGGAACAAGTCAACAATGGATGAGCAACAAAAGCGAGACAGGAGGAAAAAACATGTGCTCCCTCCTGTCCCGCTGTAGGGGGAATCCCTGGAAGTCACAATGACCTTACACACACTCACACTCTCTCACCCACACAATCTCTTGAATACACGTGCATAAACACAAACACACTCTGTCTCACACATGCACACGCTCACGCGTGCACACACTCTCACTCGCAATCTCACGCACACTCTATCCGTCACAAACATTTACACTCATACATATCCACTCTCAATGAATGTTTACGTGCATTCAAAATTCGGATTAAGGTCAAAATTCCGATTTCTGAAACATTCGGAAAAAGCCGTTTACACACGTGAGTGGGCAGGAGCACGCCCGCATTTGAATAAACCGATTGAAACGGCGACGCACGGACGTCATGACGCAAATGGGCATCATTTCCGCTTTTTACTTGCTACCGTCGATGAAACATTATATTCATGTCACTCACCACAGGAATAAAGCAGTCGGTTTCCCCCGCGTTCCAAAAGTGTGCCGCTGTGTTACCCCTCTGAGTTTCGCCGTGGTCGTTTACCTCTCGGCTCGTGTATTTCCGGCGAGTTGCGCGCCAGACATGCGGACTTATACGCACGTATATATGTGTCTGTATTACACACTGTGTCATTTTTGCCAGAGAGACAGAAAATAATGTGAAAACGCCGCAAAGGAATCATTGTGTCCAAGGCTCGCTACGGCGAGGATGTCGCGCTGACAAGCACTTCCTCTACTACAAAGACCAAGAATCTTTGCGGTTGAGCATGCCGTGCATTTGGAATATTCCCACTGCCTTATACATGCACATCTATTGTAAAGGGAGTAACCAAGGCATGATATTCCGAATTTTAAAAACCCTAATTAGTGCATATTCGGGTTATTGCACGCATTTACATGGCTTTTTTTTTTATAAAAAATGTCTTTTTAAAAGGTTTATTGGCTGCATGTAAACGTAGCCATTATCTCTCATGCCCACTGACCCTTACGTCATTCACACTCTCACACATGCACTCAGGTGCAGACTTAACAACTCACTCATTCTCTCTCTCTCTCTCTTTCTCTCTCTCTCTCTGTCTCTCCGCCCATCTGTGTGTGACTAACAGTGATAGACACACACACACATATGCACACATGACATACATGAATGCACACACCTACTTGCAGACGCTAACAAACATACTCACACACTTGCACATCACTCTCTCACCACACATACATACTCTGGCACATACACGCTCACACATACTCTCTCTCACACACACACACACTCCCTCTCACTCACTTACATTCAGACATAGTCACGCACACTCTTGCACAGCACTCACTCACTCACTCACTCACTCACTCACTCACTCACTCATCCTTAGGACAAGCGTTAAGTTGACTCCACCTAATGCCTGCTGCGTCTTTTTGCTCGGCGCACATCCGCAGCCTTCTATCGATGCCGGTTTCTTGAACAGACGGATGAATGGTCCCGCATGGTGTGGAATCAGGCTGATGGGACGTTTGGCTCGCGGCAAATTTTCCCGCGCCAACTTTTTAATGTATTTATTTATTGCGCTTATTGTTGAGTGTGGGGGGGGGGCTTGCTGCGCCCGCGCGTCACTATCTGGCAGAATCAGACAGAATGCTTCTTCCGCATCGGTCGCTTGCCGGTCCATCCGTCTTATTGATGAGCTGCTGGGGCCGCCGCCAGCTGGCGGCTGCAGGTAGCACACCACATTGGAAATAAAATAAATGAATAAAAATAAATAAATAAATGAAAAAGCACCGCACCAATGCACCCCAACGACAGTTATAACCCCACCCATAGACTCCGCGTATTATTTGATGCGACGTTTATGATGTTGGTTTGGGTAATGTGGTGCTGCACCTTCTGTATTCCCTCAACAAAAATAGCCACATCAAAAACGTCTCAGAGATATTCCTAAAACGGCATTTTTAATGTTATTGTAAGCTGTTTTGTTTGAAAATTAACACATCACTTTAAGATTGGAACATGAAAAATCTGTAGGCTACTTAATAAAACACACAAACAAACGAAAAAAATCGACAGACCAATCGATTATCAAAATTATTGTTAATTGCAGCCATATTGTGATGTCACACTGGCAACATAAATGCAATGATAAAAAACAAAATGCAGCCATCTTATTGCTGTGGCTAGCTATCTTGCAAGCTGCAAGAACATTTAGCACAGTGCTTCCTAATTTGTTTGGTGTGTGGGCTCCCTCTAGGGGTACGCAAAAGAATCACTCCCTAAATAAGTTTTAGTTGTATTTAACTTTACGTTCAGTACATTTCATTTTTAAGGAATGTTTTTTTTCCTGATGAGCAGTTCATTGAATCACTATTTATCAGTCCAGTGATTAATTCAAAAACAATTATTTCAAATGGTGCAAAAAAAGCACGAACAAAGTGACGAGTCAGTTCCTGGTTTGGTCTGTAAAATCCATCAAAATATCAGCAAAAATGTCAATCATTGTTTTCCAAAGTCAAAGCAGATATTTGCAAATGCTTTATTTTGGTTAAAAATAAAGGTAATCCGCGTGCTTCCATGGAGGAAGACAGAAATGTGAGAATATTTACGGCTGAGTAGCTGAAATTCAGAGGATTTGGACAATTTTAAGTTAAACAAGGTTTACAAACCATCAATTGATTTGCAAAATAGTATACTAATAGTTGATTAATCTTATAAAGGATGGGTTGTCTATTAATTGATGGTTTGTTGCACTTCTATGTGAGAATATGTAAAAAAATGGTTAAAATAAAGATGAGCAGCCTCAACAAAGGCTGCATGTGCATCCATGACGAGATGGAGTGTGTTAATGTGTAAATGTCCGTGCCCATTGCCATGTCACGCGTGTTGTAACGTGCACGCGTGTGTTCATCCGTCAGCAGCGTGTTTGTGCAGAGCGGGCGCATTTGATTTATGTGGCTGTGCTGAGGTCGGCAGTAGAATCCTAATTCTTCACTCAGAAAGGCTGCTGTTCATTCACACTCATTCCCACTCAAGTGTCCTTGCCTCCTTTCCTCCCTACCTTCCTTCGTCCAACATGCTTGCACTTGGCTCATATTTTGAATTATTGATTGGTTGTCACATCATCATTCATAAGTGATCATGCTCCCAGATAGTACAGGAAGTTGTGGGATGGATGAAGCGTGGGTGTTCCATGTTAGTCGTTGTCCATGTCTGCTTCCTTGTGGGCGGGGCCATCAAGAAAGGGGCAAGATTCAATAAACTAACATGTTGCGATGAATAATTAATCAATGAATGATGATAATTGCTTAAGTGGGGGCGTGTATACTGTATGTGTTTATAACAAGGATATTTATATATAGATTATATTTGTTGATATGTATGTGGTGGATCTGTATACGTTCCATATATATGTATGTGTATTTACTAGTGCTGTCAAGCACTTAAAGTATTTAGTCGTGATTAATCTTATTTTTATAGTTAAATCGTAGTTAATTGCAAATTGTATTTATTGTAAAAAAAAAAAAAACTTGATTTTTCTGTCCCATTATTTTATCAAATTTTAATACCCTTAACATGAATAATAGGATTGATTTTCTTATGCAAATACTTTATTAAAGGTGAAATCAACCCAAACACTTTTTTTTTCAAAGAATATGTTCTTTGTAGGCCCACAAGTTGAAACAAGACATTCTGATAAATATTGTGTGGAATAAGGGTTAATCAACCCGTTTTTAGCCATCTCTGGGAGCAGCCCTTTTCTCACTTCTGTCAACTGAAAATGACATCAAAGTTTCTCAGGGCTCAGGTGATGACCAATCAGGGCTCACCTGTTTTCTGAAGCTGAGCCGTGATTGGTCGTTACCTGAGCCCTGAGCATTTGTCATGTTATTCTCAGTCGACAGAAGTGACAAAATAGCCGCCCCCTAAGATGGCTAAAAAGGGGTGGATTTTGCTGCTTAACTCATATTCCACAAACACAAATTAATCAGAATGCCGTGTTTCAACTAGTGGGCCTGCTGGGAACATATTCTTGAAAAAACTTTTGTTTGGGTTGATTTCCACTTTAAATAAGTTAACTTCTTCCTACTGCTTTTATACCTGTACTTTACAGTGTTTCATTATGATATATTTGTATTGTATTTAGTTTTTATTTTGTTTTTTTACCGCAAGTTTGAAGTCAAATGGAAAAAAAAATCTGTCAATTAATGAATGGAAATTCGCAAAAAGATCTGAAGATGAGAAAGAAAGATGAAGCATGTGCCTCAAGGCGAGCAAAACAAGCACTCACTCAGTGATGTCATGAGGGCAAAATCTACGCTCCCTCAGTGATTTGTTAAGGTGAGCAAAATAAGCGCTTCTGATGTGATGTCTACTAGTGAGCAAAACCTTCTCATTGATGTCTTCAGTGTGCTCAACAAGGATTGCCTCAGTAGCCTATGTGTTGCGGTAAACAAAATAAGTACTGATTCAGTGACACTTTAGGATGTTAAAAACGAGTCCTCCCTCAGTGTCACTTTTACTTCAATGATGTATGAATGTGAGCAAAACAAGTGCTACTTTAGTATTTCTTGTGGTAAACAAATGTTGTCTTATGGTGAGCAAAACAAGTGCTCCCTCAGTGACGTCTTAAGGAGCAAAACAAGCACTCCCTTTATGACCTTTTAAGGTGATAATCCATCGTTTCCACAGTTGATGTCATTAGGTGCATAAAACAAGTGCTCCCTCAATGACGGCTAAATGGGAGTAAAATGAGCGCGCCCGGAAAGACTCTTCCTCGGTGATGTCAGTAGGTGAGCAAAATAAGCACTCTTTCGTCAGCGACCTCTTGGGTGTCCAAAACCTGGCACACCTTTAGTGACGTCTCTGGGCGGTAAAATAAGCACTCCCTCCTTTATGTCTTAAATTGAGAAAAATAGCCTTGTTAGTAGATGAGCAAAACAAGCTCCTTCAGTGTTTTTTAAGGTGAGCTAACCTCCCCATGGTTAAAATGCTAATGCTAAAGCTAACTAAATGCCTCTTTTTTGTCCTGACCATAACAACTTCACTCTGCCCTCCTGAATTGGCTTGTTTAAAAAAATCTAACACACATACACACAATTGTGAGTGTGTCCGCAACAGTTTCCGTGGTTACGTCGCCTTAACCAGCTTTTCAAGTGCTCCTTCACCTTTAGCTCAGGTCCACGGATACACAAGGGCAGGATAGGATAGCTCACAATTAGCTGGCTGTCTGGAGAACAAAGACAAAACAAAACGAAAACTGTTAAAAAGAAAGGTTTTGTAACATTCTTAGCTAGTAAACAAATTAAACCGTAGCTTGATCTCCATTCCATATGATGACTGAATTGTATTCTCTCATTCCACTGTATATTTTGTCAGCTCTAAAATGGAAAAAATGTGCAAATGTGACCATGTGATCAGAATCTGATCTCACTCAAGTATGATCGGAATTGCCAGCAAAAAACCCTGATCGGAATGTTTGTGTTAGTGGTGTTGTCTTAGTTTGTGTGTTGTGAGCCGCTTTAGGCAATTGTGGGCCTTCAGTAGCAGGCAGCCATGTTACAATTAGGTTTAGCATTAGCATTAGCCTCCCTGCGGAGCCTCTCGTTGGCCGGCCGTGGCCATTCTTGGCAGGCGAATGGTGGCTAATGCTGCCCGGACACTAATGAACGCTGGCTGCCATCCGCCACGTCTCGTCGCTATGAAGCCCGTCGGCTAGCTGGCTGGCAGGCGAGTGGGCAGACATTAAGGTGCTGCTTGCTGCAATAGTTCATGAGATTTGGATAAAATGTTTCAGTATTACCCTAAATAATCCAAATGTTTGTCCTTCTGTCCATTTTCCTGCCTTTGCCTTTGGCTCATATACACAAACAATGGACTGGTCTCCAGTAAATGTCAGTGTGTATCAAGACAAACTATGGATTGGTCACCAGTCAATGTCAAGATGCATCTAGACAAAGACAGATTGGACCGTTTTCCAATTTGGAGTCTTCTGGCCATGTTTCCTGTCTTTACATTTGCAACTATTCGCAAACTGTCATGGTTTTCCGTCCTCTATTGTTTCCACACAATCAACCCGACCTCCTGCGAGCGCAATTCTCCCCGCAACCCCCCTCGAGGCTATTTTTATCCACACGTATGGAAACGTTTTAACACACACCTGTGTGCACACGTGCAACGAGCCCGCGTGATTTATAGACCGAGCTTAGAGCGTCTTCTCCCAAATGCACAGCCTTTTTTTAGTACCCCCGCTGAGTTGGCGCACCTGCCCCCCCCTCTCAAAAAAAGTAAACGTAAGAAGAAAAAGATCCAAAGAGCAAATGCAAAGAGCAACGCCAGCCTCCGTTCAAGGTGATAAAGCACAATGGTAGACTCAGTTGGCTCGATTAGGGGCCGGCCTGGTAAAACCGCTCCACAAACAGCAAACGTGATTCATTCCAGTCATCCATGTGTAAATAAACACGCCAGCACACATTCAAAACAAACAAAAACAAAACCAATCGCAAATTCATTTTAGTGCCGGAGGGCGAACATTATGCTCAAAGTGAGAAACGTGGAGGGAAAATATGCACGTTCCTTGACTTGGGAGTTAAACCCGACCTCAAATCAGTTTTCACCTTTAAAATGAATTAAAATTACATAAATCCATTCCAGACCCCCATCCCTTTGCCCACCAAAAAACAACACAGTTTATTTATGTATTTTTAATAAGAAATTAGAACTGTCGTGCATCAAAACTATCTTTACAAAAATTCAGGAATTTTTCAAATGGGAAACTTTCCATTACAATTGATTGGAATAAACTCTCAATGCGTAGTTTGAAAAAAGACTGAACATGATTTCACTACTGCTCTCAACGACCAATCACGGCTGACCTGTTCTCTGAATCTGAGCCGCGATTGGTCGTTGTGAGCAGTTGTGATGTAATTTTCAGTCGACAGAAGACAAAATGGCCGCCAGAGATGGCTAAAAACGAGTGCATTTTACTGCTTAACTTATATTCCACAAACACAAAATTAATCAGAATGCCATGTTAAAACTAGTGGGCCTGTTGGGAACATATTCTTGAAAAAAATATGTTTGGGTTGACTTCTGCTTTAAATAAACTAAATATTAAAATAAGAGTGAATATTTCATAATTTATACAAGTTGAAATATTTTCATTTTAGGAAAGTGCAACACTGAATGTTGGTCTTCTTTTTAGGAAACTAACTAACTAACTAAGTAATGAAGGTTTATACATTAAAACCACTAATAACGACATTTCTTATTGCTGTAGTTCCTTACCGAAAGATCGGAATCCAAATCCACGCACCGATGCACAACACCTGTGTTTTGTGTGACGTTACATCACTGACATTGTTGACATTTGGAAGTCAACTACTTTTGTTTGTCTTTGCGGTGAGACGATTAATTTACGTTTCAAGGCGGATTTCACTTTTCAATACACAAGCATTCCAAAAAGTGTCTTTTCCATGGACGCAAAACAGAACACCGCCACGCCAACATCGAGAATTTCACCTTTGGCCCTTGAGGCTTGAAAATAGGATCAGCGTTGTTATTCTCTCCTGTTGCACACGTGTGTGATTGTTACATGTTCTCATTGTCATGCTCACCTTTGAACCCATGCAGCTTAAACTAAAGCGTCACGTCACTTTCTGCTAAGCTTCATTTCCTGTTCGAGTGTCACATGAACTTAACCACTACCTGCTTGTGAGTGGGCTGCGACAGTAACCTAGCATGTACATACTATCTGGTTGCTAGCAGCTAACTACATTAGCATGTAAATGCTAACTGGTTCATGTGGGCTAGCCACATTAGCATGTAGATGCTATCTGATTGCTATCAACGAGCTGTATAATATGCTGATGCTAGCTGGGAGATGCGGGCTGGCCACATCAGCCTATGAATGTGCTAGTGACAAGCTGTATTAGCATGTTCATGCTCTCTGGTTTCGGTGGGTTAGTCACATTTAGTCTGTGAATGCTTACTGATTGTTAGCAACTAGCTTCATTCAATGTACTGAATATTGTATGTACCGGTAAATGCATTACATTATCTGGTATGCAGTATGCCCAAATGAACTAAACATAAACATGTTGAGATTGTTTGGGCACTGTTGGGCCATGGTTATGATTGTTTTTTATCTTTTTATTTTAGTTCGATTTTTTTTTTTTTTTTTTTTTTTTTGGACTTGTTTTTTGAAATTAGTTTGGTTTAAATAGTTTTCAGAGCTACTTTGGTAGTTTTATTTTTTTCCCAGGAAATGCTGTTTTAGTTTAGTTTTTATTAGTTTCAGTATTGGTGTTTCATTATTTTCTACGGTGTATTTGTTGAGTGTGAGACGAAAAAGTGCAGTTAGCATTGTGTAATACAAACACAACAAAAAGTACTATTAGAAAAAATATTAACTTAGAACTAGCAGAACAACATCCACAAATCAAATGTACAACATGTACAAAATGTATAACATTCCATGGAATTTCAAGTGCAACATTGTAAACTGCATGCTTTCCTTGCTTTGCTGCCAAATTGCCAACTTCTCAAGTGGACTTTCACATTTGTGGTTGTTTATCCCCTTTAGAAGACTTCCACTCCACCACAAGGGAAATACTTTTATTTAGGACAGAGATAGATAGATAAACAAACAGATAGATATAAAGAACTGCAATTCCCAAACAAAAGTCTGAAGCTCAGTTTGCCATACACGGCCTAAATCTGTTGTAAAATTACAACTTTTAAAATTAACGTTAAAAACTCATCAATGGACTTAACAAAGACAGAAACTAATAACTTTTCCAGTAATTACATGTGGTTTTAATTGACATAAAAAGTCGTTTCAGATAGTTATCGAAAAAAAAAAAATGTAGTTCATTTACGAAAGTTAGTTTTCAATGTTGGTTTTCGTCATTTCATTCATTCTCATTAACGATAATATTGTTCTGTGGCCTAGCAACATTAGCCTTGTGTCGCTGTTTGATTGCTAGCAGTGTTACCAAGTAGACCCAGTGTGGTGTTTATTGCCATTTGAAAAACATTTTTACCGTGTTGTGACAGCCCTTTTGCTAATCCGCAGAGCACGCCATCGCACGGACCCCTCCAACAAAGAAACATGACTGTTGCATATATTAAATTAAACGCCGTACCTGCAATGCTGCTTTGGACTGATAGTGTTGCTTTAAGCGGCTTTCCCGCGCGCGCGCACGTGTGTGCGTGTGTGTGCAGAAGAAGATGAACAAAAGGAGGCCTGTGATGTTTGAGTGACAGCGGAGAAGCGTCAGCAGCTCTCAAACGCGCGCATTCAGACAAAAAAAGCGTCGAGTCGCCGTCCGTCCCTTTTTTTTTGCAGAGCTTTTTTTTCAGCCCGCCGTCAGCCGTTGGTGCTGCGTTTGGGTTCTGTCCGGACGTTTGAGTGTCGGCCGGGAGAGCAGCCAGGCAGCAAATTGAAAAATAGCAGCGGAGAAAAGAGATTTACGCCTCCGCCCCCCCTCCCCCTCACTTGTGTGTATGTGTGTGCGTGCGTCGCTTGCGAGTTCATCGGATTGCCACGTCAAGTGTCAGTGTCAATACACACTCATGCGCACGCGCACACACACACCTGCAGGGCAGACAAATGTTGGTGTTCTACTGAACTCTGGAAGCAGATGATGGACTCAGCTGACCTGTTTTGTGTGAGTGTGCGCGTGTGTGTGTGTAAAATGTCACTGGCAACACACACAATCACATATACATACACACCCACACGCACACACAAATACACAAAATACTGACCGTAGATGAGAGACTCAGCTGGCCTGTTTTGTGTGTGGCAAGGATTGCTGTCAAAGCGCACACAGACGCATATACGCTCATAACCCACACTCGCAACCCTCACATAACACACACACACGCACACATATCCGCACACACACATCTTCACGGTTCATCAGTTAATCCAAATAATTGCTAAACTTCCACTCGGATGGTTTTAATCTTGTTCCGTCTTGGCTTGATTACCTCGCAGGATTTTCTTGTGCCCGTTCTCAGGTTTCTCCCAACATGCGGCGAATTAGCGTCTGAAGAATAGAAGGGCAAGGCCAACATGAAAGCGGCGATTGCTAACGCGACCGCCTCGGGAAAATCCCCGGCCGACACGCGCTCTCTGCGCTTGGCCTCCCGACTTCGAGCGCGACGTTTCGGAGACCTTCACGCATGACGAGTGCCTGTCGGACAAGCTGCCTTTGATGCTCAAGCCGCTTCCCGCTCACCGCGCTCACATGAGCACATGTGACTAAACGGGTAGCGCGGGAGGGAGTCGGCATGTTATAAATATGTTTTTAGATGGTTGTTGCATGGTGTATGGATTGGTCAATTCTGAACCTCTCCATAATTAGCAGAAACCAGCAATTCCGGCCCGACTAATTTGCTGCCTGAAGAGGTTAGTGTTAGTAAGGAGACAGAGAGGCATGATCTTGTTTGGTGATGGTCTGTCTATCATGTATTGATTTGTCAATTTCTGATGTTTTCCATTTTAAGTAGCAACCAGCACGTCAGGCCGGACTAGTTTGTTTCATTTTGGTTTGCAGCCTGTTAAGTTGCTATTAGTAAACAAGGAAACCGTCACAATGTTTAATGAAAAGCTTTCAAACGTGCATTGATTTGGCGATTCACGATATTTTCCATCTTTAGCTGCAACTGGCTCTTCAGGCCTGACCAATCTGCTGCCTAAACAGGTTGCTGTTAGTAAAGTGGCAGAGTTGTAATCCTGTATGTTGATAGGCTTTCTATGCTCGATCAAATGACTCAATTCTTGATCTTTCGTATCTTTAGCAGCAAACGACACCTGACTAGTGTGCTGCCTAAACAGGCTGCAGTTGTTAAAAAGGGAGGGAGTCATCATCTTGACTCGTCTGTTGTGAGATAGTGTATGAAATGTGTCCAGTTTTGATTTTATTAATCAATCGCAGCAACCAGCAAAGGGCGCAGTCACTTCAGACCCAACAAGCTACTTTTGAAATCAAGTTCGAAAATTCAGCCCCCGCAGGCAGTTTGACTGAGCAACGCGAAATTTGGTAGACACGTCTCTCATGAGTAGATGCACGAAAATGTCTGAGGAAGCCATGCTTGGAAGTTTTCACCGACATCCAGGCGTCGTTCAAAGGCCTCTTTGAGCTTTTGTCTGATTGCGACCAAATGCGCATTTTTATGTGAGACAGACAGGTGGCGTCCCCTACTGGCATAAATGTGTGTGGCCATCCTACGAGTGCTTTCATGAGTCAGAGAACTTGACGGAATAACGTGGACGAATAGCATGGACACATCTGCTTAGTCTGACATCGGCGCTTCCCTAAAGGGTTTGATTTTGTGCGGCCGATCGCAGGCGGCTGCAACCTGATGTGTGGCATGCTCACGGGCACACACGCACACGCACGCGCACCCCCACACACATTCTTCATTTGTGTTTCCTCATTCATCGTACACTCGAACTGATGTGGCGCTGCTGTGTGGAATTATGGGATGTCGCAGCTCTCCACGTTGGTCGTCCGCAACTGTGTGTGTGTGCGCACCAATGTGTGCGCATGCATACTTGATAAGCACACACTTTTTATAAGCATGCACAATGCAGCCTCACACACTCTTATCTCCCACACAGGGAGGTAATGAGGAGCTCACACACACACAAACACGCACGCACACACACACGCACACAGGCGGTGCGTTATCTCCCGCTTTGTGTCTCGGCTGACAAACAGCCGGCGAGGCGTCGTTCGTTTCTCCTCTCATGGTTGCTTTTTAATCATCAGCGGGCCTCCTCTTCCTCCGCCTCTTCCACATCTTCCTCCTCCGCTACTTCCTCTTCCTCCTCATGTCTTCATGCGGTCATTTCACTTCTGTTTGTGTTTGAAAATGTGGCGGATTACTGCCTCAAAATTGAGGTGTCCACCATTCGCTTGCTTTCTCCCACAAAAAGCTGATTGCCCCTCTTAACTGATTTTATTTCCCCTCTGCTTATAGTAAAAGCATATTCAACTTTTTTTCCACCCCTTTCTGGGATTATCTTCATTTCTCCTGATACCTAACGTTCACAAGATGAGCAGTGATTGGTTGTTAACTCAGCCCTCAACACATGTGATGTCATTTACAGTAGAGATAGACCGATATGATTTTTTCAGGCTCGATACCAATTATTAGTAGTCGAGGAGGTCTATAACCACAATTTGGAGCCGATATTCATTTTCAGTATAATGGAAAATATTTTCCATAATATATTTTAAAAACCTCTTAACTTTGTTGAAACGTCTTTATGGCTATATGGCTATTGAACAATATTTCAGATTTGAATAATGTAGATTTTTTTTTAATCATTATTATATATATTTTTTTACAATATAAATCTTCGTGGTAAAATTCTAATTAAGTTCAGGGAGCTCCCAGCGTCATCAGCATGTCTTAAAAAGTTCAATGAAAACTTAAACAATAGCTCCCTCTAGTTTTTTACAGTAAATAAAGTTCTTCATTTCACTCATCTTTGTTTTGATTTCAAACAAAAACAAAAGGGTGCAGAGTGTTACCAGGGTCAGTAGAATCTCTTATTAAATTAACTTAAAAATTAAATAAATACTTCCTTGAAGTTAACACAGTTTTAAATTGATTTATTATCGGCTATCAGATTTTTAAAACAAAGCCCGATACTGATATTCGTCAAAATGCCAAAAATCATCGTCGATAATCAGCCCGGCTGATCGGCCTGTCCCTAATTTTCAGTCGACAGACACAATTGATTTTTAAAGGTATTGATTGTAGATGAAAGTTATCAAGTTCATTATAGAAAAAGTATTAACTTTTTACTGCTGAAATTTTCCAAATTAGTAAAGTATCCCTTTAACTCATTCACTGCCAGACATTTTCAAACCTCTTTTACCCTAACATTTGAAAAAATTTGAAAAGAAATATGAATAAGTTCCTGGGATTGAATGGCTGGACCGTGAAAAGACAAATATATTTGTCAATGGCAGTGAATGAGTTAAATGCAAATTATACTTGAATATTTAAAATAAAACAAGCCATTGTTAGAGAATAAATGCAAATGTATTGAACTTAATAGTGAAATGCAACTGAACTGCATTTAGGTGATTCTTTTACATACCACTAGAGGGAACCACTTGTGCTACCGCACTTGCAAATGACTGTATTAGTAAATTAACCAATGTATGTTAGCTTGCCACAGCTAGCATGTGCCACGTGGCAGACTAAAATAAATAGAGCTGTGTGTGGGCGTCCCGCAAACGGCGCTGTCGACGAATCCGAAGGCTTCCCGGGGTGACTGTGAGGTTGTGGTGTTTTTTTTTTTTTTTTTTTTTTTCTCACGTTGTTTCTCGACTGTGATGTGCTCAGCGCTGAGATAGCGGAGAAGACAACTTCTATTTACGACAAACAAACATGCTGGCGCACAAGTACAAAGGACAAAAACAAACAAGGATTTGTCACAGCATGCGTGCATGCGCGTGGAAAAAGTCTTCACGCCATGTACTTCGGCAGAAGTACAGATACTTAGAAATATAAAAATGAAAAAGACTCCAGAAAAAGTAGAATTGCGTGGAATCTCCGCATATTCACGCTTTGGCATTTGCCGATTACGCAGGCAGGGTAGGAATCCTGATCATTTGTGCATCTGTTTCTTTCCGTCCGGCTCGTCATCACCAAGCGCTGATTTCTATCCTGCAGCAGGAAACAGGAAGCAGGAAGTGTTTATTAATAATGTGCTCCAACATGTCCTGATCTGCCGCTAACATCTGTGTGTGTGTGTGTCTGTTTGTGTACAGTATGTGCACGTGTGCGTGTTGGAGCGCCGAACCACCGCCAAAGGTATTAGCGTTTGATTCCTGGTGTGTAGGTGTTGTTGGAGTGTTGTTGCGGCAATGAGAGGGACGCCAAATGTCAGTTTCTCACTCAATTGTCTGTTACTCGACATTTGTTAGTATTTCTATACACATTTTTGGCTTGATTTTATTTCGACAATTCTTACCAAATTTGTTTTGTTCTCCACTCGACATTGGTTACCCAAAACTGAAGATACTAGATATTTGTTTGTGGTGTCTGCTACTCTACATTTTTAACTAAACATTTTTTGATACTGTTATTTGTGACTTTCTTACATGTCATTTGTTGGTAGCTTTTGTTACCGAGCTTTTGTAAGCAATTTTTGTTATTCAGTGTTCCTTGTTATTCAGTGTTCCTTACTCAATGTTAGTGAATGAAATCCACTACTCAACTTTTGTTTGGCATTTTTTCAGTTTTTTGTAGATTTTTTTTAGCTGAATATTTGTTACTTAATGTTTGCTAATTGGCATACTGCATTTTTAGTTCAGAATGGTTGAGTATCGATACCAGGTATCGGTACCGCGCCAATACCGGCCTTATTTCAAGTGTGTTCGTGAAGGATGCCGATACTGGCCAGCAATACTTTAAGCAAAATAAACAAATCTGACATTGAGTAAGTCTTGCCAGTAGAAACAACGACACAAAAAAACGACAACAAAAATCAAGTATGTTTCCCTGCATTTTTGTGCCTTCACTGCCATTTTTGTTCTCCATTTGAAAACATCCTCACTCAGTCCGATCCTCAGAGGTGTCGCAATTGGCCACCGCCGGTTTGATCCCTTGCATCGCGCTTTCCCACTGAGGCACTGGACTGTGGACGATCACCATTTGGCCAAAAACACAAATGTTCTTTTTGGTGCGGTTTGAAGCAGTTCAGGGTCCTGACTAGGATGACACCAGTTTCCATGGTGACCGAGTATCGGGCCAGCCAGGGATGTGTTGTTTGTCTGCCTGGCCCCGTTCAGGTGCGTGTGTTTGTGTGTGCGTGTCTGGCCAGTGCGCGTGTGTGTCCTGCAGCGCTACATGGACAGCTAATTGTATTTTAATTATAAAAGCATCAAGTCAGACGGCTTCCTCCTCCTCCGCCTCCACCACAAAGACAAAGTCAATGAAGCGTCAAAGTTTTGTTTTCAGCCTGCTGCTTTTATGCAAACTAACCTGTCGCCTTCACATAACATTTCAACTCCAAATTAACTTCGCCGTGCCAAGTGGAACGTGGCGGGAAAGACTTTGCATGACCCTGTTGCGTTTCGGCACGTTTAAGTCAACTCTCATGTGCGTGATTGACAGCCAGGTCGACAAAATGGCTGCCGTCAGGCATCTGCATGGACACCTGTTGGCTAGATGTGTCACCAAATATTTTCAATGACTCCGATTTTGGGTGCTAAACTTAGTGCACTTGTGTTTTGTTTTTGTTGACTGGAGTAAATAATTTTGTGTTTATTTGTGACTTTATTAAGCAGATGTGAAAAAAATAAATAATTTAATGACTGCAACAACATATGAGTACATGTGGCCAAAATAAGAAGCTTTTCTTGCTAGCTTTGATTTGATATATGACTTGGTGTGGTTTACTGTTTGGTGATTTTTTAGTTTATCTGTAATTATTTTTTGGCATGTTTTTGGTCATTGTGTCAACTCGGGGGGCCAAAATAATTGCAAATCTAGAAAGCCTCTGTATCCGTCTTTGAATTGATATCTGACTCAAAGGTGTATGTTGTTTGTTTATTATTGACCTTGATTGGTCACCCTTTTAGGCAAAAAAGTTTTGGGGGGTCGTACATGATCAAAGTAGGACATATTACTATAATTATGTAAGATCTGGAATGCTGGCTTTAATTTGATATACGACTCAATGTGGTTTGTAGTTTGCGGATTTTCTACCCTGTTATTGCCTATGGACACATTGTTGTGGGATACATTTTGGTCATTTTTGGTCATTGCGTCGTCACTGGAGTTCAAGTTTCCCTAATAAATGCCGAGCTTGAATGCCTTCGACACGAGCTTTAATTTGATATCTGACTCAATGTGGTTTGCAGTTTGCTGATTTCTACATTGTTATTGGACACTTTTTGTTGTGTGATGTTTTTGGTCATTGAGTCATCATTAGAGGACTTATTTCCAAAATGATTGCAGCTCTAGAATAACTTTGTCACGGACTTTAGTTTGATATACAATGTGAAGTGGTGTACTTTGTAGTTTGAAGAGTTTCTTTTACCCTGTTACTTAATCACATTATTGAGTGACTGCTAATGTTATCAAGCAAAAAAACATGTTATTTGGCCATTTTATCATCATACAAGGGGATATTTCCAAACCTACCATAGATTGTGAAAGCCTTCATTGCATTAATTTGATTTCCAACACGATGTGGCTCGTTCTTTGCTGATTTCTACCTTATTAAATTTTGACACTTTGTCATCTGATGTTTTTTGGTAATTGTCTCTCTATATGAGGACCTATTGACAAAATAACTGCAGACTCTGAAAACCGATGATGCGACCTTCAATATGATATGCGACTTGATGTGGTTCATCATTTGTCAAATTTTCTGCCATCGTTAATGTTATCGTTAATAACGTAACAATGTTGCCTCTACTTCGCAGCTGCCGCACCGGCGTGTAACCTTCTCCACGGCCAACCAGGCGCAAGACCTGCAGGACGCATCCCAGCACAGCTACTACGACAGCGGGCTGGACGAGTCGGAGACTCCCAGCTCCAAGTCGTCATCCGGGCCTCGGATCGGCCCACTGGCACTGCCCGAGGACCACTATGAGCGCACCACGCCCGACGGCAGCATCGGTGAAATGGAGCACCCCGAGAACGGTGAGTTTCCTCCTTGCCGCCTGGTTTGAGCAAGTTTACGACGGTAGATGGTGGGAATCCCGTCGTCTAATCGGATTCCCGCCATTCCCCGTGCAATGCAATCAATATGCAACATAATCAAGTCCCAAGGCTCAGCGCATTAACATCACAATTATGCAAATGACGGCCGGTCCAACCTTCCATCAGCTCCACTTAAGGATCCACAGGGGGAGGATCGTAGGGGAAACTGGAATTGGGTTGGCGCTCGTTAACGTTTCTGTCAGCCCGACGACGACATGTCGGCTTGCTTTGTGTACGCGCCCTGTTTAATGTGGCGGCCTGGAATGCTAACAGACTAAAAACATACATGTTTTTTAATTGTTGCGTCAGCAAACAAAGGTATATTGTCAAAATAGTTGCAGATTTACAATGCCTTTGTCACAGTCTTTAATTTGATATGTGACTCAAAAGCGTTTGTTGGCTGTACATTTTTGACCTTGTTAGTGTAATCTTAATTACGTTATTGTTGACATATTTTGTGATCATCGCATCATCTTACAAGGACATATTGTAAAATAAACTGCAAGGTGTGAAAAGCGTTCATCACAGGATTTGATTTAACTTATGACTCAATATGGTTTGTTTGTATTATTTTTACTTCGTCACTTAATCTCTTTCTTGCGCGATTGCCGACGTAGTCATACAAAAAACGAAACGTTTTTTGATCATTTCATGATCATGCAAAGGCATATTGCCGAAAGTCTTCGTTGTGGACCTTAATTTGATATGTCACTCAATTTGGTTTTTTGGTTGTACATTTTTTTTTTACTTTTTACTGAAACTATTGTTTGATTAGTGACATAATTTGCAAACTAATCATCATTTTTGACAATTTTCTTACCATGGGGGCATATTGTAAAAATAATTGCATATCTAGAATGCCTTCATCATAGTCTTTAATTTGATATGCGACTCAGTGTGGTGATTGGTGATGTTTTTTGGTCTTTTTGCATCATCACACAAGGACATTTTGTAAAAATAATTGCAGATTTACAGAACAGTAGTTGCTGACTTTTTGACATACCACTCAATATGGTTTGTTGTTTGTCGATTCTTCTTCTTACCTTACTGAATCCCTTCATTGTGTAATTAGTAAGGTGTTTAAGCATAAAACATGTTTTTTTGTTTATTGTTGAGCATAAAAATGTGTGTTGCAAATCGAATTGCAGATCTAAAAAGTTTTCGTTGTGGCCTTTGATTTGATACGTGACTTGACATGATTTGTTAGTGGATTTTTTTTAAATGTTGTTACTAAAAGTCTTTAGTATGTGATTTCTAACGTTTTTAAGTGAAAATGATCAAAATACGATTACAATTTTCTGATGACTTCTGATAGTGTAACAGCTAACGGGAATTACATCAAGGGCTGGTGACGCGAATTAGCTTTGCGATGCTAACAAGTCCTGTAAGGTTAACTCAATTAAACTTAATTATGTGTTATGTAGTAATATATATTATCATATTCTATTTTGAAATACTTTTTAAGAGAACGTTCTGCCTTCAAAGGTCATCATCGCATAGAGGTCAAAGTTGAATAAGCAAGTTAATGCACTGAAGTGGAAATGTTGCTTGTAAAACACGTCCGCTAATTCAATTGTACTTTTTGGCATTTGACGTGTGCGTATTATTATATGAAATAATCAATGCAAATGGACCCAATAATAAATGTTGCCTCAGTGGACAATTATGTTATTTCATATGTGACGCTCTTATGCAAATGTGCTGCTAGTGTACACGCTTTGCTTTTATTGACTACGTACACCCACACGCATGGACACACACACACGTGCGCACCTCTCCGACTGGATAGGCGCTTCAGTTTTGGTTAACAATTCAATAGAAACTTTGAACAAACAAACAAAAACACTCTTACCCATCTGCAATTAAGTAAAGGTGTCATGTTCAGTAAATTGAAGGGAATGAGGACTAAAATGGGTTGAATTGTGCTCAAAAAGAACATTTGTGAAAAGGGAGAAAGACACCATTTTATGTGCTGTGCATATTAATTGGGCGCCGGTGTGATTGGTCGCCGTGGCAACAGCAATGATCTGGAAAGGAACACAAACAGCGACAAATAACACCATCACTCCGTCTTTTTTTTTTTTTTACCCTTTTAGCTTGATAGCATTGAGAAGCGCACTCACATGTGACGGGAGGCCCGCGGATGATAATCTGGATGCAATCCAGATTACCAACCCATATCACCGTAATCCGCCCAGAAACATTAAGACCACCGGCAAATGCTCAACCCGGGTCGCGTGTAGCAGGAGAGGAAGCGCTTCCATCTGCCGGTGCGCTGAACCTGCCAGCGTGTCGCTACGCACACAGCAAATTTAACATCCTCCTGTCACACACTGCTTGAAATCTCTGCGTTTTCTGTACGTGTGAGTGTGTAAGAGAGAGAGGAGAGAGGGGGTGGGTGTGTGCGTGTGTGTGTGTGTGTGGGGGGGGGGGGATGTGTGTGTGTCTGTGTTTGAGAGTTAGTGAGTGAATGTGAGAGAACGTGTGTGTGTTTGAGAGTGAGTGTGTGAGTTAGAGCGTGTATGTGTGTGTGTGAAATAGTGTGTGTGTTATGCTTGCGTGTGTGAGATTGTGTAACCGCATTTGTGTATGCGTGTTGTTTGGGTGCGTTTGTGAGAGTGCGCGCGGGGGTGTGTTTGTGAAAGTGTTGGTGTGCGTGTGTGTCTGTGTACGTGCGTGCGCTTTGATGTGCGGAGGATAGGAACAAAGTGAGGATGATGAAGATGAAGAGGGCAGATAGAAAATCTCACCCAGGCTGATGCGGGCGGCAGATAAAAGTGCACACAAACACTTACACGTACACAGCATCAGCCCTCCATTTTGTGCCTCCTGTCGCTCGCTCAACTCTCAGCAGACCTCATCGCAATCCCCCCCAGCATCTTCATCGTCAGCATCTTCATCGTCATCCCGAGAGCATCAGGATCCCGCCACACACACACACACACACACTCGCCACCGAGAGGAAGTGGACACATTAGCGGCGCGTAGCGGGCTAGAGCCGCTGGCATTAGCGTCCATTACGAGAGCTTTTAGAGTGCGGGGAGATGCAAGCGGGCAGATCTTCATGTTGGAGCGCAAGCCAACGTTCCAGGCGGCGCCACCGCCGCCGACTCTCGTCACGACGAGGCTGCTCCGTCTCGTCGCTTGGCTCACAATTTGACGGCAAGCTTACTGAAAAGTCATTTCCACCGCGCCCTTGTCATCAAATTTGACTTTGCTGTGAAAATGTTCTTACGTTTCATGATTCTTCATAGAAACGCCGTATTCCGTATTTAGTCAATGTCATGGTGATGTCGCAGTCTGATGATGTCACAGCATGGTGACGTTGAATGTTGAGGCTACAGGTTGGTGCGGTCATGGGTTGGTGATGTCACACGATGATATCACAGGTTGATCGGTAACGGGTGGATGTCAACGGCTGGTGATGTCACGTTTTTGGTGACGTCAAAGGTTGATTGTGTCGGGGTCAAATGTGATAATGTCACAAGTTTATTATGTGGCACTTTGTGGCAGGTAATCTTTTTTTAAAAGGACGCTGTCGGGTGCATTTGTCACACATCGGCATACATCAATGATGAGCTATTTCGCTCGCTGACGATGTGACCAACTAATGAAATCACATGTTAGTGATGTTAGTGCGTATGTGTCACAAGTTGATGATGTCACAAGGTGACGCCGAAGGTTGTTGCTGTGGAAGATTGCTGGCGGCATGTGTTGATGATGACACGGCTTCTTGCAGATTCATTTTTGAAAAAAAAAAAGAAAATGCACACGTTTACAGTAAACCTTTTTGTCTTGGCTAGTATCGTAACTTCAAGTGTTGTAGGCCCATTTCCGCAAATTACACAAGCACAAGAGGAGCTCGGCGTGCTTCGTGACTAGCTCGTGCATCAGGCTAACATATATTTCCTCTCCTGGCAGCTGCTTACTTTGCAAAAAAAAATCACTTACTAATAATGGCTCACACACACACACACACACGCACCCCCACCCACGCACACACACACACACACACACACACGCAGTCATTAGAGCCGGCAGTGTGCGAGCGTGTTCAAAGGCTTTCCAGGCTGAACAACGCACACGCTGGCAGCGGCGTTGCGTAACCATGAAAGCGGACGTCCACGCTTTTGGAAGTGGGACACTCGTTGAGAGATGGGCTGACGAAACTGCCGTCCTCAGGAAGAGTGCGCGTGTGCGTGTCTTTGCGTGTGTATGGGTGTGATGCTCATTAGCCGGCAGATAAAAGCGCCACTGATAGGAGAGGTGATTCCTCCCTGTGGAAGCGCACGCGCATCTCCCTCTCCTCTCCGTTTCTGTGTTTTGCTATTTGTGTGGTAGAGTGATCGCTCGCTGTGATGTGGAGGAGCTTTGCGGGGAGCTCTTCCGATGCCACCCCACATCCCCCCACAAGGCAGAGAGAGAGCGAGGTGGATTTATTTGTAGGTCTGTTGTTTATTACAGCTTATCTGTGCTGGACGTTTTGCACACACCCAGACGCAGGGAGTAGCTTAAGCATCGGAGCTTCCGCAAAATTGGCCAAACCCCAAATCTGCCGCGGCCTTTTACACGGAATGCAGCAAAGGGGGGCATTTACACCTTTGTGTGTGTGCGTGCGTGTGTTCACACAGCGTTAATGCTGTTCTGGTAGGGTGGCTATTAAGGTTTCAAGACAGGGTAAGAGTTTGAAGTTAGGGTTTCAAGCCAAGATCAAGTTTTAAGAAAGGATAAAGTTTCAAAGTGGGCTTTCAGACTAGGGTGTTTTTTTTTTTTAAGTGTCCAGGTCAGGATGTCAGGGTTTCAAAATAGGGTTCCAAATTAGGGTAAGAGTTTCAAGCCAAAGTTGCTTTACAAAATAGCGTTCAAGCCACCTAAAAGGATTTTAAAGTCAGGCTTTCAATCCAATGTTAGGGTTTCAAAGTATGATTTTGAGTCAGGTTTTTTCTTTTTTTTAAAGCAGGGTCAAGGTTTTATGGTAAGATTAAGGTTTCCAGTTAGTTTTAAACTAAGCTTAGGGTTTAAAGTTATGGTTTGAAATGTGGGTTTCATGGTAGGATTTAGGTGATGATAGGGTTTAGAAATCAGGTTTTCAAGACAGGGATAGGTTTTCGAATTTGGTTTTCAAGTTATTCTATCAAATGAAATTTCAAGCCAGAGTTCCCATTTAAAATTAGGTTTTCAAGTCAGGGCTAGGGCTTCAAATTAGGGTTTCGAGACAGGGTTTGGTTTACAAGCCAGGTTTTGGGTTTCATAGCAGGGTCTTGGGGTTTCATATCAAGACAGGGTTAGGGTTCGAAATTAGGGTTTGAAGTCAGGCATGGGGTTTTAAATTCTGTTTTGAAATGAAGGCGTCAAAACAGGGTTAAGATAAAAAATGAGGGTTTCAAGACACGGTTTAGGTCTCATATTAGGTTTTCAAGACTGACTGTGATGCTGTAGCCCCACACACTGACAAATCATTATCCTCCTTTGCTGGGCTCTGCGTAAAACAGGGAAAGAGGCATCTTTTAGAGGCACTGAAAATTTGAATCATGACATTAATAATCATAATCATAATAACAGTCACAAAGTATATTCATCTGTGGTCTGATGGAGGTTAGCGCCACATGTCATTGTGATCTAAAAGCGTGTTGCCCAAAGCCGCCACCCGCCGGGTCCTGGCTCGCGTCCCGTCCTGCCAGCTGTTCCCGGTGAGTTCTGTCAACGTCCACGCCGCAGATGGCCCACCGACCTGCGGGGGGGTGGTTGGGGGGACACCTGGGAAGCCGTCCAATGAGAGCGCGGACGCAGCGGGGGACCTAGACACGGGTCTGGTCGCTAGGTTAGCGCGACATCATGGGAGCTAATGAACGCAGGGCGGTGTGTGCCTGTTGTCAGCGGGAGATGGAAACAAGTGTGTGCATGTGTGTGTAAGGATGTGTGTGTATGAGCGTGTACACGGGTGCGAGTGCGTCCCTGGTGAGTCTAACTTTGTTTTCGTGCTGACCTGTCGTCGTCCTCGGAGGAGATGGGTCGCCATGGAAACAAGAAGACACCCACCGGTGGTGTTGTTGTGGTTGATGATGGGGTTAATCATCTGTGGAAAGTCACCTGACACACACACACACACACACAAACCCTCTCATGCAAAGTTACATTTCAGAAAGAAAATGAGTATGCTTAGTGGTGCGAATATGGAATGTTAAACAGTTTCCATTGTAATACTGTATTCTAGAGAAAGCTCCAAAACTGAAAAAAAGGGCTTAGGTTAATGTTACGGATTAGTAATAGCCATTGGGGTTAGGCTAAAGGTCCCAACATAGCAAGCCTACGTTAATCATCGGACAGTTGGTTAAGCAGTGGCAAGCCATCTACAGGCAGTTTGCACCTGATTCAACATGTTAAAGTCTATTAACTGTGTTCCCACCTTTTGGGTTAAAGTTAACAATAGGGTTTGGGGTTAGCAAGAGTGGTTTAGTTGCTTAGTGTTTGAGATTAGGGTTCGCAATAGAAGTTATCATTACAATACAATACAATACAATACAACTTTATTTATATGGCGCATTTCATAACAGCTGCAGCTGTAACAAAGCATTTTACATTACAACAACAAAATAGCAATAATATAAATGTGTCACAATGGAAATGTAGTTAGATAAGTAAATAAGTATAAGCAATAAGTAAAGTGCACTCAAGCAGCAGCACCATTCTTGTTAAGAGCATCCTGAGACACGTAGACCCCTTTCTTGCACCTCACCTCACCTCAACCTCTGTCAAAAGCTTTAACCAGCTGCCAGTCCTTCACTTAAATTAAAATATTTCTGGAGACAATTAAAATGGGCGGTGGCTGACGGATTAGCGGTGGTTTAAAGGTGCTCGCCAGCCGTATAGCGGCAATTAAACACCATGCTTGCTAATTGATGAGCAGCTCACAGTGAACATGCGCTCTTAAACCAATATTGGAAAAAGGGAAAAAACCTACTCGAGCGTTTCCTGTCTCTCAATGTGATGCTGATGACGGCGACTGCTTGCTTGGGATTAACAAACAGCACTAATGGGGCTAAGATCCTCGGCAAAACAAATATTAAGATTTGCTATACCTCACTAGCGCCTTCTGGTATGTCTGATTGACACCAAATCCTGTACATGTTTTCATCATGACAGGACACGCAGAAAAAAATAAATAAATAAATATATATATATATATATATATATATATATATATATATATATCTCTATATCTCTCCATCCATTATCTGTACCGCTTCTCCTCACAAGGGTCGCGGGGCATGCTGGAGCCTATCCCAGCTGTCTTTGGGCAGTAGGCGGGGGACACCCTGAACTGGTTGCCAGCCAATCGCAGGGCACACAGAGACAAACATCCGCACTCACAATCACACCTAGGGCCAATTTAGAGTATCCAATCAACTTACCGTGCATGTTTTTGGAATGTGGGAGGAAACCGGAGTGCCCGGAGAAAACCCACGCAGGCACGGGGAGAACATGCAAACTCCACACAGGGAGGCCGGAGCCGGGATCGAACTCATGACCTCTGAACTCTGAGGCGGACGTGCTAACCAGTCGACCACCGTTTATTTTTTTTATTTTTTGGGTACTGGTAATGTGTCTTGATGGGATGTGTGAATGTTTGTGAGCCCTGTCGAAGAGGAATTTCTGTCACCATTTGGGAAAGACAATAAATTATTCTATTCTATTCTATTCTATTCTATTCTATTACTCTACTCTATTCTATTTATGATGTTAAATGCACAGGGGCTGGCCATTTTGTTTTGAAGGTGCCATAATCCAGGAATTTTGGTTTCACCATTTCGCACCCAGTAGTCTTAAAAGATGTCAGCTTCCGACACCAGAGGAGCCAATCAACACAAAATCCAACACGCATCCTCAAAAACAACAACAAAAATCAAAACATGACCTATGCAGTGAAACGCACAAGGAGTCAGCCATTTTGGTTTACAGCTGCCATTATTCAGTAAATTTGGTCAAACTGATACGCCCCGAGTAGTGTTAGAAAATATCAGCATCCGACACAAGTGTATCTGATGAACACAAAATCCATTGCACTTGCTAATCATGGCAGGATGCACGGAAATCAAAATATAAACTATGCTGTCAAATTCTGAAGTTTTTAACCAGTTTGGTTTGAAGGTGCCATTTTATGGGATTTTGGCCAAATTCCAGCATTTTACCAAAACCAACTCTTCCTAGGGATCAAAATGGACTGAAAAAAAATGGTTTTAAAAGTTATCATTCAAAACCATTTCTGTTATTCTTGTGGCACCAAACGAAAATTGAGTGACCTCAATCAGCCGCAATGCACCTGTTGCTTGCCAACAGCTGCCACCTTTGGCACATCCTCAAACCAGCAGGCATTTATTATTATTTTATTTCATTTTCTGTATGTGAAGTAGAGCAAATGATAGCTCGCCGCGCTGCCTTCTCGTGGGCACGCTGCGAAGACTCCGGCAGGTTCTTTCCGAGCGCCTGCCCATCCGCCAATTATCCGCCCCGCCGGCGTCCCTTCAGCCGAGGCAAGCGGCGATGAAAGCAGGGGCCACGTTTGAGCGGACGCCTTGGCATTCATCCGCCGGACGACCCCTCTAACCCGCCGGCACCGGCCGGCCAATTAGGACAGGCAGCGTGAATGGAGTGATGGGGGTGGGGGGTGGATGGGGTTTCATGCGGGGTGGTTGTCAAGGCAACACGCGCTTTTGATGCTCGGTGTTTTATGTGGGCGAGCAGACAGCGCGTGGAGGAGGGCAACGGTCCAAAGCCAGGAGTTAATCGTACGCTAAGCAGGGTTCTTGCTGGCTTGAATTGAGGCCGAATTGGCTCAAACACTTTTTGGGTGAAGTCAGCATGTAGCATTTGATTTGAATGAAATTCATTTTAATTATTTATTTTTTAATGGAAACAATGCAGGTAACATTGTGGTACCTTCTTATTGTGCTTTTCAATACAATGCTGTTTTTCTTTAAAAAAAAATGTTTTGATGGTACTGGGATAGATTGATGGTATTTCAATTCCTTTCAATGGCGAAAATTGATTTGAGATACAAACTCTGGGAAGATTAGGGAAATATATGTTTTACTAACAGTCTGTGGACCGTAACTTGTTCAGAGTTCAGAGCAAAATTCCAAAACTCATTCAAATGTATCTTAAAATTTTCAAATTCACTTGAGAACTGAAAAATCAGAAAAGTCATATTTGAAGCGTAAGTCAACCCAAACATATTTTTTCATAAACATGTTCAAAGCAGGCCCACTAGTTGAAACATGGCATTCTTATTAATTTTGCGTTTGTGGAATATAAATTTAGCAGCAAAATGCACTCGTTTTTAGCCATCTCCGTCTTCTGTCGACTAAAAATGACATCACAACTGCTCACAACGACCAATCACGGCTGACCTGTTTTCTGAATCTGAGCCGTGATTGGTCATTGCAAGCAGTTGTGATGTCATTTTCAGTCGACAGAAGACAAAATGGATGCCCCCGGAGATGGCTAAAGACGAGTGGATTAACACTTATTCCACAAACGCAATATTTATCAGAATGCCCTGTTTCAACTAGTAGGCTTGCGTACAACATATTCTTGAAAAAAAAAATTGCGTTGACCGCCACTTTGAATGACTTATCAAGTAATAGTAGTGATACTTACAAAACACGTGCCTTGACTTGTGAGTTTACAAGATGTTGCTTGGAAGATTTTTTTTGTCTTGCGATATGAGTAAACATTTGAGATACGACTCTGCTTTTGACCACCACCGATAGATAGTGGCAGCGAACTTCACAACACCTGGCCATTATCAAGTCACATTGGTTTCTTTGCATTACTTTGGCATTGAGCTAGTTTGCTAACTTCCACAGAAGGAGAAGAACAAGAAAGGACCATACATTAGGTATAGTAGTGTGTTCACATCCAGTGCGACTGCGATTGAAAGGATCCGGAACCAACGGACTCTAGATTTAATGGACAGAATATAGTGTTCAATCCACTGAAAACACCCCCACATACAGTAGCTGTCAAAGTCTGTTAGTTACAGAATTGGCCATCTTGGCCAATATGTTTACAACGCCAGTAAACGGTGCTAAATGAAACCCAAACTCTTTCCTTTACCTTTTAAAACAACTTACCATCCCATGTGATAATAAACCTGACAAAATGCGACTGCCGGGAAAAAAGATGGTCTGGAGCAATGGGATCCCCGTTTGGCCAGCAGCCTTTTGCTTCACAGCATTTCCAGCAGATTACGAGGGGAGCTTTTTGGGGAGGGGAGACGTCGGGATGGAACAAAAAAGACTGCAGCTAATCCACAGTGACCCTCCGCTAATCCACTTATTTGCCACGTATTAGCACAACGATCCCTCCCAAGTTAATCAGGTTTTCCGCCCATAGGGTTTCCTACACAGCGGGAAGGAGTGCTCGTCCAAACAAACACATCTGCTTTCACGTTAGACTGAGTTTATTATAGTTTCACGCTCGCGTGGTTGCGTGCTCACAAGACCATTCTTGAAACATTTCCGGATTTGGATCCTTAGGACTTTGTACATATCTTTAATTACATTTTGTATAAGGACTTTATTTTCCAGACAAATGACAATCCTTAAATCGGACTGGAAAAACAGCGACATCAATATAGATTTTTGGAATAAAAATACCAATTGTATGAAATATTTCATACTTTAAGGTTAGTTAGTTGGTTAGGTCAGTAGTTTTGGATTAGTGTTAGAATTTTTTTTCAGGTTAGGGTTAGTTGAGTAGAAGTGAATTATGGGGCAGTTAGACTTATTTGGTTAATGGGTTGGGTTAAGGTTATTTGGGTTGAGGGGTTAGGATAAGTGGGTTAAGTTTGTAATGAGATGTGAATAGACAGCATCTTGGATTCGGACTTATTAATAATTGGTTAGGTTTACGTTCAATGGGTTCGTTGGTTACAATTTAGGATAGAAGTTGGCGTTAATAGGTTTTGAGTTGACTTTAGGACTTAAGGATGGTTAAGGGTAATGGGTTAGCAGGACTCAGGGTTGAGTTAAGTTATGTTTAGTTGGGTTTAGGGTAAGTGGGTTAGTTAAGTGTTTACATATCAATGAATACGATTCCAGTGGCTTGGGTTAGGTTAGGTTTATTGGAGTTGATTAAGGGTTCATGTTGGTGGGTCAGTGAGCATTAGGGTTAATTGTGTTAGTTGAGGTTAGTGGGTTAGTTTAGTTTAAGTGGGTTAAATAAGGTTAGTGATTTGGGTTGATTTGGGTTATTGGATTAATGTTGGGCTAACCCTAAAACCAACATGGATCTTGGGTTAGGTAGTGGGTTAGTTTAGTTGAAGTGGGTTGAATAAGGTTAGTGATTTGGGTTATTGGATTAGTGTTGGGCTAACCCTAAAACTAACATCGATCTTGGGTTAGCTAAAGGTATGAAGATATTAGGTTTGTGGGTTAGGCTAGTGTGTTAAATTCATACGTCATATTGCAGATAGGTTAGAATTAAGGTTTGGCTTTGGGTGGTGGCTTTGGTTAGGGTTGATGTTAGGGTTAGTTGGTTAAGGTTAGTGGTTTGGGTTAGTTTAGTTTAAGTGGGTTGAATAAGGTTAGTGATTTGGGTTATTGGATTAGTGTTGGGCTAACCCTAAAACTAACATGGATCTTGGGTTAGCTAAAGGTATGAAGATATTAGGTTTGTGGGTTAGGCTAGTGTGTTAAATTCATACGTCATATTGCAGATAGGTTAGAATTATGGTTTGGCTTTGGGTGGTGGCTTTGGTTAGGGTTGAGGTTAGGGTTAGTTGGTTAAGGTTAGTGGTTTGGGTTTTGTAAAGATTGGTGGGTTAGGTTTATAAATTAAGGCTCTACCCCTAGGGCTAAAGTAGGAACTGGCACTGATTTATAGGAGGCCTCTTTCTACATATCATTTTATGTATTTAAAAGGTTAGTGGGTTAGTGTAAGTGGATTAATGTTGGGCTAAAGCCGGTGTTAAAAAAGGTTAGTTTTAAGGGTAGGCTGTTAGTTTGGGTTAGGGTTAGATTTCGGCTAGTGATTTAGGGTTAGGCCAGTATTTGAAAGTTCGTCACAGCACTTCAGAAAAATGTCACCTATCCAAACAGCTCACATACCACATAGATGATACTAGTCAAATTTACATGAGCAAGATGATCGTCTGAACCACATCCACAAATCTCAACATTATGCAAACATTATGTAAACATGAAGATGTTGGCGGTAAAAACGTTTCAACGCTTGAGGTCGCGTGACTCTGCGAGGGAGGACAAGCGACGAGGAAGAGGACCGAGGAAGTGTAGGCAGATGATCCCCGGGATTAGATGCAGACGGGCAGGTAATCTCGGTGCGGGAGCTCGTTACTCCACATGCGGCTAATTACAATAAGATTTGTACTTCAAGCCGCTTACTGGGAGACAAGATCAAGACCACAGATGGGTGGATGGATACTTTTTGATATGAATGGAAGGATGGTCATAACTGTCCTTAGAACAGGGATGTCCAACCCCGGTCCTTTAGGCCCCCTATCCAGAATGTTTTAGATATCTCCCTCCTCCAACACACCTAATTCAAATGGGTTCCCTTCTCTGACTTTTAGTCGGTCGGGTGATAACTGACACAACAACGACGACAAGTGCAACATGCCCCGAATGGCCAACTCCAAATAAAAGAGTGTAAAGTCCAAGCAATCAGACTCCATCACATGATTTCTCCTCCTCACTTTCTTCCTCCACCATTTCCTCGCCGTCGTCTTTCAAGCATCATTCTAGATATTGCATTGGGAAATGTTTGTGTGCCATCAATTCTTGCGTTTCAGTCGCTCGCTCGGCCTTCAAGTGTTTTCATAAAAAGTATCATGTGCTGAGGACGTTCAGTTTTTTTACTTTAAAGGAATGATTCACATTCACTGGAAAAATGCCTGAAGACATTCACCTGATTAGTGTAACGATTCCTTGTTATCACGCCCTGAGTCAAATCTTTAATCTTCTACTCCGTGTTTATTTGTGGCGAGAACTCGGTCTATGCAGTACTGTAATGTACACTGTTTTCAAGCATATTATCGAAAGCGGCACAAATCAACAATAACATTTGTAAACGGTTGCGCAGTTCCTCCATTTCGAAAAGATGTGTCTTCCACAAAATTCACAGAACTTATATTTATTATTTTCACCTGTGATTTTTTTCCACCCAACCCAGCAAAAGTGTGATATTGCCACAGTTTAACACAAATAGGAAATTAGCACCAGCAATACTTCAGCAATGCAAATGAATCGTGAATTAGTCAATTTCCCTTGTAGAGGAATAAAGTACCCATGAAAAACTAAGTAGCAGTAATAGTCTGCGTTACTGTATGTGGCAGAAATAACTATTACATGTATCAATAAATAGTCTATATAAGATGTTGCCAATCAAATAAACTGTAATGTAATGAATAAATACAGTATGTAATGAATAAATACAGTATGTACACAGAAGCAAATGGACAGCAGCAAGATTAGTCGGCAGCGTTGTTGTATGGATCGCATATACCGGTACATATTGTAAATACTAACAGGAATGAAATAAACACCCATACTGTTAAAAGTATGCATCAATACTCTGCTATACTATAGATTTTATAAATGCTGATGACACAGAAGTGACAAAAAGGCAGCGAAAATAGTCATCAGCGTTGTAGTATCAATAAACAGCCTAAGCAATTGAATAAGAAACTCTTTTAGCTTTACATGTATACATGAATACTGTATGATGCCATGTGTACTATATAAGCAAATGATGTGAATGAGACCAAAACCAGCAAGAATAGTCAGCAGCGTGATATGTCCTTGTCAAGTGGATGCTGTTGGCTTTTGGGACGGTTTATTTGTAAAATCCCGAAGCTCCGTTTCCACGAGTCACGTTTTATTTGATCTGTGCCTTTAAAGTCATCTGCGCTTTGTTTTGCTTCACACTGATGAGCCGCCTCAAACGTCCAAATCAGAAACATGTGTGCCCGTCTAAATTACACCATAGCACCGAAACGCGGCCCCGTCTTGTGATGGACCTTAAGTGGCAGGAAAAGACCTCCAGAAACCGAGTGTTGGAGTTCAAATGGCGTGAATAATATCCGGGAGACCATCACTTCGCCAGTCTAAATCGAGTGCCCGACCTGCAACCATTGCGAAGCCAACGAGATCCAGGTGTTCCCCGGCTACGATACGCCGAGCGGACTGCCCGTGATCCGCCCGCTGTGATTGGATTATCCCGTCATCCGCGGTGCAACCAGCCTGGGCTTGCCGGGCCGCATCCCGGCCTGGCTGATCCCTAAGCAGATTTGACAGACAATAGCATTAAATGGCATTACGCCCGCACCACATGGCTCACATTAACGCCGGGCGGCAGGACGCCAGGGAGGGGGCGGGCGCGTGGCAGGTATGAGCAGGATAAAGCCTGTTTATCCAACTGCATTCTCCTGATGGAATCTAATATACATTTAGGGATGTCCAAACTTCAGCTGGAGGGCCATTTGCGGTCCGTGGCATATAGTTAACGTCACAATTGACACGGCTCGTGTAATTTGCTGAAATTCCGCATTTCAGACATCCATTTAAAAAAGAAATGGCTTTGTCCAATACATCTAACCTATTTTCACAGATAATCTATACAACATCCATACTTTCAGATCCCCATTTTCGTGCCCAGTGCGAGTCTAGTGCAAAGCGCAATCTAACTGTGTTTTCTTTCCTTTGGTATTTTGGTCGACGGGAGCTGTTAAAAAGGGGTGTTGGCGCTGTTGTGGGAGGGAACACTGTCTACTGTACCCTGATCTTGCGTCCGTGTGTGCCACAGTCAGGGAGGTGCTACAAAAAATATATTCAAGATGATAATACACATAATAATTCATTTAATTCATTGATTTATACAATGATTCAGAGGAATTGACACACACTGTTGTCATACTTATGAATGAAATACGATGATGGGTCGAATTTTGGACTATAGTAGAGCTTGAAAATTCAGCCCCATAAACCAGTTTGATTCATCACCTTGAAATTTGGTGGCCATGTCTATCAAGAGTCTCAAGAAGCCATGTCTGAAAAGAAACAGGAAGTTAGCCGTTTTGCTTTCAAAATACGACATTGTTTAGTCTGCAGAAACCCTGGAAAGTTGTCACCCTAAACTGCATTTAAGTCCCCACAACATGAACAATAGACACACACGCACGGACTAAAGCAGCATGTCAGTGTTGTTTAGCAGCAGGAACATCCGTCATGCAGCATCACCGAGGGCCACAGATCAGAGTTCGCACTGGGGGGACAAGGACGTAGCCTGGGGGCCACACGCACACACACACATGCACTCAAACGTATGGTGACACACATTCATGGCGTCCCGGATGACGGGGTCACCTCCCCCGCAGCACAGCAACATTTTTCTTCTCCCGCAGGACGACAAAGTCAGAACGTAACAACCTTCTTCCTCCGCGTCCTCTTGTTCCATTAATGGGACGCTTTGTTCGCGAGCGAGCCAAGGCCGTGAGTGTGCAGAGAGCATTATCATCTTCGTCGTCATCATTATTATTTTCATCCTCATCACACCGGCACAGAAGCAAGAGCACAGATGTACGGGCAGATGTTTGCCGACCGGGTCGCTCGTTTCTGACCGGGCGGCCACAACAGCACTTCAGGAGAACTCGACCAAAAACAAAACAAACAAAAAAAAACACCTTTACAACTAAAACATAAAATAGGGGAAACACAATTATTTTTATATTATGACTATACTTTCAAAATAAATCAGATTTGTTTCCATACTCAAAGGATAAGTCTCTTTAAAAATGTGGGAAAATTACAGCCTCACCCCCTAAATCTAAGACCCCCCACCTCCTCCCACACAAAAAATACTATTTTCTTGTATTATTGTGCATCTCATTTTAGTCTTAGTCTTTAGCCTTTTTTCTGACTAGTCTTAAAAACTAAAGACTTTCTTCTTGTGACATTACAATTCTCATTTTCTCAGATGGGCTCCAACACACCTGTGAGGATAAGCGCTACAGAAATACAACTTCACTCTCTCAAGAGAGCAACTTTTTTCGTTGAAAAATACAACTTTACAAAACTTTACAAAAATACCAATTTACTGTTGTAAAGAGAAATGCTTTTTTTGCCCTTTATCCTTTTCATATTTCAAATCTGACACGAGGACTGAAAAAGAAAGTTTTTTGCAGTGTTCTGGCCCACATACAACACCTCCAATTGAAAGTGTGTAACCTTCTTGCGTGTATTTTCACAAGTTTGTGTTCACACAGTGAGAGGAAGTCATGAGTCGCATCTCAGAAAATACAACTGTGTGTGTGCGTGCGCGTGTGTAAAAATATATAGCCATCAGTGTGCGGCAGCACGTAAGCGTAGAGATTCATGTCCGCCTCTGCTTGTGTGAACCTGTTGTGTTGTGTTGCGTTGTGTGTGTGGTTGTGCGTGCGCGTGTGTGTGTGTGTTGTTTCCTGGCGCATATCTCACACTTGTGACAGCAAGTCAATTTCCTATTTGCAGTTTGTTGTGGTGGCGATTGGTCCGGTCGGAATTGATTTGTCTTGCTGACGACCAATCGGATCACTCCCAACGACAGACGTGTTTGCGCAATTATTTACACCCCAAGTTTTGATCACATTTGGCATGTGTACTGCAAATGTAGCACATTTTGTCTCATATATATTTACATACATCTAATATGCTGTATTTACATCATATTTAGTGTCTATTCCACTATTGTAGCATATTTGCGTCATATTTAATGTCCTATACAAGTGTAATGTATCACACTTAGTCTAGGGATGTTCAATGCCACTTTTTTTTAGACCAATACCTGTATGAGTATTCACTGTTGAGAACTCACCAGTACCAAGCACTGATACCATTAGTACTTTTGATACTTTCTTTTTTTGTTATGAACGTGTCAATTTGCTGCAGTGTAGGAGGCCTTACTTACTCCATGTCAGATTTGTTTGCCTTAAGAATCGGTGCCTGGTATCGGCAGCATTCACAAATACCCAATATGCTGAAATAAGTCCAGTGTCGGCCTGATTTGGATACCTGGTATCGAAATTTGGCCACAATATTGACTGATGGGCACACCAATGTACCATATTTACATCATATTCAAGCTATACACCTCCACTGTATCATATCGTTGTCAAATTACAAGTCTACACCTCTAATGCAGAATATTTACATCATATTAATGTCATATGTAATGTTTGCACCATTATACTTCAAATGTAGCATATTTACATCAAATCTAATGTATTTATCATTAATGTAGCCTATTTTTATCATACTTAATGATGGACACACTAATGTAGCATATTGTCATCATACTATATGTCTATACACTTAAAATGCGTCATATTTAAGATTCCGGATTGTATTTGTCATATGCACGGTTAAAACACAGCGGTGGCACTCAGCAATGAAATGATTACTTTAGTGGTCTCTTTCCACTTATAGAAAGAGTATAAATGGCCAAATAGAATTTAAAAACGGCATTAAAAAAAATAAATAAAGGGAGTGTATTCGAGTTGGCTCTGGTTATAGTCTAGTTATTGCAAAAAAAGAAAAAAAACATGTATAGAAAGATGCAGGCATTGGACTATTGATGTCTCTCAGGTTGCAGAGATATTGCCCAGTGCAACTGTTTAAGTGAGCAGGATAATGAACAATAAAAATATTGCACAGTGTAGTTCTGGAGTGTGATGGCGTGTGGGGAGAAGCATTTTTTAAAAATATTATCTGTCTGGCTGCGACATACCTATCGCGTCTGCCAGATTTAATGTACGGACTAGCCATTGAAAGTGGTGGTATTTCCATCCCATTTCATGTTCTTCATACCTCTAAAGCACAGTAGCATGCTTGCCTCATATTTCACTTCTAAATCAAAGTAATATTCAGTATACACAATGTACCACCTTCATATTATATTTTGTCTTCATACCTGTACTGTAGCACATATCATATTTAATATCTATGCACCTTCAACATTTCCTAAAAAAGTCACTTTTTTGCTGATCAAATCACTTTTCAGGCGTGTGCACGGTTTTCAGTGTGCATTTACTTCAAGGGTCAGGAACAAAATGAACGCTTGTTAAAGCCAGCGAGATATGGGTGCCCGAGGCTTTTTTTTTTTTTTTTTTTTTTTTTTTTTTTTTTTTTTTTTTTTTTTTTAGGAAGTCAAGATGGAGACGGCACGAACATAAAAAAACAAAACCTTCTTTTAAGGCGGGCAGGCGAAGGGGGGCTGGTTGGAAGAGCGTCGGCGGCGCTTCAGCCTGCACCTTCATTGTGTGGCACACAAAAGAGCAAATGAAAAGACGGCCGGGTGTGTGAATGCGGCGTGAAAAGGCAGAAATTCAAAAGGCCCGGCGGATTATCTACAGAAGCTACACGGACGTTCAGGGCCAAGGACTCAAGTGGACCTTGCTCGTGCTAACATGCTAATGCTGACATTAAAATGACTTTTATGATTCATCTTCTTTTCATGCACTCATTGGAAAAGCTTCACACCTGGAACGTGAAGGACTGTGTTGTCACACCAGCGCATCCAGTCAAAGTGCTGCCTTGACTTACCTGTTGAATTCACTTTCTATTTCAATTTTGGGGAATCCAGCCGTTCACTGCCACCGACTAATGAGTTCGTCCAGTCCAGAATAGGGTCTCGCCCAGCTTGTCTGTGAAATTCAGCATTGTGGACCACTGCAATGACAAACAGTAGATGGCGACGTTGCATCGCTTCTCATTTGAGATCAGCACAGATTTTGAGTAGATGATCAAGATTAGGCGCTCATCTTGGAACGTCAATAGTGAGGGAGAGAAATGCCATCACGTTGGAAAAAGAGAAGCAGGAGGAGCGGGGGGAAGAAAAGTAGGATGAGTCGGAGGGGGAAGAAGAAAAGAGGACAAAAAAGAGGATAAGAAGGGAAAAGCAGGCAGGGCGGATAAGAGTACAATGAGCATGAGTGGGAAGAAGAGGAGGGGAAGGAAGAGAAGAAAAATGAGGAGCAGAAAGAGAGAGAGAAGCAGAAAGACAAGAAAGCGGAACAAAATGAAGAGGATGATGAGGAAAGAAGAGGAGAAAATGAGAAGGAGGGGGAAGATGAGGAATAGAAGACGAAAAGTAGAATGATGAGGAGGAGGAAGAAGAAGAGATAAATGAGGAGGAAGATGAAGATGACGAAGGAAAAGAAGCACATGAGGAGTAAGAAAAAGAATACAAAAAGGAGGAAGAAGAGAGGGGAGGAAGGAAATGGCAAAGACAAGGAGGAAGAGGAGTAGAAGGAGGGCACGGAAGGAGGCGAGCACAGACGAGGAGAAAAAAGAGAAGCTGGAAGATGAAGAGTAGGACGATAATCATCTCCGACTGACAGCGAGACTCCATTTTGTGTTCTTAAATGAGTTAAATGGTGCACACACACACACACAGACGCACACTCATCTTCTTCTCTCCTTTTTTGTGGTTATTGTTGAAGGCGTGACCTGCATGTCATTCTTCCTCTGGAGTATGTGTCTCTCTCCTGCGCTTGTCCTCTCAATGCCTCCTCATCTCATCTCATCTCATCTGGTCTCATCTCATTTGGGCTCATCTGGTCAGGTCCAGTCTTTTCTCATCTCTGCTCTTTGATTCCTTTTGCTCACTTTCTTTTTCCACTCGCCTTTGACGGGAGAAAAAAAAAAAAACCTTGATTGTGCACACGGTCAAGTAGGAGCTGCGTTGCGTCCCTGGAATCCTTTTTCATGTGCAACCCAACACAACGCTGCGTGCGTAGCACATGCAGCGTTCCATCTTTTTCCATCTTTCCATCCACTATTCCTGTCTAAGTATGAGCATCCAAATAACTGAAAAAAGTGAAACGGTTGGAACAAAAGCAATTAATGTTTGAATCTGAGCACAACCAGTCATCATTTATTCATGTATTGAAATATATATTTAAAAAAAACAGGGAAAGCACTTTGTTTTAAACAGTACCAATAATTAATCTTGAAACACTTGGTCTGTTCAAACAAAGCATAAACGTTGGGCACTTCCGATCAACCAGTTAATTTGGAGAGTGACTTGTGATGTCTTTATTTCGAGACTAAAAATGAATTTTTGTCTTTCAGCATGGTTTAATTGCCACTGATGTACGTTGAGTGTACGTTAACGCCGCCTATGTTAATGACGACATGGCGCTGGGTGAAGACCACGACCCCATTAATGATTCATTTCCATGCACATTAAACAAGAGTGGCGGCTATTAGCGTATTTTAGCATCTTGAAGGAGCTGCGACCATCTTGTGAAAACGTCCAGTGGCTCGCAGGACTTCTTCGCCGACTTGTTTGTTTGCTTTGAGGCAATCTGCTTGCAACATGCGTCGCTCATTAGCATAAAGCAAATATTTGCTGTATTTCCTCAGCGGAGTGTAAGTGACTGCAGTCAGAAGAGACTGTTTGTAATGAGGAATACGCCAAACAGCATCATTTTTGTTTCACACTTTTTTTACACTTTATTAATGCTGTAAAATATGTGCATGCATGGATCCCTCCAGGGACGAAAATGGCCGCTTCAGGCCATAATGGCAAATTTTCTCAGTAGTTTGGGGGTATTGTTTCTGAGATTTTTTTATGGTTCTATTCGTGATGGACATGTTTACCAAATTTTATGTTGCTAACTGTGCTAACTTCTGGGGCAGATTTTTTTAAATCTAGTTCAGCCAGTTGAGCATAAAATTAATGCTTTGAGCCAAAATAGTCGAGTTGCTGTGTCTTTTTGCACATGGCATCGTAGACATTTTTGTGGGTCTACTCATTGTAGACATGTTTACTAAATTTCAGATTGCAAAATTTGTGAGGCTAGCTTTAGGGGCTGACTGTTTTTGTTTTTAATTTCAGTGTGCTATACTGTAGTTGGGAGCAGCTGAGCCAATTGAGCAGATAATGACAAATCAAAATGGCAGACTTCCTCTGTCTTTTAGGCATGCCTACTTTTTTTGTGTGTTATGATAGACATGATTACTGAATTTCATTTCGTTTACTGGACGGCATGGCTCAGTGGTAGAGTGGTTGTTTCCCAAACCGAAGGTTGTGGGTTTGATCCCCGGCATTTGTGACCATGCTGAAGTATCCTTGAGCAAGATACTGAACCCCCAGTTGCTCCTGATGCTGCGTCATCGGTAGGTGGATGAGGTACAGTGTGCTTTGAGTATCAAAGGTAGGACAGCACTATACGAGTGACAGTCCCTTTACCATTAGTAAGACTGGCTTTGGGGGGTGATATTTCTATTAAAATCAAATTGGCCGAAATCTGAAAATTGGGCCTAAAATGGCCTTTTTGAAGCACAATGGCAGACTTCCTGTGTCTTTTTGAATTTTTGGATACTTTTTTTTTTATTTACTGGAACTCATGATCGATATGTATACTTTATTTCATGTTTTTAAGTGAAACTGGCTGTCGGGACTGTTTTTTTTTAAATTTAGTTGGCTACAACTGAGCCACTTGAGCATAAAATGGCCACTTCTATGCAAAATGGCTTTTCAAGCATGGTTTCTTAATTTTCTTTTGTGGCTCTACCCATGAAGACACATGATAACCAAATTTCATGTTGCAAAGTCAACAATAAAGAGTTTTCAAAAGCATTATTGGAGCACTTATGAACCTATCATTTTTTGTTGGCATCAAGGTTCTCTGGAAGAAAAAGCTCTTAACACCAGTTGCACAGATCAATGTTAAACTTGGTGGATATGTCTATCATAACGGGACGTCAAAAAAATCTCAAAGACTCATTCCTAAAACTGTACAGGAGGTCAGCCATTGTGTTTTGGAGTCATAATTTTATGGTCAATTCCACCATTCACACAATTCAAAAAAATACCGTATACCCAGACACCAGTTTTACAGATCGACACGAAATTGGTTGGAGAACACACAAAAAAGTCTCAAGAACCTACTCTGTGCCACGTGAATTGAACATGAAGGTGACCATTTTGGATTGAAGCGGTCATTATGGGCAAATTTCAATGCTTTGATCAACTCCTACTCGGGATGATCTTCATGATCATGGTTTACCCTTTCCTTTAGCTCACCTTTAAATGTTACCACCTTTAAAATGACACTTGGAAGCTGTTTTCATTGACCCACTTCCCACGATGGGAAGTGACATTTGTAGCAGGGGGAGGAAGAGGAAATGGAGGAGGAGGAGGAAAAACAGTATTACCTACGGTATCATAAAAATGAGGGAAGGGAAACAACAGAAAACAACTAAATGGAAGAGCTAGTGATGTTAGAACATGGCCGGGTCGTGTAGTAATTACGCATTTTCTGTTTACTTTTTGTGTGTGTGTCCTTGGCTCCCTTGAAGAGTGCCACATAAATTGAACCTATTTTTAAAACAGTAATTTCAGTGTGAAATTATGCCACCTGAAGTCAAACTAACAGTTTAATTTAAAAAAAAATCTGATCATGCTCTGCATAAATGTAGAAGTGTGTCAAAAATACTGAAAAAAAATCCCCAAATCCTCACCCTTTGGATTAACGACGACACTGGGCTTGGTTGATGCTTTGCCTGCTCACCAACATGCCAAAAAAATCAACACATCAACAACGTTCAATGCTAAACTGCTATATGTGAGTTTAAAAAAGTGTGGTCACCAATGGAAATAAGGTGAATACTCACTAAACTAGCAAGTTAGGTGCTTTGGAATTTACTGGCGAAGGGGGGTCGCGTGTGCGTGCGTGTGCGCGCGTGCGTGTGCGTGTTTCAGTCTGTGTGTATGTGACAAAACATGCAACAACAAACATTTTTCCCAAAGAATCTCGTCTTCTGTGTCTGCATAGTCGACATTGCTGCGTGACATTTTCGATCCGTTTCATCCGAAAACAACTCTTTCCCACAGCTGAAGCTCAATATGATCACGTGACGAGACTGCGGGTTATACGGCGAGAGCGAGAGCGAGAGCGAGAGAGAGAGAGAGAGAGAGAGAGAGAGAGAGAGAGAGAGAGAGAGAGAGAGAGAGACGTAGGTAAGCGGAGGGTATTTAAGTAACGGGTTCAATGTAGCCTAATGTAGCGTAGTAAGAGTACAGTTTCTTCTTCACAAATCTACTCAAGTAAAAGTACAAAATATAGTGATTTAAAACTACCCCTAGAAGTACAACATTTCCACAATCTGTTATTTTAACTAAGCCTGGCTAACTTGCTAACATGGATGACAAAGAGTCTGAAAAAAATCAAATGGCAATCAAAACAACTTTAATTAAAAAAAGAAAATGAATCTGAGTCCATTAACAATTGTCATGAAAGGAAAACTAGGTGCTAACTTTCTAAATGTAATTATCAAGTAAGCTGCTCATCTGCCATTGTGATGCTAGCCATGGCAAACTGCTATGCTATGATATGTCTGTTTGATTTCTTTGATATAAAAACATTTCCTTTTGTTTACTCAACATGAATACGCATACAATTTTCATATTTACCTTTTTTTTTTCAAAGATGTTATATTCTTGATACTGTGTTTGATGTCATAAATGATGAGGAATTTACTTTTTTTTTGTTAAATCTCCAATAATTTAGTTTTGCTTTACTGCGCTGGTCCATTTTTTCAAGCCACTTCTATTTTGAAATCCCACCCCCTATTTTTTGAATTTTTTCTTTTTTTGTTATTGTTGTTTTTTGTTTTTTGCATGGATTGTGCTCTTGTGCCTGGCGTGACCTGAGGTGAACTGAGGTGTAAGACGTTGCGTGTCTATCCTCTCGTAGGTGCAGTGTCATCCAGCAGTCAGCCGGAGAGGGCGGCCGGACTAAAAAGACTTCCTTAAGACAAAAAAGTTCCAAAGAACAGACACTTTTTTTGTCTTCTTCTTATTACTCTTCTTCTTATTCTTCAAGGTCCATTTTAAATACTATTGCGCTTTTTTTCCCAGTCTTTGCTGCATTTGTATGGATTTTTTTTTTAATGTTCCTGAATGACTTTTGTGTTTTCTTGGAACGAGGAGAAAATATTGGCAACAAGACAGAAAGAACATTTTTGGGACTCGTGTGGACTGACTGGATTATCTTTTTTTTAATCTTTTTTTCCTCGAGTAACAAGCAAATTCCCGCTTCGGGCTTACTTTTTTTCCCTTTATTTGTGCTTGTTTCGGAGGTCAGGGTGAAAATTCTGGCGGCTCTCACTGGACAGAATTCCTGCCAAAAATGTTGAGAGTATTTTTTTTATTTTTATTTTTTTTAGATTGGTCCTCAAATTTCTTTGTTGGTATACTGAAATATTTTTAAAATACTTTGAAACCCTTGGCCTAAAAACACCAGAGCTTCTTTTCTTTGAGCACGTTTGGAACACATGATGTAAAAAGTCCCATCACAGTTTAAACAGGGTGACCATGGCTCCTTAAAAAGATTCTTAAATCTAATCATAACAACACTCAAACTAACCAACCAACCACAAACAACCAACCAACCAACCCTAAATCTCTTAACAGTAACTTCAACTAACCTAACCTCAACTCCCAGACTCCTAACCCGAATCTAACCCCAATCCCCTAAACGTGTCACTAATTACCATAATTTTAACAAACCGTAAGTCTCAAACCCATTATTAACTCTAAAACCGAACTAACCCTAAACCTACAGTACTAGCTATAAACCAACCAACTAACCGAAGATCCTAAACCCAAATCCTACCCCTATTGAACTCTCAGGTTAGCCACTGAGCCCCTAACCCACTAACTCTAATTCAACACAAGCCACTAACTATAACCTTCAACTAAACTAACCTAAACTCCCCAATCCTGTCCCAACCCGAACTTAAGACCCTTAACCGTAACACTAGCATCAAACCCTCTAACTATACATGTACTAACTTTAAACCAAATAACCCCTACCCTTTATCCAAATCCTAATTGAAATCTATCCATAATGCACTAAACGGCCAGCTGCTAAGATAACTAACAACCCTGAACTCCTAGTTAGGGGTCACCAACCTACTTATGGGGTATTGATTAATGTGAAGAGCTGTGGTTTGATAAACACTTCTAAGATAATACATTTTTCACTAACCCTAATCCTGAGTGAATTCTGACCCCAATAACTCTGCTAACCGAATCCAATACCCCCACCCCCCACCGACTAACCGAACCGCCAACGGTAACCGAACCCTAGCCCACTAACATGAACCATATCTCAAACCAAAAATCCCTGTTTTAAAACACTAACAAAATGCTCACATTTCTGTTGCTCCTAACCCCTAACTGGAACCTAAATATCCATTCATCCATTATCTATACCACTTGTCCTCACAAGGGTCGCGGGCGTGCTGGAGCCTATCCCAGCTGTCTTCGGGCAGTAAAGGGGGTACACCCTGAACTGGTTGCCAGCCAATTGCAGGGCACACAGAGGCAAACCAACATTTGCAGTCATAGACACACCTAGGGGCAATTTAGTGTGTCCAAATAACCTGCGGAACCTAAATATAACGCTAAAAATGACACTTAAACACTACATCTATCATTCAAAGAATTACAGTGACATGATAAACTTTGACATACTTTTTTTATGCTTTGTAATCACTCAAAAATGTATCCAGAAAAATTCTCACATACAAAATTGGGATTACGGATCCTGACTACTCCTAGTCATCACATTTTACAAATGAGAGGTCATCATTGTGACTTCCTGCCCGCTGTGGGTAAACTGTTCAATTGACAATAATACCACAAGATGCGTTAGTGTGACGTGTTCAAATAATGACAGTGGCCACATGATAGTTTGGCTCTTTAGCATTATTAGCAGAGCTGGGCATTGGTATATGTTTTAGTCCCTCTATGAGTTCCCGTCTATGTTTCAGACCCGCCCGGTTGGTCAGAGTCAGCCAAACGGCGTCGAGAATGGACTTTACTGGTACCACGTCACATGCAGGTGCCACACTCCTGACACTCAGCCAAACAAAGAAAAAAAATCCCCATTTAGTTTTTATTTTACCGATCACCGCGTGTGTGTTGTTTTTATTTGATATTTTGTCTTGATTTGGCGTCGTGTCTGCTTGTGCGGCGCCTGCGTGCGACGTGAAAATTATATTCTTGATGTTGATTGGCTGTCGCCGACGAAGGACGGAATGGGACCACGTGGGTCGGCCGGAAATACCGGCCAGACATTATAGACGGATAGACGATGCCCAGCTCTGTTTGCTTGCTAAAGTCTCTGATCTCAGCCACTTCTCTGCTAGGTGGCCAGACTAGCTTGCTAGGCTATGTGGCTAGAGTAATGCGCCAGGCAAGGCTTGGTGGCTAATGTGAATGACAAGGAGTCAAATGGAATGGAAACGATCAAAACAACATTTTTGGTATGAGCGATCTTCAGATAAATGGCAGTTTTCTCTATTAAAAACAACAACAACAACACAATTGTATTATTCTTTTTGCAGCAGAACAGATCAATGGAATTTTAATTCATTGTATTGAGAAAAAAAATATTTGATAAACATGTAAATTAAGTTAAACTAATCAGTCAGAAATCACTTAAAAGGGTGTACACATTTAAGCACTTCTAAACATTTTATTAAGTCCACAATGAAACCATTAACATTACTTGTTTTTATTTATTTTTTTACTTTTCTATTTTTTAACAATTACGCTATGCCACATCGGAGTAATTAAACATCCTCATTGACATTGAAGTCATGACTTGGCATTTTAGTTAACTTCTCATCAGTACATTGTTAACTTTTCAATCAATCAATCAATCAAATTTTATTTATATAGCACTTTTCATACATAAAAATGCAACTCAAATTACTGTACAATAAAAACATCCAAAATACAACATAAAAAGAAGACTCGCTCCCTTCCTCTCTCCCAACATACACAAAGACATATATCCACAAGCACACCTGCACTCTCTCACACACAAAACACACCCACAACCTGATAAACCTTGTTCACAAACTGGAAAGTATTACTCTGTAACATCCAAAAGCATCTGATGTATTTATCTTACATCCCACCCTCCACGCAAGCTGTCAATCAAGCCTCTTCTCATCAATGCCTAGTTGAATGGACTATTTATTGCGTGTATGTAACGGTGGTTTGTGTGTGCGTGTATTATGGGATGTAGTCATTACTTGGGGAGTTGTAGCAGGAGGTTGTTCCTGTGAATGTATTTATTATTATGACGATGGTTATTATTTGTATTCACACGTTTTTATGACAATAAAGTCGTGCTGAGTTTATGTAGTGTGTTGATTCATTCACTATAAAATTTGGTAGACTTGTCGAACATAATTGGACCCCAAAAAACGTCTCAAGCAGCAATGTCAAAATATCACTGGAAGACTGCCATTTTGGTTTGAAGCAGACATTTCAGGCTCACTTTGGCCATTCATGTAAATTAAAAAAACATTTGAAATCAGCCCCTGAAGCTGGTTTGAAAATCAGCCTCTGAAGCTAATTTGAAACGGTAACATGAAATTTGGCAGACACGTCTATCAGGAACAGACCCACAAAAAACTCTCAAGAAGCAATGACTGAAAAAAGACACAGCAAGTCTGGCATTCTTGTATGAAACTTTGATAACTCGCCACACAACAGAAGCAGTTTGTTTTTCTAACTGTAGTCAGTCAGCTATCTAACAAAACACATATACGACACTCCACAAGTGCAGCTTTAAATTTTTGTTAACAGTTGGGCCTTGGTGGAGGTCTGCATTCACTGAGTCAAAAGCTAGTTCTATATGTGCGTTGTTTTAAAATGATTCATCTTGGTCTAATTTTGTGGATAACAAAAACCTGGCATTTGAACAGGGGTGTGTAGATTTGGGGAATTCTTGGGGGTTGTGGAATAATACATTTAACCATCCATCTATCCATCCATCCATCCATTATCTGTACCGCTTATGTCGCTAACTCAATTTTTGCTTTCCTTGTGTGTGTGTTTTTTGTTTATTTTATTGATTTAATTCATTAAACAGTAACGTTGGTATAATCCTGCTAACTGTGTCCTATTAAACCAGTGGCGTCTCAAGACTTTTGCCCACAGCTGTGCATTTATATACATAGGAAGCTATTTCGATTTTAATTGAGGTTTCGCTAATAATTAACATTCCCAAGCACACATTTTAATCTCATTTGGTTTCAGGCCTTTTTTGGATCATGAACGTCAGCTTCCTATCGCAATTTATGTTGCATTATCTTTGATGGCAAATAGCCAGCTAAAAATGTATTTTGTGTGTGTGTGCGTGTGTGTGTGTGTGTGTGTGTGTTCATACTTAGTGCTGCTGTTATATTTTAATTAAAGTTGAACAGCGGGCTTAATTACTGCCATGATAAACAACATCTTTCTCGTTCGCGTTCGCTCGTCTTCAAAGCTCGGCCAGACGCACACGCACAGACACACACGCACGCACACAAGGAGTGTGTGTGTGTGTGTGTGTGTGTGTGCGGTGATGTAGCACATGTGAGTTTATGGCTCTTAATGAAAACTGAGGCCACAGTCCCAGATTCCCAACACTAATCACCATCCCACTCTCTGGACGCCACACACAAGAACACTGATATTGTGCGTGTGTGTGTGTGTGTGTGGGGGGGGGGGGTGCGTGCGTGTGCATGTGCAGTCATCCATCTTGCCACACCACACTATAAGACACAAACTTGCATGCGTGTGTATGTGTGCGTGCGTGTCACAAGTCAAGCGTGCAACACGGACTGGATTTTTCCTATTAAGTCTCACAAAAAAAATAAATAAATCAGCCCCCGCAGCCAGTTTGACTTATCAACATGAAATTGGGTAGAAATGGCCATCATGAGTTG